>NC_140081.1:27329555-27906599 GCF_964194135.1 Talpa europaea
AGTTCAACAACGGAATGAATGAGGAAGTGACACCTCTCTTCTGAGGAATACAGAAAGGTTTACATATCACATGACATGGCACATCATGGGGTACAGTATCTTCCTATAGAACCTTCCAAGGCTTATCAAAACCATCAGTTAACACCCGAACAAGAAAGTAAAAGAAGGGAAGAACATGTCCCTGAGCCCCAGGTCCTTCATTTTCCCCCATGATTGGTTTCAAAGTCTTTAGAGGACCTCTTCAGTTTCTTCCAGGTTAAGTGGGTAAAAATTTAAAACTGATTTTCAAAAAGAAAACTACATAGCCCATTTTTTTTTTTTTTTGCCTTTTAGGTATTTGGTAGACTGTTATGGAAAATTGGATGTATAGTGGTAGGTACATGGGGTTGGAACCTTGGAGAAACCTAAGGGTTGAATATAGATACTTGGGAGTGCCATGTTGGAAGTGGTCCAACACGCTGAAAAAGAGGCTGTTCTGGCCATTAGATACAGGTCACTATTCTGACCAGTCAAAAATAGTTACCTAGTTTCCTGCCTTTTGGTCTGTGTCTGGGCAAAATCACTGCATCAAAAGAAAATAAATTCGGGCCTCCCCTGATGGCGCAGCGGTTGAACGCTGGGCTGCAAAGCTGCCCACAGCCTGTGCATCACTGGTTTGATCCCCGGCCACCGCTAGGGTCCCACATGGTGTGACAGACCTCTCCTGCTGCCCGCTGCTTCCCTCAACAGTGTATTTCATCAGTCTGCCTGTTCTGCTCCCTGCTCTGGCTCTGGTGAATTCTCTCACCCTCCTGCGCTTCTGACTGTACCCAGTGCTTGTACAAAATAAATAAATCTTTAAAAAAAAAAAGAAAATAAATGCACTTTAAGTTTTGAACTGGCCCATATGACTGAGTGGACATGAGCCAGAGAAGCATATCTTTCAACAGAAAGTGTGAGTTTGGGGCCTCTCTGGTGGCGCAAGGGGTTAAGATGCAACCTATGAAGTTAACTGCAGCCACCACAGCACGAGTTCGATCCCCAGCCAGGGAGCAACCTACATGACCCAGCAGACATCTCCTGACTCACCCACTGCTCCCCCTCAGCAGTGTATTTCAGTCAATCTGCCTGTTCTGTTCCCCTCTCTGTCTCTGGTGGATCCTCTCACCGCCCACCCCCCGCCCCGCACCTCTGGCCTGTACCCTCATTCTTGTATTCATAAATAAATAAATCTTTAAAAAAAAAGAAAGTGTGAGTTTGTCATGTTATAAATTGCACATTTAGGGGTACAGCTGAGGGTTCACATTCTGACATATTTATTTTTAGGTGACTAAAATTTCATGAAAAAAATCATGTTAAAAGAAAAATATAAATGCTAAATATTTCATACATTTTTTATTTCTCTCTCTGTCTGATAAATTTCCTGGACAATTTTCTTAACTTTAGGGTCCATCTTCTACATTAAAAAAATCCAGCAATTATTTTATCCATTTATTACATAAAGTTTTATCCTTTTTGTTCTTTTTCACAGGCTCATTTTCTTGTCTTCAATAAAATAATGTTATCAGTCATTTTTTAAAAATAAGTGTTTCTGTTTTCCAAGTTTTCTCTTTTTCTGAGGTTGATTTTTCTTACCATGTATTTATCCCAATTTCTCTGTTTCTTTTTTTTTCCCTTTTTTATTTTATATATTTTTACATCATTTTTCATTTTTGCACAATATATGCATTTTCATCTTGGTTATATTCCCCATACAAGTCCCACCCCCTTATTTTGACCCTAATCCCTCCTATACCCACCCTTCGTAGTGTGTCTCTGGTTTATAGTTGCTTGTTGATTTTTATTTTTACTTTATTATAATTAGTCTTTTTCTGGTCCCTTATTTAGGTTTTCTAAATTCCTGCTATGAGTGAGACCATCTGGTATTTTTCTTTTTCTCTCTGGTTTATTTCACTGAGAATGATCCCTTCCAGCTCCATCCATGTTACTGCAAATTGCATGAGTTTATCTTTTTTGATTGCTGAGTAATATTCCATTGTGTATATATACCGTATCTTCTTGATCCAGTCATCTATTTTTGGGCATTTGGGTTGTTTCCATAGCTTAGCTATTATAAATACTGCTGCTATAAACAAAGGGGTGCAGGTGCCCTTTTGAATTAATGTTTCTGTGTCCTTTGGGTAAATACCTAGGAGTGGAATTGCTGGATCATATGAAGCTCCATCTTCAGCAGGTTGAGGAATCTCCACACAGCTCTCCATAGTGATTGGACCAGTTTGCACTCCCACCAGCAGTGCAGGAGAGTTCCTTTTTCTCCTAATCCTCGCCAACATTTGTTGTTGCTAGTTTTTTTAATATGTGCCATTGTCACTGGTGTAAGATGGTATCTCATTGTAGATTTGATTTGCATTTCCCTGATTACAAGTGATGCTGAACATTTTTTCATATGCCTGTTAGCCTTTCGCATTTCCAAAAACTCCACAGAAAAACTAATCAAACTAATCAACCAGTTTAGTAAAGTAGCAGGATGCAAAATCAACACACAAAAATCACTAGCTTTCCTGTACACAAACAATAAATCTGAAGAAGAAGAAATCAAGAAAGCCATTCCTTTTATTATTGAAACAAAAAAAAAATCAAATACTTGGGAATAAACCTAACAAAAGAGGTAAAGGACCTATACAAAGAAAACTATAAAACACTGTTAAAAGAAATAGAAGAAGACAAAAAGAAATGGAAAGGCATCCCCTGCTCATGGATTGGAAGAATTAACATTATCAAAATGGCCATCCTACCCAAAGCAATTTACAGATTTGATGCTATTCCAATAAAAATTTCAATGACATTCTTCAAAGAATGTCACTATATGACATACACCTCAGTAACATCTGTAAAGACTCATCACCCAAAGCAGTGATAGTGAAGGCAAAGATCAACAGCTGGGACTACATCAAATTAAAGAACTTCTGTACAGCAAGAGACAATAACTAAAACAAAGAGACACCCCACCGACAGGGAGAAAATTTTTGCACACAACACTAATGATAAAGGTCTGATCACAAAAAATCTACAAAGAGCTGATGAGACTCAACAAAAACAAAGTAAACAATCCAGTCAAAAAATGGGCAGAAGAGCTAAAAGGGAACTTCTCCAAAGAGTAAATGTGAAAGGCCAACAGGCATATGAAAAAATGTTCTCTCTGTTTCTTGATGGATGTTCTTGTCATGCATCTGGTCATGTGCGGTAAAGAAAGACAAAAGAAAAATATGAAAAGCAGATTGAGAGATGTGGGATCATTAGATTCTAGACTAGAAGGTTAATTTTTTTTTCCCAAGAAATTCCAGCCACAGTTATTGCTGTTCTCTGGCTTAGGACAGACTGGCAGCAGAGGGATTTGATCTAGAATGAGGAACTGATTCTATGTCAAGGCTTTACTTTCATCAGTTCTTTTAATGCCTCACTTACTAATGATTTTTAGACAATTGCACTATTAAAAATACTCTTGCTTGGGCCTCCCGGTGGCGCAGTGGTTGAGCGCTGGGCTGAGAAGCTGCCAGCAGCCTCTGTAGTGCTGGTTTGATCCCCGGCCACTGGCGAGGGTCCCACATGGCGCACAGACATCTCCTGCCGTGCCTGCTGCTCCCCTCAGCAGTGTACTTCACTCTGCCTCTTCTGCTCCCAGCTCTGACTCTGGTGAATTCTCTCACCCTCCTGCACTTCTGACTGTACCCAGTGTTTGTATAAATAAATAAATAAATAAATCTTTAAAAAAATTACTCTTGCTTGCTAAAGTGGAAATAAAGGTGTTTTGACATTAATATTTACTGATTTCTGGGCCTCCCCGGTGGCGCAGCGGTTGAGCGCTGGGTTGCGAAGCTGCCCGCAGCCTCTGCAGCACCGGTTCGATCCCGGCTGCTCCCCGGCCACCAGAGGAGGGTCCCACATGGCGCGCAGACCTCTCCTGCCGCCCGCTGCTCCCCTCAGCAGTGTACTTCGGTCCTTCTGCCTGCTCTGCTCCCCGCTCTGGCTCTGGTGAATTCTCTCACCCTCCCGCGCTTCTGACTGTACCCAGTGCATGTATAAACCAAACAAACAAATAAATAAATAAAATAAAAAAATGCCTCTATTAAAAAAAAATATATTTACTGATTTCCCTGAGATCATTCACCTTTTACTAGTGTGTCAAATAAATATAATGCGTTTATGGTGCCAGTTACCTTTTTCTTTATTGCAAAACTGAACTGTCAATTTTGAATAATAAAACTTGAAATAATAAGCTACATAAGGAATATCAAGCTTGTTCAATCATGTTCAAAATTTACAACCAAATAAAATACCTTCAGTTTTCCTCTTTAACTTTGTTCCCCAGTTCTACCTCTATCTTTTACAGCTGCATACTGTAATGCTTATTTTCTCTAAAATGGAGATCTGACAACCCTTCATGGAGCCTTTTGTGACCCTGGAATGCTATGAGAAATGATGGGGTTTGGGAATCCCTAGGCCCTGACTCTGCCCCCTCTTATGGTGCTGAATTTGTTGAAAAAGACTAGGTGTTTTGGTCAGCCTTTCAGCAAAATAAAAGCCATACTCAAACTAAGTAATTTGAGGAGAATTTAATCAAATGAATATCTGCTAATGCATGGGCACAGGGATAAGAAAATCAACATTTACAAGAACAATTGTATGGCAACTTGTACCAATGGGGAAGGAGTTTGTCATATAATTTTGCTAATTTAGAGAAAAAAGAATAATGTCTTAAAACTTATGTTTGTATATTAATATTTATTTGCCATATTGTTTGTTATAGATTTTCAATATTATCCAGGACACAGGTAATTTCTAGTTAATGTGAAATAGCTTGAGATATCTATGACTAAGAAAGAAAAACCCAATATAGTGTTGTCTATATAATAATATTCTACTTGCTATATCTGCACAATATAAGGCAATATCTGAATGCACAAAAAAAAAGAAAAAAAAAGAAAATCAGCAAATGAGAGCATAGATCTTATATGTGGCAACAGTGAAACCCATCAATCATCCTCCACCTGAAAGGGCAAAAGAAGTGATCTATATGAAGAAGTTGTGACCTTCAGTAGAGAGAAGGGACCAACCCAAGGTTATCCTATAGAGAGGAATCAGAGAGAAGTCAGAGAGCAGTGGAATCCACAGCTGCAGATCATACAAGCCAGTTTCCTGTGGTAGAGAACCAGGAGAAGATCAGGGAGGATCAAGGTTGGGTGATTAAAAAAAAAAAAACAAAAACAAACCCAGCACACTACAAAAACCTTATGTGTGTAAAAAAATAATCCATAAGTAGAAGTTAGTTTAAGTTCTTCTGGAATGGTATAGTTAGTGCATAAGCTCAGTAGGAAGTAATATGGTATCATATGACCTATTTCTCAATTCTGGAAGACCTGCATGGAGAATGACACAGACAGTCCCATATTCTGTAGAAAGCCAGAGATTGGGGCGGGGGGAGTCATGTAAAGTTGTACACATCTGTTTATACCTTTGTTTATAGCTTTAGTAAAACAATGATAATATTTATCCTAAGTATCTATGTACTTTTCTACAGCCTTCCTGAAAAACTACACCTTCATATTTCTTAAACACTTAAATGTTTCATGGTACATATATAATGATCTTTTAACTATAGAAATGGCTTTTACTTGAATTTAAAGGTTTTTTTCTGTCTTTTTTGGATTTTTGTATTTGATATATTTTTTACATTTAGGACATGCCAGTGGACTTTAATTCACTTGACTAGTGTTGAGTTTGTATTTGAATTCCATAATCAATATCTACAATCATTGATAATGTCAATTAATACTATTCTATATCTCTGGATGAAGACCAGGTTAGGGCAGGAGACACAGCTGGGATTTAAGGAAACTGATAAGGGGAGAGAAAGTAAAGTGGACCACTGCATTTTTGTTGTTAAGGAGTAAATCTTGACATGGTACGTTACCTTGGCGTAAAGGCTATTGTCAGACACAGATCTAGGATCTGTGGAGCCTGAAAAGTATATAATTTGAAAGATTTTCTTTAAGAAAATGAATACAAACTTACAAATGAGAAATTATATGTGAAAGAAAAATTTTAAGACTTTGCACAAAATAAGTTGACATCAAAAAAGAATCACAGCATCCTGAAAAATATACTATTTCTATATATTAATTGCCTCACACTATATTTATAAAATATTTTCCCTTTTATTCTGGCTATGTACTCTATTTTTCTCTTCGAATCCAACATTTTTATATTATTTTCTATAAAGAAATCAAAGGTAAATCAGTCTCTCCTTTAGTGTGTTTTTATTCCTACCTCCATACTTTCCAATGCTGAGTGCTATAGTTTGTGTTCTTATTCCATTACAACCTCTGCCCCTGGACTGACATGTGATGCCAGGATAGTAGACATAATAGGTGGCAGAAGCATTTCTAGAAGCTACTCTTGTTCTTGTGTTCTTGATTGGCTAAGGTTATTGTAATTCTACAAAGAAGTGACTTTCCTGCATAAATATGCTTCACAAATTCTATATTAAAATTAAGTTCACTCAGGGGCCTCCCTGGTGGTGCAAGGGGTTAAGACGCAACCTATGAAGCTGTCCACAGCCTCTTCAGCTTGAGTTCGATTCCCTGGCTGGCCAGGGAGCAACCCACATGGCGCAGCAGACCTCTCCTTTCTCACCCACTGCTCCCCTCAGCAGTGTACTTCAGCCAGTCTGCCTGTTCTGTTACCCACTCTGTCTGTGGTGGATCCTCACACCCCCCACACCTCTGGCCCGTATCCCAGCTGTTGTATGCATAGATAAATAAATCTTTGAGAAAAAAAAATTAAGTCTACTCAATTCCCCACTAACAGAATCCCCCCAAATTTCTGTGACCATGAATGTCGTCATTAAAGGTGTTAGTGGTCTTAGTTGGTTAAAATATCTTTTTTATGGTTTTTACAAAAATGCATGGTGCTAATATATTATGCAGGTCTTTTCTATGGTATTGGAAGGGAACTGGTTAAGATTTATTGGTTTCATGAAAAATTCATCTTTAAGTAATTGAAATAAACGGCACAGTACCTCTTCTTCCTCCCATGGAAGTAATAGGAAGATGAACCAAAGTCAAGTTAGTTCTGCTGCTTGTCTCATAGAATAAGGGTAGAATGTGGAAATTCATGTTCTTAGTCCTGACTATTCACTACTCAGCCTAGCTTGGATGAGGGGGTGCGGGGAAGGAGATGCTTGGAAATGATGCCTATGATAACTATTTCTTATATTCATTCATTGAACAGGTATTTGCTGATTGTCCATTATGTGCCAGGCACTATTTGAGATGATGGGGATAAAATGGCACGTAAAATAGATGCAATCTCTGATTTTAGTGATTTTAAGGTATAATGCAGGACACACAACTTACCATTTCATATTTATGCAAAACAAATATTTGAAAAGTCATGGAATAACTCATCTACCATCCTGTTCATGCTTTGGCACAAAGCACTGGTGGTCCTTGAAATATAGTTCTCTAAAGGCCCATCCTTGATCTTTGTGTCTCTGAAAAAATGAGAGAAAAGGAAGGCAAGAATTTAAAAGGACTAGAAAATGGAGAAGCTGAGAAATCAACTTATCTCCCAGTCTTTTCTTTCTTTTTTTTTTTTTTAGAATATGAAGTCTTATATTCCTTTGGACAACATAGAGGAAACAGAGCATCATACTCAACCAACCATCAGTGATGAATGATAAAAAGGTAAGTACCATGTGTGTTTCTTCTCTTTTAGATTCTCATATTATTCTTATCACAATGACTGCAAAGCATTTATAGGCTTCTTAAAGGATCTTGTTAATGAATTGAGAGAAAGACAAAGACTTTGTTTACCATTGCTCAGACTTTCAGAACGTCATCTAATTCCTTAGCTTCTCAAATGCATTTCAGTGAAACAAGGTCAACTATACAAATTCTTATGTCATTGGGATACAAACTACTGTAAGAATTAAAGCTACGGGGCCTCCCTGGTGGTGCAAGGGTTAAGATGCAACTTATGAAGCTGTCTGCAATCTCTGCAGCAAGAGTTCAATCCCCCGCCAGAGAGCAACCCACATGGCGCAGCAGACCTCTCCTGACTCGCCTGCTGCTCCCCTCAGCAGTGTACTTCGGTCACTCTTCCTGTTCTGTTCCCCACTCTGTCTCTGGTGAATCCTCTCACCCCCCGCATCTCTGGTCTGTACCCCAGTTCTTGTATGCATAAATAAATACATCTTTAAAAAAAAATAATTACAACTATGAACTAGTGAAAATTCTGTAGTGTTTATCTGTGGATGGAGGAAATTAAGCAGAAATAAATGGACCCTACAGAAATAATAACCACACAGAGTTGTATATAACTAAAAAGAAAGAAATGAAATGAATAAAAGAAATGTTTGAGGGCCTTCCCCTGGTGGCACAGTGGTTGAGCACTGGGCTGCAAGGCTGCCCGCAGACTCTGCAGCGCCGGTTCGATCCCCGGCCACCAGGGAGGGTCCCACATGGCCTGACAGACCTCTCCTGCCACTCCTGCTGCTCCCCTCAGCAGTGTATTTCGTCAGTCTTTGCCTGTTCTGTTCCCTGCTCTGGCTCTGGTGAATCCTCTCACCCTCCCACACTTTTGACTGTACCCAGTGCGTGTATAAATAAACAAATAAATCTTTAAAAAAAAAAAAGAAATGCTTGAGCAGAAAGAGGTTTTAATCAGTATTGTATATACAATCAATACTATCATCAACACTTTCATTGGTCAAGCCCCGCCTCTCTACTCTTGTAGATCTCCAACTACATTACTCTACTCTCTTCACTGATATAACTTCCCAGGAATATTGGTATTCTGAAAATGAAAATGGAGACTCAAGTAAAAACTTCATTGACATCATAAATATATAAATGTTTGACTGTGTCTGCCAAGCATCTTGCATTTCTTAAAGTCTGGTAAGTTCTCATTTGGCCAAACCTATATGGTCAATAGAAGCAATGAGGTATAAGAAAAAGAACACTGAGTTTCAATCTTGATTTTTTAATTTTCTGGGTGTATGTGATCTTGGACAAATTGCTTGACCTCATTGAACTTCAAATTCCCTAAACTATGAAATTGAATGATAACAGCATGATTGTTTTTGATAATTCAAGGAGATTTTATATTCACACAAAGCATATACCGTAAAATAAGCACTCAATGAAAGGTCAGCATTACTAAGTACTAATTTCAGCTCAATGATAAGCTATTTTTTACCATTTGCTATTTCAAGTGTTTAAATTTGGAGCTAAGCAGGACTTTCTCACAAGATTATTATGATTTGTAAACATTAGCCAACTTCTCTACAGCAATTATTTTGCTGGGAAGTAAGCAAGGTCATAAATCAATAATGACTCTTGCAACCTCAGGACTTATTGATCTTGTTGTTTATCTTCTGCAATGTTCCTGGAAAACCCAATTACTTTGGGAAGTTACCCAAACTAGTTTACCCATTATTCTATATTAGTGTTATTGGTAACAAGTTATGAAAGTGTTTGATTGATTTTCTTGAAAAAACAATCTCTTTTTAGTACAACAGAGATATTACTCTAGCCAATAAATTTTTTAGCATACCATATGTTTTTTAAAGAGCAAATTGAGACAAAACAGCATGAGATTATTTTTAATGCATGTACTGAAAAATAAATTCCAATTTTTTGGGCACCAGGATTGAGACTGTTAAACAGCATTCATTTATAAGGCTGGCCATTGTCAATGTTTTGAAGTAGAAGCATTTTTTCAATATGTCTGGTGTAGTTCCCTGACGATCAGTATAATGTTAGTTCTGTAGTAAATGATCAGTAAGTGCCAAATGAATGAACTAATGAATGCATAGAGTTACCCAGTATAAAAGTTTGTGAATCTGGCTCTACTTCCTTGTGGTGCAAATTTTTCTCAAATATTTAGGCAAGTCTAAACACCTGTGTCTTTAACACTGGACTCTCTTATTGACAAATTCAACTGTCTCTTTGCTCCTTATTTCAATTTAATCTGTCTGATTGGCAAGAGTCATTAGTCTCTATGAGCTGTAAACCTTTCTTTTGTAATTATGAGGTAGTTTGAATTTGAGCCTAATCTTTGGAAGGCCAAAGGAAGATATTAATACAAAGTAGAGTGTGGATTTTAGTGGTTCCCCAAACTGGTCTGGTATAAGAATCACCTTATGCAATTGTTAAAAATGTGAATTCCTAGCCATCACTTGAGAATCTCCAAAGGTGTTATGCTAACTGCCTTCTAGGACTAGGAAGATTGGGCAAAGACTGGGATAGGAAACAGCTGTCATCTTACTAATCAGAAGAGTGGTGGGGTTTCCCTGAGGAAACAATCTCTCTTAATTTCTGTTTTCTCATATTTAATATAGTTTTCACTATCTCAACAGACCACATCAAAGGATTTCTTTGTGAATCATAAGACGTTTAATTTTCAAACCTTTATATTTTTTGCAAATGGTTGAAATCTATCCTAAAGACACTAGCAAATCCATTAAGGTTGCAATGTTTCTACTTACAAATCACTAACTCAGTTTTCCAAATATTTAACTCTCCCATGCAGCCTTTCCAAAATCACCGTGATCAATTCACACTAACCAGGAACTTTCAATCTGTTAATATTTCCCTGGAAATGAGCTGCCATATTGTGAAATTAAGAAATATTGACCAAGAAATTAAAAACAGAACTACCAAATGATCCAACAATCCAATTTGTGGGTATTCAAAACTGTATGTGGGGTTTCCCTGGTGGCTCAAGGGGTTAATTTGCAACCTATGAGGCTGTCACAGCCACTGTAGCACAAGTTCGATCCCCGCCTTGCCAGGGAGCTACCCACATGGCTTAACCGACCTCTCCTGTCTCACCCGCTGCTCCCTTCAGCAGTGTATTTTGGTAGATCTGACTGTTTTGCTCCCCACTCTGTCTCTGGTGAATCCTCTCACCCCCCACACCTCTGACTTATACCCCAGTTCTTGTATGCATAAATAAATCTTCAAAAAAAAAAAAAAACCAAAACTGTATGTGGATATACAAAACACTAACTCAGAAAGATCTATGAACCTCATGTTCATGGCAGTATTAGACACAATAACAAGGGCATAGAAACAAACTAAATGTCTGTTCATGGATGATGGAACAAGGAAATGTGGTACATATATACAATGAAGTAGCCTTCAGTCCTAGAAAGGAAGGAAATTCTGTCATTTGCAACAATATAGATGAATATGGAGGGCGTTTTGCTCAGTGAAATAATCCAGAAACAGAAAAGAAAATGCAAATACTGTATGGAGAAACTGTGGACTGAATGGTGGCTGTTAGGGATAGGGGTATGGGAAATAAAGAGAAGCTTGTAAAAGGATGCAAACTTTCAGGTTCTTAGGATCTACTGTATTCATGGTGACTTTAGTTGATAACACTATAGGGTATAATTGGAAATTGCTAACAAAGTAGAACTTAACTTTTCTCAACAAAAAAAAATAAAAGCAAAAAAAGTAAATATGTGATAAATGTGTTGATTAATTTGATGAGGGGACTCCTTTTACAATATATAAACATATCAAATTAAAATATTAAAATATGGAAAAAAGATTTCTGGTTTTTTTTTAAAGATTTATTTATTTATACAAGAACCAGGTACAGGCCAGATGTGTAGGAGGGTGAGAGGATTCACCAGAGACAGAGTGGGGAACAGAACAGGCAGACTGACCAAAATACACTGCTGAGGGGAGCAGCAGGTGAGACAAGAGAGGTCTGCCCCGCCATGTGGGTATCTCCATGGCCGGCCGGGATTGATCCGGTGCTGCAGAGGCTGCGGACAGCTTCACAGTGCTGCGCTCAACCACCTCTGCCACTAGGGAGGCCCAGGTTTCTTTGTTTTAAAGGAAAAAGAGTTGAGTCTGCTCTCCAGTAGCTATTAGACCATAACCATTTGGATTGGGCTTATTTTCTTGGCCAGGCTAACAATCCTATCTTTAACAAATGCTCCTACAGTTATATTAAGAAGAAAATAAAAGGAACAATAATTGTTGTCACAATATTAATAACCATTAAATTATTAATAACTTTTTCAACTCAACATATATCTGGGTGCTTTTTGCTGGGGGCAGGAATTTGCAATAACTGAGTAAGATTTTTGTTAAGGAAAGGGGTTAATCTAGCTATGAAAATATACTTAGTCCCCTCATGTTTTTCTACCTACTAGGAAATAGGCACTAACAAAGTTTTTCCCTTTACTTAAACAATAAAATTATTATTAATAAAATATTATGAAAATTAAAGCCCTGAGCTAAGTATTTTTACATGCCTTATTTCTTTTCAACTTCATGACAACCTGGTGGTTTAAGTCTCATTATTATCATCATTTTGCAAATGAGTTTATTGAGACTCAGAGAAGTTATAACTTGCCAGAAGCCTTGTAGCTAGTAAGTGGCAAAGTCGGATATGTATTCATCTCTGTTCAGTTCCAGAAGCCAAATTCTTAATCATTATCATTTATTGATTCATAACCAAAAACAAATAGAAATTTAATAGCTCATATTTTTTAGCACTGTATCCTTCATTTATTTATAATTCCTGCCATTTTTTAAACTCCAGAAAGTAAGAAAATTACAACTATCAAAGGCTTTAGAACAAAATTTTACTTTATTTAAACATCACTTGTTTACTTATATTAATAATGGACAAATATATGTATATGTGAATTTGTATTCATACTGATGTGAATATATATAACTAATTGTGGAATCTGTTACTTCTGCTCTGAAGTTTTTCTTCTGGATCTTGCCAGTGCCTCAGTGTGTCCCAGGAGTTGCTAGACACCAGAAGGAGATAAACAATCCTGGATTTATGCTCAAATTTGACTGAGTAACTTCCTCAAAAGATCACAAGATGCCTTTATCAGGGTTTAAATATCAATGTTGATGCAGATTTGTTTCCCTGGAAATAGACACTGAAAATAGAACTTGGCATGAGCAGTATTTATTAGGGAAGGAGAAGAAGCTGAATTAGGCAGAGAGAGAAGTTGAATACCAAAGCAAACCTGACAAGCCTCAGGGGAGCATATAGGGGCCCCTGGAAGTCATAGAACCCATCAGAGTTGTCCTCCATTTAGACCTGCCCAATTTATAAAATACAGGACACACACTTCAATTTGAATTTCTGATGAACAACAAATAACTTTTTGTTGTAATTATGCCCCAAGTGATATTTGTCCCAGGCAATATTTTTTTTTCTGGCAAACCTAGCCCCATTTGTATCAATATGTTTGGGTTTTGTACCCCAATTTAGATCAGTCGTTGGCTATGGATCACCCCAGGAGTCATGAATGTGGGAAAGGTCACTCTCTGTAGCAGACCTTGCTCAGCAATCCTCTTACAGGCAGACCCTGAATGAGCTAACAGGGGCACAAACCCTTAAAGGAGATCTTGGAGGAATATGTCTGTGTGCCTCACAAAATCATAACCAAGGGAAGTCTTGGCAGAATTCAAACCCCCCATACAAGGTTTTAACAAAAGCATTCTAGCCATTTCAGTTTGCTGATTAGTGGCAGGCACACAATGATACTGAAAATGAGCAACCTTACAAGAAAGTTCTTTTTAGTCAAGAGTGCATGCTATGAGGCTGAGCATATAACCAGGGAAGAAATGTGAGAACCTGAGGGTTCAAGACAGAGTAATTTTTTAAAAGATTTATTTATTTATGCATACAAGAACTGGGGTACAGGCCAGAGGTGTAGGAGGTGAGAGGATTCACAAGAGACAGAGCAGGGAACAGAACAGGCAGACCGACTGAAATACACTGCTGAGGGAGCAACAGGTGAGACAGGAGAGGCCTGCTGTGCCATGTGGGCTGCTCCCTGGCCGGGCTGCAGATTGCTTCATGGTGCTGTGCTTAATCCCTTGTGCCACCAGGGAGGCTCCAGAACGGTGCCGTCTTTATTAGGTGTGTGACTACTGCAGTGACACAGGGCCCCTTGCTCAGAAGGGCCTTGCACTTGGTTTAATGCTCAGTACTGTTAATGTGTTGAAATCCTTAGTAATTTTACCTTTCGTCTTTAATTTTGTGAGTGAAGTCTGATGTGACAGTGGAGCATACCTGTGAGAGAAGAGATGCTTGCATGATATGTGTGTCTGCCATTCCTTAGGTCCCCGTCCACAAGTAGCACTCCCAGTGCCTCGTGAACAGAGATTTCTGGCGGATTCACTCTGAGTGGGAGTTCAGAGAGACTCAAAGTGAATACAACATAAGTAGAGCACATCTACGACAGATAAGTCAGGGCACTATGACTCCTAAAGAGCCATGATTCTGATTGCAACTTTCTTTGAATGCAGAAAAAAAGTGATGGCATTCTAAGAAATACAAATGATCAGAGAACTCAGCCATCTTCTTACTTATTCATGTTATTTCCCTGCAATAGCCAGAAAGGGATAGGAAGATAGGACTACCCTGTCTTTTTCTATTCTTCTTACACCTTCCTAAACATCAGTAAATTAAATGTCGAGTGTTGGTAGAATGCATGTATATCAAGAAGCAAAGTGAGAACAGTTGAGTTACTGTTCTGGTAAGAATGAAACATACGCATGCACGAGCTAGGAAACACAAATTATGTATTTTCAGTGATTCTATATATGAGTTCAATGCTCTGATACTGGCATGTAAAACTAGCATTGCACAATACTAAAATGAACACTAAATTCTATCATAATAGCTTAAAATAGCTTTAATTTTTCTTTGCTTAGAATGACAGTAAATGACTGATAAAAATCTTTTATGACAAGTATAGAAAGAAACTGTAGAAGAAAGGAAAATATTTTTTTAATATAGGCATTTTTTTCTTGCTTTTTGAACAGAGGACTCTGCATTTTCATTTTGCATTGGGTCTACTAATTATGCAGCCAGCTTTAGGCCAGAGGAATGGAATTAGCAAATATAAGTGGAGTGGAGTGGGACCAGGACCCTGAAAATCAGTGCTAATAGGAAAATAATTGCCTCCTAAGACTATGATTAATGATGGATGTACTTGTACTACTTTTAACAGTATGTTTTCATAACTTTGTGACTTATCAGCATTCATTTTCATTTTGTCACCTATCTATCAAGTATTTATTGAGAGTCTATTATGGATAAAACAATATGCTAGGAAATATGAAGGAGGACAAAATAAGGTCGGGCTCTGGGGATAATAAAAATCAAAGGATTAGTGTCAAGGAGCTTGCATTTGAATAATGCACTTTTTCAATTATTTCTGGATTCTTGCATGTAGTTAATCATAGTACATATATATGTATGCAAATACACAGCCACATCCACATAGTCCCTTCTGCTTTCAATCATATTTTGTTTCCCCTCTTCTTCGGAGATCCTTAGTCTTTTCTAAAATGGTGACGTGAATGATGGTAATTATGATGAATGGTGGTAGCAAACATTATTCTGAGCACTTTACACATATATATTAATTCAGGTAATCTTTACAGTATTCTTGAAATGCATACCATTTTAATCTCCATTTTACAAAGGAAGGAACTGAAATGCAGAGAGGGCAATTAATTTGCTGAAAATGAACCAGCTAGAAAGTGCTGAGCCAAGATTTCAACGAAGGTGGTCACCATTATGTTGCTTTGTAGAATTTTCTTAAAGTTTTGGCCAATAGTGACCTTGAGCAGTGGCCTTCATATTTATATATGTATACTATGGCAGAAGGGGGTTGCTGAAAATCCCAGCAAAGTTTTAGGCAATTAATCTCTAAATTTTCAGCTTCACTGAGCTTTCTTTCCTAAAAATGGCCTGCTTAGACAAATCTACGGTTGAAGCTGGTTCCCTTTCTCACCACCCTTTTGTGATCTCTCCTTACTCTTTTTATAGTAGAAAGGCCCTCATACTCCACCTTATAATGGTTTCTTATGCTGCAGTCTAACACACTCCAGAGTGCCAACCAAAAGGTAACTTGGTAATAGTGTCGAGAAAGTGAATGACTTTCAAGACTGGGCAAAGAATATAATTTCATATTTTATACATTCAGGGGTTTCTATTTTTTAAATTCTTTTCAATTTTTATTTATTTATGCATACAAGAACTGGGGCATAGGCCAGAGGTGCTGGGGGGAGGTGAGAGGATTCCCCAGAGACAGAGTGGGGAGCAGAACAGGCAGATCTACTGAAATAGACTGCTGAGGGGAGCAGCGGGTGAGCCAGGAGAGGTCTGCTGTGTCATGTAGGTCACTTCCCTGGCTGGGGATCAAACTCTGGCCACAGAACTGGCAATAGCTTGATAGCACTGAGACATTAACCCTTGCACCCCCCAGGGAGGCCCCAGGGGGTTCTAACTTGTTATTAATAAAACTAAAGAAGGACCTAAGCGGATTCCCAGCTGATAAATTATTAAAACTAATTTTAATGATGATGTTCACTATATGAACTTGTCATATAAATTAGGAGGTGTTCTGAGAAATGGGGGAGTATTTTATAACAAAACTCACTCCATTCCCATGCTCTTGTCTAAGTGACAAGTAGTAAGAAGCACCGTAGTAGCAGATTCCATTAGGTATCTTTATGAGTGATGTAATAGCTTTTGTAAAAAAGTCAAAACTTAAAATATATCCTTTGCACATATACAAAATATATATTCCACAATGTAATGAAAAAAATGTAAAGATCCACTTAAAGTTTTGTGAAAGGACTTAAATAAAAATTTTAAAGGTATACTAACATGAAAGTTAGAAGACCTCACAACCTGGAAGCTTTGCCCTGTAACCTAAGTATATAATGTTCTATTCATCTACATTACATACTCCTTCAGCCTTTTGTAATGCCCAGAGAGTCCTTTGAAGTTGATGAAAGCTTTGTGCCAAGAAGGAAGGAAGTATTAGAGAAAGGGGTGATAGAAACCCATCAATTGCAGTGTCTCCAGAGGGGATGTTTAAATGAGTAATCAATTTTATTCTTCTCTTCATCATGTTCAGGGAACTTTTGGTCTGCTTACTTATTCAATTTCAAAACTGCATCTCTCATAATTGCTTTTGGGCCTACACACAGCATTGATGAATAAAAAAAAACTATTTACCTTATATCTCCCCAATGGAATAACCCTAGGAAAAAAGTGAAAGGAAAGTAAGATTTTATAAGTGAGAAAATGAAACAGTACAATTGCTTTCACCTTGGAAATGGAAAGCAAGATGACCGCCAGAGGCATAACCAAGATATAAGGAATGAGGAATAAAATCATTTCTGACTAGCTGTGTGTGCCTAAAGTTAGTTAGTTAACCTCTCTGAGACTCAGTTTTCCTCATATTAAAAAAAGGGTCTTAGAGGATATGTCATCTATAAATTTGAAGGGCTTGGCAAAATGCCCCATACAAAAAATGTAAGAAATCTGTGAAGGTAACCAGTAAAGAAACTTCTGGAGAAATAAGTCCATTTAAATCTATTAGTTTTCCTCTTCTAAGTAGTGCCCTCTAAAAGCTATATAATTACTTCAGAGATACTGTCATTGCTAAGACATTTCAGAAATTTCTCTTTGAGGTTGTTTTCAGAACACATTTAGAATAGCCTGTCATTTAGACACTTCTAAAAAAGTTTTTATTGAAATAATTGTAGATTTATATGCATGTGTAAAAAATAACACACAGAGATCTTGTGTGCGCTTTCCCCTCATGGTGACATCTAACAAAATGGCACTATACTATCACAACCGGGATTTTTTTCTTTACATCCAGAATAGATATATTCGATAACACAGAATACAGATTCTAGAGAGGGGAAATGAGGCGTCACTGATTAATGGATTTGCATTTTACTTTGGGAATATTTTGGAACTAGATACAGGTGCTAATTATACAACTTGATGAATATACCAAAATACCACTGAATTATCATTTTTTATTTTTTAATTTTTTAATAGCCACTATAATTTTTATTTTTTTATTTTACTTTTTTTTTCTTACATCATTGTGGCCCCATAGTTTTCCCACCACTGTATCCCCAATGCACCATCACCATATTACCTTGTGCTCATACCCCCTCCCATCCCCTCCTTTTCTGTGTGCCTTAAATCTATGGTTAGCTGCTAGTTTTGACTTTTTCTTGAGCTTTCATTTGGTTTATCTATATTTCACACATAAGTGAGATCATCTGATATTTATCTTTTTCTTCTGACTAATTTAGGCTAACATAATCCCTTCCAGCTCCATCCACATTGAAGCAAATGGCGTGGGTTTGTCCTTTTTGATCACTGAGTAATATTCCATTTTATACATATACCACAAGTTTTTAATCCATTCATCTATTTTGCGGCACGTGGATTGTTTCTCTATCTTGGCTGTTGTAAATAATGCTGCAATAACCATAGGAGTGCAGGTTTCCTTTCAAATTAATGTTTTTTGTGTCCTCTGGGTAGATTCCTGGGAGTGGAATCACTGGATCATGTGGTAGATCCATTTTTAGTGTTCTGAAAAAAATCTACACGGCTTTCCACAGTGGCTGAACCAGCTTACATTCCCACCAGCAGTATAAGAGGGCTCCTTTATTTCCATATCCTCTCCAACATTTGTTGTTTCCATTTCTTTTAATGTGGGTCATTCTTTTTTTTAAAGATTTATTTATTAATGCATACAAGAACTGGGGTACAAGCCAGAGGTTTGAGGTGTGAGGGGATTCACCAGAGACAGAGTGGGGAGCAGAACAGGCAAATGTATGAAATACAATGCTGAGGGGAGCAGTGGGCGAGACAGGAGAGGTCTGCTGCACCATGTGGGTAGCTCCCTGGCCAGGGATTGAACTCGTGCTGCAGAGGCTGTGGACAGATTCACAGGTTGCGTCTTAACCCCTTGCACCACCAGGGAGGCCCAATGTAGCTCATTCTTAATGGAGTGAGGTGACATCTCATTGTGACAACCAGGACTTTGACACTGATATAATCTACTAACTGAACTCCTATTTCACCAGTATCATTTTTCCATGTATGCATGAAAAAAAGAACATTTAATTTTAAAAAGAAAACATAGATGAAACATTTCATAATTTTTCAATTA
The DNA here is from genome assembly GCF_964194135.1 of Talpa europaea. Taxonomy (NCBI): domain Eukaryota; kingdom Metazoa; phylum Chordata; class Mammalia; order Eulipotyphla; family Talpidae; genus Talpa; species Talpa europaea. The sequence goes on from NC_140081.1 coordinate 27,348,589, forward strand.
TCAGGTAGCTAATCATAATTTGGATTAGAATTTAAGGCCCTCTAAAAAAGCAAAACATATCTTTCCAACATACATTGTTAAGTAGAAAAAGCACATTATAGAACAATACCATTCATGTTAAGTACATACATCAGCACCATATATTTTACCATGCAGTATATATTTATAAACCTTAATTAAACTTAATCTTCATTAAGAAAGACTAAAGCTCACAGAGTCTAAGAAACTTTCCATTTCATATTTATGAGACATCTCAAATCATTGCAGTTACTTGTTTTCTATGTGCAACAGCAGAAGGCTACACAAGGATAAATCAGACTTCTAATCCCAGTTCTGCTACTAACTGGCTATATTAGTATTGATCAGTCAATTACCCTCTCTGACTCCTATTATTCCAATTGAAAAATGACAATAATACCCACTTCTCTTACAGGGCTGTTTTCAGGATATAACGAGGTACCATATATATAAAGAGCCACAGTAAGTAAACCCTCAAAGCATGGTAGATATTCTTCTTAATATCATTGAGGAAGAGAAAGAAAAACAGCACCTTTGATTAACTCTGAGTTTGTTCAGTGAGAGGTTTTTTGAGGAAAAAATGTCTGAACCTTTTTCATAAAACCAGGAATGGTTTTCCAGACAGTGGAAAATAGTGTGCTTATATGTTGTAATACTAGTTGGGATAAACTCAATGGGAAATTTGATGATATACTTGTGTCTGAGTAAAGGGGCGGCAGGGTGATGGAATTTGGTTAACTGTGCCAGAACTTGGTTGTGGTGCTGTGTTGTTTGGGTTTAATTCTGTTGGTCAAGAGGAGGTGTTGAAGAAGATAGTGAAGGAGTAAAGAGTCACAGTTAACTCAAGATGTCAGAGTTGAACAAGTATTTTTTTTTAAAGATTTATTTATTTATTTATATGAGCACTGGGTACAGTCAGAAGCGCGGGAGGGTGAGAGAATTCACCAGAGCCAGAGCGGGGAACAGAACAGGCAAACTGATGAAATACACTGCTGAGGGGTGCAGCGGGCGTGGCAGGAGAGGTCTGTCACGTCATGTGGGACCCTCGCCAGATGCCAGGACTCAAATAGGCACTGCAGAGGCTGCGGGCAGCCTTGCAGCCCAGCACTCAACCGCTGTGCCATCAGGGGAGGCCCTGAGCAAGTATTTTAAGGGAGAATTAGAAGCCTTTGACTAAGGCTGTAGCAGAAGGAAGAAACCAAGCAGATCCTTAAGAGCAGGGCCAAACCAATAATTAAAGGCATGGTACTTGCTAGAACACTCAGTGATTCTCGTGCAGCAAAACAGTAAGGAGAACCAGGGAAGGCAGAAAAGGGTAAAGAGAGACTGATTAGATTAAGAATTATACTGACTATATTACAAATCCTGCAAAATAGTATTATTTCTCCTGGCGATAGTCATATATTTTTTTTAATTTTACAGGAAAAGGGCCTCCCTGGTGGCACAGGGGTTAAAGGCAGTGCTATCAAGCAATCACCAGCTACCACAGCACAAGTTCAATCTCCGGCAGGCCAGGGAGATAACCCACATGGTGCAGCAGACCTCTCCTGTCTTGCCTGCTGCTCCCCTCAGCAGTGTATTTCAGTAGATCTGCCTGTTCTGCTTCCCACTCTCTCTGGTGAATGATCTCACCAGCGCCTCCCCAACCCCATCCCCAGTGCCCACACCTCTGGCCTACACCCAGTTCTTGTATGCATAAATAAATAAATCTTTTTAAAAAAAAATAGAGGAAAAAATTCTTGTAGATATTTCCCAGACATTTGTTGAATCTATTATTTCATTTCTTAAGATCCAAGCTTCCCTGCATCATGTCCTTTCAGCTTGAAGGACTTGTTTTACCATTTCTTGTATAGAGCAGTTTTCTTGTGACAAATTCTCTTGATTATCCTTTATCTGAGAATGTCTTTGTTTTGTCTTCATTCCCATCAGGTATTTTTTCTAGATGTAGAAGTTGGGATTGACAGTTCTTTAGTCTCAGCAAGTTAAAGATGTCTTCTGGCCTCCATGGTTTTGGTGAAATATCTGAAGTCACTTAAATCTTTGTTCTTTTCTGTCATTTTTATCTCTCTGCTTTCAAGAACTTTTCTTTATCTTTCATTTTCAGCAGTTTGATTATGATGTGTCTAGGCATAGTCCCATTTGAATTTTCCTATGTGGGATCTGATGAACTTAAATCTAAAAATACAGATCTTTAGCTAACTTTGGGAAAATATTATAGCACTGTTTTACCAAATAAATTTATATCAGTTGTTTACTGCTTTTACTCCAGAACTCTCAATGACATATAATATATATGTTATACCACTGGATTTTGTCTCATGAATCCCCAAAGTTCTGTTCAAATTTTTTTTTTCTTCTCTGTTCCTCTGACTGCATATTTTCTATTGCTCTATTTTCAAGTTCATTGACATTTCCCTCTGAGTTCATCTAGTGATTTTAAATTTCCATATTATGATTTTCAGTTCTATAAGGTTCATCTAATTATATTTTGTAGCTTATATTTCTCTGTTGAGAACTTGATCTTTCTTTTTTTTTTAAAGATTTTATTTATTTATTTATACAAGCACTGGGTACAGTCAGAAGTGCAGGAGGTTGAGAGAATTCACCAGAGCCAGAGAGGGGAGCAGAGCAGGCAGACTGACGAAGTACACTGCTGAGGGGAGCAGCAGGCACTTCAGGAGAAGTCTGCGGGCCATGTGGGCCACTTGCTGGGGATGGGGGATCTAACCCGCGCTGCAGAGGCTGGGGACAGCTTTGCAGTCCAGCACTCAACTGCTGCGCCACCAGGGAGGCCCGAGAACTTGATCTTTCCATTCACTTTAAGCATGTTTGCCTTTACCTCATGGTAAGCTTTGAAGGTTTCATTGCTATTGTTGACACTCCTAACATTTAGGTCATATAGGGTTTGATATCTAATGATGATCACTTCCCTTAATTTTAAACACTTTTCTAGTTCATTCTATATTAAGTAATTTTGTTTTTTTAACTGTTGAATTTTTTGAATGTAATTTTTATTTTGATGATTATGTAATTATATTAAGTTTATAATTATATTAAAAAACTGGATATATATTGAGTAATTTGGAGTTGTATAATGGACATTATTAGTGTTCTGGTGTCTACACACCAGACTCAGGGTCCTGTTTTAATACTCTAAAGAAATTTCTATTTTACTTTGTTTCAATTAAGTTCCAGCTACAATCTCTGCCTTATCTGCTGTAGGTGGTGGTTTGGATCTCAGGTAAATTTCCTAGGCCTTTGCTGTGCTGGTTTGTTTATATTTCACACATGTGTATATCAGGAGTTAGCCTGCAATTAGTGGATTCATACACAGAATTAGGGGATCCCTTTCTTTGGCCTCTCTTCTCATTAGGCTTTTCCTCACACTCTATGGCCCATAAAGTTCTTTTTCCTGATTTCTCTGGCCAGAGAGATTTTGTTACAGTGCAGTTGAAAAAGTTAAACTTACTTTTAGGGCAAATCCATATGAGAAAGGAGAATTTTAAAATTCATAAACTCATCCCCTATGGGTCACTTCTCCAGGTTTTTACTCCTCTCCATAATCTGCCTGCTGCTCTTTTTTTTTTTTTTTTAAAGATTTATTTATTGATACAAGAACTGGGTTACAGGGCCTCCCCGGTGGCGCAGCGGTTGAGCGCTGGGTTGCGAAGCTGCCCGCGGCCTCTGCAGCGTGGGTTGGATCCCCGGTTGCTCCCCGGCCACTGGAGGAGGGTCCCACATGGCGCGCAGACCTCTCCTGCCGCCCGCTGCTCCCCTCAGCAGTGTACTTCGGTCCTTCTGCCTGCTCTGCTCCCCGCTCTGGCTCTGGTGAATTCTCTCACCCTCCCACTCTTCTGACTGTACCCAGTGCATGTATAAACAAAACAAACAAACAAACAAACAAATAAATAAATAAATAAATAAAACATGCCTCTATAAAAAAAAAAAAAAAAGAACTGGGTTACAGGCCAGGGGCGGGGGAGGGTAAGAGAATTCACCAGAGACAGAGTGGGGAACACGACAGAAAGAAGACCCAAAGCACTGCTGAGGGGAGCAGAGAGCAAGGCAGGAAATGTCTGTAGCACCATCTAAGTATCCCCCTGGCCGACCAGGAATCAAACCCACATTGCAGAGGCTGCGGAAAGCTTCACAGCGCTGCAGCCAACCCGCTACACCAACGGGGAGGACCCTCTGCCTGCTGCTCTTTAGGCACCTTCAGATAATTCGTGCATGTGTGTGCATATGTGTGTTTTTTGTCCAGTTTTTGGTAGCAATCTGCAGGAGACATGGCCTGTTTCTGGAAATAAGTTGCCATGTCAAAGACAACCTGATTAATCTTTTATTATCATACTCATGTTAGTGTTTATCAAACTGCTCCATAATGTGATATTCATTTGGCAATTGTTGATTGCATTGATTTTCTTTACTGCCAAATGTTTTCTTCACATGTTTTAGAATTTTGTTTTACCAATTCTTTGTGAAAAAATGTATCCTCATCATATCCTTTCTCTCTCACTCATTCATTAATGCCATCTATAATTTACAGTTTATGAACTATGCTAACAACCTTCTTGTATGTATACTAGTGCCACTGTTAATAATAGAGATCTAGCTAACATTATATGTCTTATACTATCTGCCAGATTTGATTTTCCAATGTTTTACATACCATTTTTTTAAGATTTTTTTTTTTAAGATTTTATTTACTTATTTATTTATACAAGCATTGAGTACAGTCAGAAGCATGGGGGGGTGAGAGAATTCACTAGAGCCAGAGCGGAGAGCAGAACAGGTGGAGAGCAGAATAGGCAGACTGACGAAATACACTGCTGAGGGGAATAGCAGGCAGCAGGTCTGCGCGCCATGTGGGACCCTCCCTGGTGGCCGGGGATCGAACCAGCTCTGCAGAGGCTGCGGGCAGCTTCGCAACCCAGTGCTCAACCGCTGCGCCACAGGGGAGGCCCTTTTACATACCATTTTTATACTTTAGAAAATCTTTTTCTGTGTATATGTAATATCTTGTTGGGATTTTGATAGAAATTGCATCAAATCTATGTATCATTTAGGGAGAACTGACAGCTTTACTATGTTCAGTGTTCCAGTCCATGACCACAGTATGTCTCGCCATTTATTTAAATTTCTTTTGTCAATATTTTGTAGTGTTCATCACACAAGTTCTGTACACTTTTTGTTGCATTTGTGTTTTAATTTTTGAGTAACTATAAATGATATTATGTTTTCAATTTTGGCTTCCATGTGTATTGCTAGTATATAGGTGCAATTGATTTCTTTAATATTGAGCTTGTATCCTTGTGAAGTTCAGTTGTTTGTTGTAAGAGGTTCTTTATTGACGTATTTCTTGGCATTTTGTGTACAGGCTATGAAGCCATCTGCAAATAGGGATGGTTTTATTTCTTTCTAATTTGACCATTTTAATTTCCTTTTCTCTCTTTCTTGTACTAGTTAAGACTTCCAGTATTATGTTTAATAAGATTGGTATCTTGTTCCTGATCTTAAGGGAAGAAATTCACCTTTTAAGCAGTAAATATGATGTTAGACTTAGGGTTTTTATAGATTTTCTTTATTAAGATTACAGAGTTCCCCTTTATTCCTAGTTTGCTGAAAGTTTTTGACATGAATGACTGTTGAATTTTTTGAAATCCTTTTTCCATCTAAATTGAGGTGATCATGTGACTCTTCTACCCAGTGTTAAAATGCACCAGCCCACAATCATTCAAATTTCATGAGAATAAACTGGAGGAAATTGTTCATTTTGCAAAAAGATTGAATTTCTTTAGTAAATAAGTTTTCTAGGGCATTTAAAAATTAATGCTTTCATCATATTAAGAGAAGGGGTAAATCAGTTTTCATAGTCTTTTAAACAGCATATCTATAACATAATACCAAGTATGCCTATTCATTATTACTGACAACATTTTCTAGAATGTTCTAGAACACATGATTTGACAAAGAATTTGCACTACTTCTGCATGTGACAAGCCATCATAGATATATAATTTGAAGATTCAAATTTTGAATGTCTGGCAAAGTTAGATGATTTATGGATTTGTTAGAATAGAATATGTAAAATTAGACCACTCTAGAAAAATCCATGCCTTGGGAGCATATCAATGTTAGCACTCACAAGAACCAAATGGCAGTAAGGAGCAGCTCTCACTGTTTCTTTTAGGCTCTGCCTACTCTTGTGGTCTATTAGGACATCCACTGGAAATCGTTACTAAAATGCCCTGAAGTCTGTACTCAAACCACATTTTTATTTTTATCACCTAGGTTAGAATTAGTTCTGCTAATACCATGCTAGATTGCCTGAGAGGTAGGACTGTGGGGAGAGAGTGGTGAGTGCGTGCACGCATTTCTATACTTCTTTGGTTTTCAAAGGCTGTGCTTGCTGATAAGTGTTTGCAGCTGATGGATATTTCTGTAGTCTGAGATTTGATAATACTTATTTATGATTGATTTCATTGGTCACTTAATGTAGTTTCAAATCAGAAGATTTAAGATTAGTCTCTTAGTTTCATAATATGGCAATAAATATTTTGGCTTTTTAATTGTTTTAGCTTCTGTCTTTCTCTCTTTTTAGGTTGAATGGGTTTCTGTTTCTCAGCCTGGGATGATACGTAGCCCATGTTCACAAAGTAGGATGTGAAAAGTAATGTCATGACAGCTTTTTGTCTTATAATTCACATGAAATTTACAACATATGAATGTTTTGTCATGCTGGGCCCCTTCCCCAGCATTTCTGATTCTGGTGTGTGATGGGTCAGGAATTTACATTTCTAACAAGCTCTAAGATCTTGAGACTTTTTCTTCAGGAATCATACTTTGAATATTACTGCCTTAGGAAAGCAAAAAAAAAAAATGCATTTTAATTCAGCTCTGGCTACAAATTATTTGGGTGAGTTACACAAGTCATATTTATTCTCTTCCTCAGTTTCTTCATCTGATTATTATCTATGATACCAGATCAATTTACTTTGTAGAGACTTTTGGAGAAGGTGGTGGATTAATGCATATGAAAGCATTTTTGAAAATTAAAAGAAATAAATACTTTTGTGAAATGTTTTCAGAGATTTTGAAATGACCCAATGACAGTATAAGAAATATCCACTTAGAAATATGCTGACCCACGTGAGATTTGTGATTTTATTTCCCTCATATAATTTTCTTCTTTTACTTTTATAAAACATCAATGATTGCCTTTTGGTTATTATGAAACAGCAGATAAGTGGTTGATGAATCAATAACCTCTTTGGCCTTGAGTATCTGATTTTGCTTTTTTCCCACCCGTGGTCTCTGGGTAGCCCTCTCTTTTCTCCCAAAGCTTATTGCAGAAATATTTCACAGAGAATGGGGTGACACAAAACTTAAGAATATTGCTTCTTTTTCTTAAACAAACACTCTTCATACTAAGGGACAATCATGCTTTAGTTGATGACATATTAGCTGATATAAATAAAGGCATTCCTGTTAAGCTCTTTCAGCTATTCAGGTGTTCTACCAATAAATCAGTGTAAGATGCAATTTGAACTTGATTGCTTTGAAAGACTCAAAGCAGAGACGGTAGGTTGCATTTCAACACTAAATATTAAAGGACAGGCTCGCTGTCAAAGCCAGACCACTAGCTTCATTTAATCTATTGGTTTTAAGCTAAAGCAGTCTGGAAAAAGAAATGATCCTGTCATGCCCACAACTAATAAGAGGAAAATTTCAGCATTTTATATTTTTTATCAAATACAATAATGAAGTGGAGGGGGTTGGTTTCATATAAAACTTACAGGAGCCATTTTTTTTTCATTTGAATGCTAATTACGTTCTCAATGTATGAATTAATTATAGCTCCTATTGACTATGTTGATATTGTTTAGAAAAATTATCTCTCAGATCATATGAAAAGTTTTGGCGGTGTATGAAAGGCTCGAGTGACTTGTTCTAGCATATGGCATTAATATTCTTTGGTGTAAGCTTCATGAAACATTAAAACCAAATTAAACTCAGAAAAGGGACCAAGCCTGCTGATTTATTTATTTAAAGCCAAGAGAAAGGAGACCCACCCCTCTTTCTTTTCGTATTGTAGATAAAGACATATGTCTGTCATGCTGCCTCTGCCTACTTGCAACATTTTTAGAGATTTCATCAAATTCACTTAAAATTATTATCTACAAAGCTGGCACAGGATTTATTAAACCCTGAAGTATTTGGGCAAAGGCAATAATTTTGTGTGAGCATGCTTTGACTAAAGATGTTTTGAAAATTCCTTGTGCCAAACAGAAAGATAGATAGAGGAGAGAGGGAAAGAGAGAGGGAGATTCCCCCCAACCTCAAAAAAGGAGAAAGGTTAATAGTAAATGAAAACTGACACTTTCTGCATATGTCTTGCCCAAAAAAACTATCAGATTTGCAAGTGTTTCATTGCTTCTTCTTGTGAACTCTTTGGGACTGACGTGTAATGTAGCCTGTGGTGTGGAGGACAGAAATCCATGATGCTAATTGACCCTAAGTCATGATTTTAGAAGAAAAACAATAGAATTTAACTTCCATTTGTTATCATACCTTTCTGGGTGTAAGATACCCCTAGTCTAGGAAAAATAGTTGCAAAGTCTATATTCTAATAACTTCCATCTATATATCTTGTCCATTTATTCACTAATTCAATAGGAAATATGTTTTAAATGCCTACCATATTAAGCATAATTTAGGGACTGAAGTTATGGTAATAGGTAAAACAAAGTCCCTGGATGCCAAGAAGCTTACATTAGTGGGAGGAGGTTGATATCAAAGGAAAAAGTAAGTTAAGGGCCTTCCTGGTGGTACAGGGCTGAAGACATCACTATCAAGCTACTGTCAGCCGCTGCAGCATGAGTTAGATCCCCAGCTGGCCAGGGAGCAACCCACATGGTGCAGCAGACCTCTCCTGTTTCGCCCGCTGCTCCTCTCAGCAGTGTATTTCAGTAGATCTGCCTGTTCTGCTCCCCACTCTCTCTGGTGAATCCTCTCACCCCCTACACCTCAGTTCTACACCCTAGTTCTTGTATGCATAAATAAATAAATCTTTTTTTAAAAAAGTAAGTTAAGTTTGAATATGTCAGATGGTATTAAGTGCCAAGGAGAAAAATGGAGTACAGTGTGATGATCTGAATGTTTGTGTCCTCCCCAAATTCATAGGCTGAAGCTTAACCCCAGTGTGATGGTACTAGGAAATGGGGCCTTTGTAATGAGGTCATGGGAGTGGAGCTCTCACAAATGGGATTAGTATCCTTCTAAAATAAATACCCCGAGAGCTCCCTTGTCCCTTTTACCATACAAGTTCATAGGACTCAGAATCTGGCAGTACTTGATCTTGAACTTCCCCAATTCCAGAGCTATAAGAGAGAAATTTCTGGTGTTTATTAGCTATCTCATCTATGGTATTCTGTTATTGGAGCCCAAACTGACAGAGACAGGGCCAATACTGGAGCAATACAATGTGTTGTGCATATGAGTGTATGGAGGAATGGCATACCAAGAAAATCATCAGTTATGAGATTTGAAATGGGCATAAAGAAATAGGGTGAAGTTTGAGAATTAGGGAAAATATTTGAGGCAGATAGGACACAAGAATAAATGTGTAAGGAAGTTGAAAAATATCAATTGAGGGCCTCCCTGGTGGTGCAAGGGGTTTAGCATAGCACTGTGAAACTATTCTGCAGCCTCTGCAGCACGAGTTCAATCCCCTGCCAGCCAGGGAGCTAACCCACATGGTGCAACAGACCTCTCCTGTCTCACCCTCAGTTCCCCTCAGCAGTGGATTTCAGTCAGTCTGCCTGTTCTGTTCCCCACTATGTCTCTGGTGAATCCTCTCACTCCTCCACACCTCTGGCCTGTACCCCAGTTCTTGTATGCATAAATAAACAAATCTTTTTTTAAAAAAAGAAAAAATCAATTGAATAAGGAAGTCAATATCTAAAAATCTAGGATTAAAGATTACACACTAGAAAATAGTAAGAAAAAATGGCTACAAGGTGGGTTGGGGTCCAATTTAAAGGGTCTTCGTTTGAGGAGATTGAGCTTAACTCAATTGTTAGCAATAAGTCAACAAGCCATTGAAGTTTTGTTGAGAATGATAATATTATGTGATCTGAGCTTTAACGAATTACTTCTAGATTAGGTGTATTATGAATAGCAATTTTAGAACCTGATCACAAAATCTTTGATATGCCCTCATCAAGAAATGGAATCTATATCTCCTTCCTTTGAATTATCCAACACAGTCTAGTACAAGACTAGGTCAGAAAAGGTCTTATAACTGTTTACAAATTTTCTCTTGGATCTTTGAGATACCATCTGAGAAATCCAAACTTCAGACTATTGTTTTCTGAGAAAACCCAAACCACAAGAAGAGGCTTCTATGGACTCTGGTCAACAGTCCCAACTGAAAACAGCATTTGAGTCATTGTAGCCTAGGTGCAAGGCTTGCGAGTGAACAAGTCTTCAGAGGATTATAGCCTACAGCTGTCAAATCATCCCCAGTCTTCAAGGCTTCCCAGCTGAGGTCAGAGATAGCATAAAGCAGATGCCATTCTTCTCCACTCTGTTCTCTTTGAATCCCTGATCCACAGAATCTGTGAGCATAACCAAATGCTTGTTTTGTGTCACTAAGTTTGGTGTGATTTGTTACATGGAAATAAATACTTGGAATAGATGGAATGGAGTGAGAACTGAAAAGTAGAGGTCATCATGGATGCTCTGGTTGTGGTTGCAAAAGAGACATCTGCACCTCTATGGGATCTGGCTCAGAGATTGGAAACCAGACAGAAAACGTGAGCCATGAGCCACTGTGCCATATTTTAATTGATTCTCATTGAATTTACTGGAATTTGGAGTTTTATTAGTTATTTGAGATATAATGAATTAGACAGGAGTCATGAAATGCTGTTTTGGGTTGTGACTATTGGCAAATGTCTAGGACTTAGGGCCAAGGATGGACTTCTTAAAAAAACACACACACACACACAAATTGGGCCTCCCCTGGTGGCGCAGCGGTAGAGCACTGGGCTGCAAAGCTGCCCGCAGCGTCCACAGCGCTGGTTCGATCCCCAGCCGCCGGGCAAGTGTCCCACATGGTGGAGTGGGCAGATCTCTCTTGCCGTGCCCGCTGCTCCACTCAGCGGTGTATTTCAGTACATCTGCCTGTTCTGCTCCCCTCTCTGGATCTGGTGAATCCTCTCACCCTCCCACACTTCTGACTATACCCAGTGCTTATATAAATAAATAAATAAATCTTAAAAAAAAAACCCACAATTTGCATGGCAAATGACATCAAAGTTAAAGACAGTAGGGACAAAGTTAACAGCAGCTTAAAAAGATGAGAGAAACTATTTGCCCAAAACTGACAGGGAATTATTATCTAGAATATACAAATAATTCCAGCAATTAAACAAGATGAAAATCATCAAAGAAATTTGATCAAAACATGAATAAGAGACAAAATAAGAAACTCTAAAAGCCAGCAAAAATGCAGAAAGGTGCTCAAAATCAGTAATAATCAGTGAAATGTGTATTAAAACAATGAAAATCCACTTTTTCACCTAACTGGAAAAAATGAGGAAACTTGGTATATTCAGTGCTGTTGGGGGTGTGTGGATGTACTACTGATGGGAGTGATGGTGAAAATAGCCACTCTGTTGGAGAGCAATGTGGTACTCCTTAGGCAAAGTACCAATATGCATACACTGTGGCTTGGCAATTCTTCATCTGGAAGTAATCAGAAAGTTCTCATGCTGCTTCATAAGGGGACATATATGAGGTTGTTAATTAAAGCATTGTGGTCATAACAAGTTGATCACTACCTGGGTGTCCATTTACTGGCAGACTGGAGAAAAGAAACGTAGCAGATACTCATTATGGAGTATTGGCAGCAAGTAGAAGAAAGAGTTTAGAACATGAATGGATCCTAGAGCAGTGCAAAGTGAGGGAAAAAGTAAGGGCAAAATGAGTAAATAATCAGTTTCATAAATTAAATTTTCATCAATATAAAATAATGATACACGTTTTAGAAGAGGATCAATGAACCATCAAAAGAATAGCTGCTGAAGGGTGGAGTACTAGAAGTGAATCAGAGATGAAAAAGAAAATAAATCAGTGAATAAAGTAAGAAAGGAGTCTTGCACAAGTCAATGAAGATGATGTATAGTAGCGTGAACTGAAAGGTATGATGAATGTAACTTTATGCACTTGAGGTCAAAAAGACCATAAATACAAACCCATAAAACTGGGATAGAAGCTTCTGGAGTCTCTGATTATTCAGATTCTTTTAAATTCTTCCTGTAATTAGGTTCTTTTTGTCCCTTCTATATTTCTACCTGGACATGTATAATTAATTCAGACTACCAGGTGTGAGTTACTCATGTGCTAACTACACTTTTCTATCAGGAACTTTCATGAGAGCTCATTTGGTAATCTTATGATTCTGTACCTTGATTCAAGTGACTTAATTTTTTTCCTTGATTATGAAAATGGATTCAATGTGCAACATTTAGAAAATACAAGAAAAAGGTCAAAAAAAATAATTGGAAAAAGACTCAAGAAGAAAATAATCTCTGCTATAATCTCACCACCAAAAATAACCACAGTTAATATTTGGATATATTTACTTCCAGTCTTTATTCTAAATATAAGTGTGTCTATGTGAGTATTAATATTAAATTGCATATAGGCACGCAAATATATGTGCATATGTATAATATTTTTGCAATCATACTATATGCAGATTTCACTGTTGTCAGAATTAAGCAACATAACTATTAAAATCTTCACTTAGTTACAGGTATTAATGGCATCTCATTATTTCAGTTTGCATTTATTTGATTACCAGTGAAGTTTTCTTTTTTATATTTTTAAGTTATTTTTATTTTCTCATTTTTAATTGTTCATGAACTTTGCACATTATTCTATAGTATTCTTGTTAAAAATCAATTGTTTACATCTCTTTATATGTGAATATCATTAAATATTTATCATGCCTCTTGTTATCATTAATTTAATTTATGCCAAAGTTTCATTAAGGTATTCTTTTACAAGAAGTTAAGACCATTTTTTCCTGTGTCCACATTTTTTTAAAGATTCTTAAAATTTATTTATGCATACAAGAATTGGGGTGCAGGCCTGAGGTGGGGGGGAGGATTCACCAGAGACAGAGTGGGGACCAGAACAGGCAATCCACTGAAACACACTGCTGAGGGGTGCAGCAGCAAGACAGGAGAGATCTGCTTCTCCATGTGGATTAGCTCCCTGGCCGGGGATTGAACTAATGCTGTAGTGGCTGGCCATAGCCAGACAGCATGGAGACTGAACACCTGCGCCACCAGGGAGGCCCCTGTTTCCACATTTTTAAGGTTACAATGTCTTTAATCACTTATAATTTCTTCTCTCATCTGTGTTATCTCAATGCATTTATAATTAAAGAAATGTTATTCTTTTATGAAATTAGGAGCTTATTACACACCGTGAGAGGTTTATAAGCCCATCATTGAATAGTCCTTAAATTTTCTGTTAATTTTCAATGCTTCCTCTTTTTTAAAAGATTTATTTATTTTTATACAAGAGCTGGGGTACAGGCCAGAGGCAAGGGGGGGGGGTGAGAGGATTCACTAGAGACAGAGCAGGGAGCAGAACAGGCAGACAACAGGAATATACTACTGAGGAGAACAGTGGGCGTGACAGAAGAGGTCTGCCGCACCATGTGGGATTCTCACTGGCCAGCCAGGATGGAACTGGCACTGAAGAGGTTGTGGACAGCTTCACAGCGTGGCACTCAACCCACTGCGCCACTGGGGAGGCCCCTTCAATGCTTCCTTTATGATGAATTAGTGCACATGGGCATGCACAAACGTTTGTGTCAGTCTTAACTGTGGCATTAAATGATTTCTCTGTCTTTGCATAAGAACTACATTTTAATTGTTATAGATTGATAATATATTTTATTTTTTAATATTTCATTTAAAATATATTTTAATATAAATATTTAATATATTTAATATATCATAATATATTTTAATATATACCATTACTTTTCAAAAACAATATTGTTATCTATCACTTCTTTCCAAGTGAACTTTAGAATTTACCTTTAGTTTTAAAAACAAATTCCATTTGGAATTTTATTGACAATTGCACTGAAAACAATTGTCTGGAAATAATCAGAATCTTCAAGGTATTTAGAATTTACATCCAAAATGATATGTCCCTTCATTTGAGTATTATTAAAATATTTCTGTAAAGTTTCCATTCTCTTCATATGCATTACTTAAATTGTCTTGATTACAATTATTCTTGACTCTACTACTATCATCTAACACCATTCAACCACCTAAACTATGGCCAAGATCTCCATCTCTAATAGAATACGGAAAGAAGGGTATCAGTGGAGACTAGAAGTTGCAGAGTCTAGCTAGTTTAGGAGGAAGTCTCAGTACAGGATTGTGGTGGCTGTCTCTGTATACTTTCCCCCAACAGACCCTATAATTCTGATGGGAAGACAATGAGGGTAGATCAAAGGTTGAACACACATTATGTCCTTCAAACCTAACCATTATTTCACAAGAAGTGTCAGCAATGTTATTGTCTAAATTAAATCCATCTCCACTGCCTTTAGTGGAAATGCCTTACAGGACTTGGCAAATGGTTGGGAATCATTTGCTTTGTCATTGATATTATGACTTTATATGTTATTTCATTCTTTTAGAAAAGATTTATTTATTATTTATGCATACAAGAGCTGGGGTACAGGCCAGAGATGTGGAGGGTGGGGGGAGGTGAGAGGATTCACCAGAGACAGAGTGGGGAACAGAACAGGCAGACTGAGTGAAATACACTGCTGAGGGGAGCAGCGGGCGAGACAGGAGAGGTCTTGCTGCACCATGTGGGTAGCTCCCTGGCCGGCCAGGGATCGAACTAATTCTGCAGAGGCTTCAGATTGCTTCATAGTGTGGTGCTTAAAGCCTTGTGCCACCAGGGAGGCCCTGTTATTTCATTCTTTTATGAACATTTTAATGGGAACATGGATCAGGATAGGCCAGGTACTGCTGTAGTAACAATCAAACCAATTTTCATGACATTTATATGAGACAGTTTATTTTTCGCTCCTGTTTGTCTAATACTGGTTATGTGGGGGAATCTCATTGGTGTAGTCTCATAGATGCTCCATCTCATCACATGAAGTGAAGCTGGGAAAGCAAATGTGGTGCTTCACATACTGGCTATTAAAGTTTCCACATAGGAATATCATTGTATCACTCTTTCATGATCAACCTAAGTCATATGGCCTTGGGTGATGTCAAAGAAGGGAACGAAGTATAATTCTACATGTTATGATGTGTCCAGAAGGAGAGCAGTTATATCTTTGATACTGGAAAGTCTATCATTCAGCATTTTGCATTCAGATGGGGATTGAAGGGGATAAATGTCTTTACTGTTCTATCCCTGGAACAACTGTAAAGCACTTGCATTCAGAATTCTCTTTCATTGCCTGAATGGTGTATTATGTATATTGACTTCTTCCTCTTCCTTCCAAAGACAGAGTCTTGGAGCAAGAGTACAATCACTTGAATGCCCAGTATACTCTTGTGCGGGTTTCTAGGCATTCACTGTTCCATTTTAACAACAGAGGAGCGGGAAGTCCTGTTGCTCTAATATGCCATTTTAAACAATCCCAGACTGTGAGGCTGCCAACTCTGACATCAGTTAACACAGGATCAGGGTGCAGTGGGTAGTGCGTGGAGGTGGGAATCCACCAAATACATATCTCATACTGATTAAAATAAATGGATCCTCTGTATCTCTAACTAGTGTCAAAAGACATTTACCATTTTCCCAGCCTGTTTCCCACGTCTTCTTGGCACAGAGACCACCAGGATCAATGGTCCAATTTTAGTTCCACTTTCTTCTTCCATCACTCCCTGCATTTAGCTCTTCGGAAGTGAGTTAATAATGCAAAATCTGGCTGAATTAAATTCATTTAACTGTGCTGCCAATTCTCTTCCCTTCATGCATTTTTAAAGAGATCTCAAACCAGTGATGGATTTCTAATGCTCTAGGAAAAGAAAGCAAGGATGTGACAGTCAACCTGAATGGGATAGATTGTTTATTATAATTACTCCATTGAATTATCTCACTTTGTGCCCAGAAGGAAGAGGAAATATCAACCTCTCTAGGTTTTGCAAGTGGTAATATGAGTGATGGAAAAATTGTAGAAACTGCCTCTTCAGTCAGTCAAGGAAGCGACATAGTGCAGCGTCACATGGAAAGCTGTGAACAGTAAAATAGGAGATAGAAGAGGGGTCCGTTCCTATAGCAACCAGCACATTCCAGCTAGGACTATGATTTATTTTAACTTACAGTTAGAAACAAATTAGCAACCCACCTCAGACCATGTCTGTGTTTAACACTGTATGGATGTGACCAACCTGTAGAAATGATCTAATTTGAACCCTGTTGCTTGCTTTCATGTTGCCCCCAGTTTCCCCAAAAGCCTCTTGGCTTGTTAAATTGACTGATAGAGCTAGAAATCTAAAGAAATGCTCAGAACAAAAGACAAAGGTTCTGTCAAATGTCTAATAACAAAAGGTTAAGATTACAGCAAGCAGAAACCTCTTCATGAGGGATCATTTCTAGAAATTAAAAACCCATGTAGCTATTAACTTGGGCAGATGGGCCTGTTGGCATTCAATTGAAAAATCATCTGCTTTCAAAGCCAGGTGTTAGAAGAGATTCATGCCCCTTTTCTTTGGGACTTTTTATAGTCACTAGATCATGGCAAACACACATCACCTGAAATTCCGACTGTCTTTTATTTCTTCCTACTAATGACATGGTTCTAGTGGTGTCAATGATTATGGACTCGGTTCTCTTGTTTATACTTTCATAAAAAATCAGAGTTGAAACTTTGCACACTGATTCTACACTCTCATGTATTTTATTCCTTAAATGGAACCAGGGACTACCCTGCTGCCAGATATTTTTCTTTCCACCACACATCCCACTTCATTTGTGCAATATGAACAAAAGTTGCAATGGTTCGGAAAACCCACACTCCTGTTAATTTCATGTTGAGTAAGGTTATTCTGGAAATGCAGCCCATGACAGTGGTGAATGGATAGGTGGTTCCTTCAGTCTTTCATCTGGCAAAACTCAGTATTCAGTGGAGCTTTTAGAGTTCAGTTGCTTCTAATAAAATGAAAAATGCTTTTTCTATTAATAATGCAGCACACTGTCCTCGTCTTTCTTTCTGATCCTTTTGCTGACTCAAAAAAATGTGTGTGTGTGAGGGCAGGGGGGTAATCACTCTATTGTACTTCCACACAAACACCCCAAATATCTCCCAGAAAGCAGTATATTTCAGCCAGTGGCAGATTTGAAATTTGAGATGCAGGATTTGAGAAGGGTTTTCTCATCCTCTGAGTTTTTTGCTTTGTTTTGTTATCCACCAACCATCTGTTGCCCCACCCCTGGGAGTTAAGATCCTGAAAGTATCTCACATACACTCAGGATAAATTCTTGACAATTAGAACGGCCAGTTTCCTTTACTACACTCAGAGTCAAATTCCACTGGAGCCAAGTGGCATTTTTATGCTCCATCAATGTAAACAGTGATAAAACAAAGTTTAACACCACAGTGCTTCCTCCTGACAAGCAATTTAGAACGTTCACAGGGCCAGATCCCAGTGTTTGCACCTATGACTGCACCATTGAGTTCAATTAAACTGCCCAAGTCCCTGGCTTGTCATCCTAAGCCACTGCCTCAAAAATAAACACTTCCAGTAACCTGGCTGTTTGAGTATAATCTTATTCCATAACCTATAACCCTTTACCTTGTGGTTGCTCTCCTTATACCCACGTTTCCTCTCGGAGCATGGCGCACCTCTGTCATTGCTGTAAGAATTCATTCATCCTCAGCTTTGTCACAGAATTCCTTGGCACTTTGTCACTCTACTAGAAAAAAAAAATCTCTGCTAAGGGCTCTCTTGCAAACTTCCTGAATGGTTGTGGCCGTTCTTCCATATTCTTTGCTTAAGCTACCTCAAAATTTAAGATCTTCAAGCTCCATTTTATTTTGTTTAAGAAATATACAAAATATTGTGGATCTGGAGTTCAGGAAGGGTGCAGTTGGGCTTTTTTTTTTCCCTCTGACTCCCTTAGCAGCAGTTGGGGCAGCCAGCCAGAGCTGGAGGATCTACTTCCAAGATGGCATCTCCACACATCTGTCTGGTGCGTCATTACTTCTTAAGGGCATCCTGGCAGCACAGGAAATCTGCCTCAGTCCAGGGCTAGGTCAGCAACAAAGGCAAATGTATAGGCCTATGGGCCTTCCTTTCTTCTCACTCCCAGGTTCTGAAGGTGAACTTTTCAACTAAGTTAGTGCATTCACCTAGTAAATTTCTTATTTCAGTTATTGTATTTTCATCGCCAGAATTTCTTTTTGGTTCCTTTTTCTAATTTATCTTTATTGATATTCACTATTTGTTTATACATCATTCTCCCCATTTCCTTTTGTTCTTATCCACATTCCTTTTTAGGTCTTTTTAGCATATTTAAAATAATTGATTTAATGTTTTTGTCAATTCTATAATATGGGCTTCCTTGGGAACATTTTCTGCCAATTGCAGTATTTTTCCTTTGAATGATCATACTTTCTTATTTCTTTGTAAGCCTTACGATTTTCTGTTGAAAACTAGAATTTTTAAGTATTGTAAAGTAGTAACTCTGGGAATCAGATTCTCCTGGGAGCAGATTCTCCTACTCCTCAGGGTTTTCAGTGGTTTAATGAGTTTTCCAAACAAGTTTGGCAAGGACTGCATCCCTTGTCGCATGTGTCAGGCCACTGAAGTCTCTGTGCTTTTCCCTGTGGTCAACCAATGATCCTCCAGAGATTTCCTTAAACACTTGGAGACATAAGGAAAGTAAACACTACTCTCCCAGTCTCTGCAGGTTTGCACTGTGCCGAGACACACCTTAGTTTCAAAACCTATTCATTTTGGCTGCGGGAATGTGGCACCAATATTGGTCATTGGTTTAAGGAAATGTCACAATTTGAGGACAGTTCCCCAACCTCATAAATATTGTCTGCCACCATTACAATCACCAGAGCTGTATCTTCAACAGGTTATTTCAACATTCTTTGAGACCAACTGCTTTTTCAGTAGTGGAGTGGCATGGTAAAAGCAGTAAAGTTCAGGGACAGGTGACCAAGCCACACTTTTTTCCCTGAAAAATTGTTTATTTCATGAAAAGCAGTATTGTATAAAATAATATGATAGTGAATAATTCATTCTTATAAGTCTATGAATGGTGGTAATGGCAATAGCATCCTGGGCGTGGGTGCCAATCTATATTCACAATACGTAAGTATTCCCATAAGGACAAATTGCTGCTCCCTCCATGATGGAAGAAGTTGAATCCAATCAATCTCCCACTAAATGGATGGTCTCTCCTGCCTGCCTCCTGCCACCGAGAGGGAATGATGTCATATCAGAGCTCAGAATTGCTTCTGGTGTTGGCAGACAAGAATTCAATAATGATGGTAGCCAGGCCAGCCTGAGTATGGCAACGTCAATACAGTTAAGTCCACTCTGATGCCATAAGTCAGTGTGCACACTGAGCAATCTGCACAAGGTACATTGGGAAAGAAGCCAACTAACATGCACAGGATGACTATTTGAAGTGACCAGCTTTGCTTGAGAAAGTGAGAAAATTGATCAGATTTGCATGAGCAGATGGAAAGGAAGAAATGTTAGTTTAGGCAAAAGAACGAAGGCAAGGATAATCATAGAGTTTGGCAGGGAACAGGGAACTGGGCCTCTTTGGAGACAAGTGTGTGCTATGGAGAACTTTTCAGAAAAAAAAAAAACAAAAACAAAAAACAAATGTTCAAAAAGAAGAGCATGGTCAAGTTCTACTAAAAACAGTCTACAGCCCGGAACAGGACCCTGACCAGAACCCAACCTGTACTTCCAGAACTCTGAGAAAGAAATTTCTGCTGCAGATCAGCCATCCAGTTGATGGTATTTTCTTATAGCATCCCAAACTGAGTGATACATTACTATTATGCCTATTTTAGAGAATAGTTTTATGAGGTGAAGTAGGAAATTATAATATTCCCATGAACACTTAAATACAGAAGCCTCCAGAAGTCGTTTACCACTGGGCTATATACTGCCATGCTATTCCGGCTGAGTAGTGTGTACTCTAGAGTTAGATGAAGGGGAATGATTAGGGAAATGTGAGCAGAAAGCAAAGGTTAAAAGAATTAATCTGGTAATGGGACATGGAATAGACTAATTTCTTTCTCTACTAAGAAGTGATTAAAAAGTAAGACTTGGGGGCCTCCCTGGTGGTGTAGGTGGTTGAGCGCACCGCTGTGAAGCTGTCCACAGCCTCTGCAGTGCCAGTTCATCCCCGCCAGCCGCAGAGCAACCCACATGGCTGGACAGACCTCTCCTGTCTCACCCACTGCTCCCCTCAGCAGTGTATTTCATCAGTCTGCCTGTTCTGTTCCCTGCTCTGTCTCTGGTGAGTCCTCTCACCCTCCCACACATCTGGCCTGTACCCCAGTTCTTGTATAAATAAAATAAATCTTTAAAAAAAAGAAGTAAGACTTGGGCCTTGAAGACAGTCTCAACTTTATATCTAGGTTCTGTCTCAAAATAACCTATGACATGCAAAATTCTTAATTTTACATGCTTCAACCTTCTCATAGGTAAAATGGATACTTAACTGTTCTTACTGATTAAGACTGTTTTAAAGAAGAAATGAAGCAAGTTGTATTATGCTTGGTACATGAAAGAGATGCTCCCTAAATGTTGATCTTTTTTTTTTTTTTTTTAATCCCTCTGTCCCAGAAGTAAATATCAGGTTTCAGGAAGCTTTTCAAAATAAGACTCTCATTCTTCCAGAATTTGCTAAATGGGGCTCTGTCAGAGAATGGGATGACAGGTTGGGTATAAATCCTTAGAACCAGCATCTATGTATATTACCCGTTATATGACTTTCTCAATACTGAGCTTCACAGGACCTGAAACCAAAGCCTTTCTAAGACTACAACCTCTGGCCAGCGAGTAAAGAATTCTAAGACAAGGGCGATAAGGACCAAAATAGAGTTTGTGAAGGAAGCATAAGAAAACAGGTAGGAGTGCATGGTCAGTTTCCACAATGGAGTTCACGGATTAAAGTTCAGAAGAATAATAGTATCCCTTAAAATCCCTCCAATAAACCCTACATCATCCTATAAAAATTAACAACTTTTCTTCCCTCTCCTGCCCCCTTCAAAAGCGAGAAGATGAGTGGAGAAAATGAAGACCATTGGTTAATAAGGTGAGAATCTCAGGTTTCTCTATTGGTAGCTAAGGATGTGGATGATAAAAAGGAAACAGCCCACCAGGGAGTCTCTCTGTTATTCCCAAGGGTTTCTGTGCTTAGTAGGTGGGGAGGAAGGAATAAAGAATATAAAAGAGAACTTCAATATTCTTTGAGTGCTAACTCTAAAGTAATTCAGTTGAGAAAGAGAGAACTTAACAATTACTGAGAAAAATAGGAAAATGCTTCCCCTTCTCTTTTCTGAGAGCATGGATGAGGCAAAATAGGTCAGAACAAAGATGGAATTGGTAACTGCTCTGCAAGACGTTCGACTTCCTCCCAAATTGTCTCAAAACAAATTGGAAAATTTTATTTATTTTTATTTTTTTACATCATTTTTCATTTTTGCACAATGTATACATTTTCATTTTGGTTATATTCCCCATACAATTCCCACCCCCCTTATTTTGACCCTAATCCCTCTTCCCTCCCCTCCCCGTAGTGTGCCTCTGGTTTATAGTTGTTTCTTAGTTTTGATTTTTACTTTATTATAATTAGTCTTTTTCCTGGTCCCTTATTTAGGTTTTCTAAATTCCTGCTAGGAGTGAGACCATCCAGTATTTTTCTTTTTCTTTCTGACTTATTTCGCTGAGCATGATCCCTTCCAGCTCCATCCATGTTGCTGCAAATGGCATGAATAAATAAAATTTTATTGCATAAAAAAAACAAATTGGAAAAGATCAAGGTGTAGCAATGAATTTTAGGCTTTCCCCATCTTAAATTGTTTCCCCCCCCCATCTTTAGTTACATTTATCCCACCCTTCTCCCTTCTGTGGAGATGAAGTAACAAACAGGGACACAGGGTGCTGAACAAACAGGAACACGGCGTGCTGGATCCATTGCAAACTGGTCATGATTTGGGTAGAGGACAAACGGCCCTGAGGAACAGGGCTCAGGGGTTCTAGACACTGAACTAGCAGCCACAGAGTTGCCAGAGAGGAGCAGGAAGAGGCTGGGCTGATGGTGCCCTGGATAACAGGAATGAAAATGATAAGAACTCCCTCTTAGCCCTAAGGAGCTGAGCTTTGAAAGTCGAGGAAGTAAATCTTGAGGCCTTAGGTCTCCCATCTTAGACATGTTTGAAACAAGACTCATTCATCTTTTTGGTTTTAATTCTAAACAGAATCTGTAGGTGCTGTCACTGTTTCATTAAGTTCCCTCAGAAGAATGTAATTCCCACTTTCGCAACAATCTGTGCGACCAAGTCCAGCTCATGCACAAGCACTCCAGATACTCAGTATTTCAGGTACTCACATGACACGCGATACTCTATTCTAAGTTGTGCAAACCAGAAATGAAGATGTTTTAAATAAGCCTCATCTGCTCGCTGTTGACAGTCTTGTATCCCTTGGGAACTTTGAGCTAAGAACAGCAGTGATGTGGTGTTGCTGTTACTCAGGTTTCCAGAGCTTTGGGGGCTCACAGGAGCGCATTATAGGAGATGACAGCTGTCTGTCCAGAATGAAGCATTTTCAAACAGGTGCAAATTGTGATGCTGTCTCCCAACCAACTAATAACCTATCTTGTCAAAAATTTCAATATGTTCTAAGCTAAAATGAAACCTCACATGGGTTTCGTTGGTGAGCTGTGATTTTATTTTGTGAAGTAGATAATATGATTTGATAGTTCTCCTCACTTTCACATGACCCAACTTCACTCCTGTGATGCGTAGTTGTTCTTCATTATATTAGTGATGCTGGGTTTAAAGGCCGGGAATATTTGTTAAATATTAGGTCCAATGTTAAGCGGCAAACTATATATATATATATATATAAAAATATATATATATAGTTTGGGGGAGCTATTTCTCTATATCTGTCTCTCTATACATACACCTATAAAATACATGTAGCTTACACATATATCATGAATGCTATATATTATTAATATATTTATTACTGAAATGACCTGTGTCACACAGCCATATACCCCTCTCTTTGCCCTTATTCATCCATCCTCAGTCCCCATCCACACATACTAACTACAGTTTATGCTCCACCACTGGGTTATTTGCTTTTCCTCAAACCCATCCATCATATTTCCAGTTCTTGCATCAACAAGTTTTAACCTTTCCCCCAAAGTGACCCACATAAGAAATGATATCCCAAGGTTCAACAAGACAGCTCACAGAGTCATGTCCAGAGTTTGACAAAACCTCAGAATTCTGCAGAGAACTAAAACAGTGTAATAGTCAAAGCAACCCAGATATCAACTAGAGGAAACATACACAATTCCTACTTAACAAACTCTTAGGAGCTAAATTTTCTCCCACTCAAAGCAAGGGAGTGAGAATGAATATTTATAGGGATAACCTTGAATTTTCTCTAATTTTAAAAATGTGAATCATTTTCAAACTTTGGTGCTTTATTATATTTGCCATGGACCACACATATTCTGCCTTAGTCCTTCCTACTCTTCATGCCAAAATGCTTACCCCCATATCACGACTTGCTGAAAAATCTTCTCATGCTCTAAGGTTCAATTTAAATGCCACCTCCTCCAGTGAAGCAGATGCTATATGTGTCTCAGCCAGATTCTGTCTCCATGCACCACTCAAGTTGATAACTCTTTGTCTAAGGCCGTTCACTGGCTGCACAAAAGTGGACTTAGTCTACTGGGAAGGACAGTTCCGAAATATTGGAAAGTTAACACTCTTGGGTTACGTCCTCAGACAATAATGGATGGGATGGGATTTGCTAAATAAATGTCTCATTTTCCTTCCTCCACAAGTAGAACAACATTAAGATGTATTCTTCACCATCTCCGAGAGATCCCCAGTGAGATTTAGCCTCAAGTCCTATAAAAGTGTCATGCATAGCACCCTGTTTGGCTTCTTGGTATCACCTGCCAAATAAATCTTTTGTTCTAATACTATTGTTGGTGTCTATTTTGGGAACCCAACCAAAAAATTTTTTTAAATCCTTTTCTACTGACCCCATGGAAAATAATTCCTTCTTCTTTTGGACTCCCTAACACTTTGTTACAGTAGGAAACGTGTCATACTGGAGGGCCTCCCCTGGTGGCACAGTGGTTGAGTGCTGGGCTGGGAAGCTGCCTGCAGCCTCTGCAGCACCAGTTCGTTCTCCGGCCATCGGGCGAGGGTCCCACATGGTGCGCAGACCTCTCCTGCCTCCCGCTGCTCCCCTCAGCAGTGTACTTCGGTCCTTCTGCCTGTTCTGCTCCCCGCTCTGGCTCTGGTGAATTCTCTCACCCTCCCACGCTTCTGATTGTACCCAGTGCTTGTATAAATAAATAAATAAATCTTTAAAAAAAAGTGTCATACTGGATATAAAAAGGACACAGTGAATCATAGATATATCTGTTCCTCCTGCTAGGCACCTGAAGATAAGAGTTATGATTTCTCTATATTTATACCCTCAAATTGCTGAACATTTTGCATATTCTTAGCACATCATAAATATTTGTTAATCTGAATTAATAGCTATTTACTTACAGATTCAAAGAGAACAATTCTTAATGTTTTTTTTCTGCCTAGGATATTTTTAAAAAAACAAACATTGAGAAGAGAGTAATGAGAGTTAGCTAAAGTGTTAGATTCAACCTCTTCTCAGATTCCCTTTCCAAATGGACAAGAACTTGACAGAAAGAAACCATTGTGAGAATGTACGTAGCATGATAAACTAATAGTGACAATGAAATAGTGCTGCATTAGCACTCACAAAAAAAAAGAAACAGGAGTCATGGAGCAGGCTGTAGGATGCAGGATGCTGCTCAAGAACAAGATCCTGGCCTTTTTATTGACAGAGAAAAGGATGGGTCAAACTGAAAACTGGATTTAGAGCCTTAGGGAATGTAAGTCTCCTGATATACTCCCGACCCCCACCCATAGCTCCAATATTTTTAACAAGAGGTTTCACTGATCAGTCCCTGGGATGCAAAGCACATCAGTCAACACTGCCCCCTGCCCCTTTCCTGGTCATACCTCATGATGTATACTTATTGCCCCAAGGCACTCAAGTGTCTGGCTCTTGTCTAACTTGAAATAAACCTTGTACATCCACAAGATAGCACAATAAACCAAAAGGGAGAGTCCAGAGTAGTATGGAAATGGACAAGTTTTCACCCATCACATCATAGATATATATGGATTAAGAAACGCAATCACTAGTCAAGGCATGCTCAAACTCAACAAATAGCACAGTTTGGAAGTGGGTGTCAAGAAGTTATGGTCTCCATGGCTCTGTGCTTCTAGCTCAAAGTAGGACAAAATTCCATGTCATCATCTTCAGTACATGGGAACAATCTTTGAAGGAAGGCATCATTCTCCCAACTCCTTTCCCGGGCTCCTTTAAGAGTTCAATGTGCAACCCGAGGCACAGTTGAAAGCAGTGGGGAGGATGAATACAGACCCATGGATCTGCAAAAGCCTCCAGGGAAAAGTATGTGATGTGCAGAGAGGACAGGGACACATCGGCATGAACCAACCTGGTCAAGAAAGAGTTTCTACACAGTAGGGTGTCACACAATAGTCAAGAGCATAGACTTTGGAATCAGACAGGCCTGGGGTAGAATCCTACCTGTTATCACTTGTGACAGATTTTGAGTTAATCAATTTAGCCAAACTTTAGTTATCTTGTAGTTAATACGGGATGAGACTAGTAGCTATTTCAGAGAGTCCTTAATAGGATTCAGTGAGCTGATTGAAGATCTTAGGGAAATGCCTAGTAGACAAGGTTACCTCCTCCTCCTCCTCCTCCTCACCTTCCTTCTCCTCTTCTCTTTCCAGCACCATCATCACCCATGCATTCTGTAAAGTCAGTGAATGACACAGTCGACAAGGAAGGTTTCCTCTCCAGTTCAGCAGATCTATAAGAAATTAGTGCTTAGGGCTCAGGGTTATACAAATCTAACTAACATCTGGCACTATAGATGAGAAGGGAAGACTCAGCTTCCAAGTGGATAGTCCAAGTGTATACGAGTGATCCAGTCCATTCCTATTATACACCTGGGGCCTGCATAGATTTTGCCTCATTTGGTATGGCTGAAAAGAAACAATTGATAATGCAGGGCCTAGGAAACTTTCTGTTCTACTTATAAGAGAAGATAATTCCTGGAAAATTCAGAAAAAAATACGAACTTGGTGAAATGTTATCACAGCAGAAAATGAAAGAAAAAAATTAGAAAATTTTGGCCCTGATCTCAATAAAACACATAAAATTAATATTAATCTAGAACAGGCCTGTGATAAGATAAAAAGGAGGGTCAGATAAAAGAAAACTTGCATATGAAAAGATTTATGCGATAGTCAAACAGACAGTAATATAATTAAAATCTACATAGCAAAAATGACTCAGCAGAAAATTGAATACACATTATAAATGAAAAACTTCAGAAATTCTGAAAGAATGTAAAGGGAAAGCTATAGAATACTTGAATTTGAAGGAAGAAATAAGCCTAAACGTGAAGAAATAAAAGCCAATATCCAATGTACAAATAAAAACTGCTTACAACTGACAAGACAATTCCCAGACTGGCAATGGACACATAGCAATGGAATTTGGAATATAGAGTCCACCAAGCATTGGGCATCATCTACTTATCATTGCATAGAACTTCTCTCCCTCCTGCCACATGCACCTTCTCATGTAGATGGCAGGACTTTTTCTAAATGCTATTTTTTTAAAGATTTGTTTATTTATTTATGCATACAAGAACTGGAGTGTAGATCAGATGTGCCAGGCATGACAGGATTCACAGAGAGAGTGGGGAGCAGAACAGGCAGATCTACTGAAACACACTGTTGAGGGGAGCAGCGGGTGAGACAGAAGAGGTCTGATGCACCATGTGGGTTGCTCCCTAGCTGGCCTGGGATTGAATTTGTGCTGCAGTGGCTGGCAATAGCTTGATAGCGCTATGTCCTTAACCCCTGCACCACCAGGGAGGCCCAAGATGCTAGTTTTTCTTATGACAAGGGCTATGTCTTATTTATATATTGCCAACAATTAACCCAGTGCCTGATACTTCATGCATGCTAGTCCAACAATATGCAGTTCAGTTTAGATGACTTCCTCTCCTCATAAAGAACAAATGAAATTCTTAAGTCTTCCATATAACTCATCAGGACAAATTTCGATAATATCGGAATGGCAGAGATATGTTCCCCCACCCTCATTCTCAACATGCAAGGGAGATAAGATTTTTATCAATTGAGCATGCTCCATTAATAATAATAAATTGTATTTTGAACCATACTGAAATGTTTTAGAATACTATTATCAGAAATAAAGTATTTGGAGGGTTTTTTGGAAGGTAAGAAAGTTACCTTGGCAAAGGATGCTCTGATCTGGTTTCACTAACTGATTTTGCATGAAGGCAGCCAAAGGGCCACAGAGGAGTATATTTGCCTTACTTCATGAGAAAACAGCTAACAAGAAGGGAAAAGATAAATACTGGAAGATATCACTTATATGTGGAATACAGAGAAACCAAACAAAAGGCCAAGAAAAAGTCAAAAGTAGCAACTGTCTATAGAACTGAGGCATACAGAAAATGAGGGGGTAAGAGGGGGGCAAAACAGGGGAGGGATGAACACAAGGGAACATGGTGATGGTTCACTGGTGATATGGTGGTGGGAAAACTCTGGGGACTACAACAATGTAAGAAAAATATTTAATAAAATAAAAATAAGTCAACAAAGGATGCACTATCAAGTTAAGAACCCCTATGTATAAATTCTGATGTAAGTGGAATAAAAAAAAAACACTACAAGGAAATTTATCAAGAAATGGACTATGGTTGTTTATGGTAGAGGGTTATTTGTGCATTGATGGTGTGTATAATGTAGTAACATTTGCAGAGATGTGACCCTATACCCCTAACAGATATACAATGCTGTCAACCAATGCAATTTCAATTAAATATTTAGACAGAGTGGTTTTAAGGAATGAATGGAAACAGACTCCCATCTTGTATGTATCATCAACTCCTATGTTTGCTAATTATCAGTGTGAGATAGCTAAAACTACACTTTAAAAACAGGCTCAATTCAGTTTGGTAAGGATAGTTGAGATGAAATAAAATAAATTATATGGGGCATTTCAAAATTATTTTATATTGTTCAAGATTTGATCAATATTTTAAATGCCATCACAGCTATTTGGAAATTTGACTATCAAGAAAAAAGTAACTTCCGGAGCATACCAAATTGTGTGTGTGTGTGTGTCTGTGTGTGTGTGATGGTTATGAGCTTTTTAGTGAATCGCATAAAACCTGTCTTTGAATCCTGGTTATTTTACTTACTAGATGTGTTACCTCAAAAAAATATACCTAAGTAATCTAAGGACAGAGAGACTACATGTAGATGGGGGTGATAAAACCAACTCTGGAGTCCTGATAGAAGACTAAATAGCTAATTTATTGACCACTTACTGTTTGCCAGTCAGTGATCTGATAAGCATGTTAGATGCAATAATTCTCAGACCAATCTTGTGAGGTAGTTATTGCCCTTGTTCCTATTTTGTAATTAATAGTGCTGGAAACCATTAACTTGAGTAAGTAATTTGACCAGAGACACAACTATGGAGTAGCAGAGCCAGGCTTTGAAGCCAGGATTTTTCATATAGAACTCACTCTCTCTATCATTGCTACAATGGTTAAATATGTATTTATAAAATATGTAGTGCCTCACACTTTGAAACTTGACAGATCAGAATCTTTATTCTCCAGGTCATGCCTAAAGTTACAAAGTTACCCCAAGTCACAAAGCATTTAGCGCACAATTTCCTATGCTGCAGAGCTAGGGACCCTCCTCATAGTTCCCAACAAGCTCAGCTGACAACTTAACTTTTCTCAGTGAAATTGATGACAAAATTCTGATGTCAGAACTGTAAGAGAATAAATTTGTGTTACCTTAAGCCACTAAGTTTGCAGTAGCTTGTCACAGCAGCAATTGGAGACCTAATACAGCACCTTCACACCAGTTTTAAAATTTATATTTCCCTCTGCTTGAAATACCTAGAGTGGTGTCTGTTTTCCTGAATGGATATATTCATATAGGTGCTCTATACGTACATTTGTGGAATAAATGAATATATACATATTATAAGGTCTACAACAAGTCTTTTCTCTATTTGTCTTGGTTTGGGTTCCTCCAAAGCTGACTCTGAGATAAGGATTTGGTGATAGTGTTTCCTAGGAAACATAGGTGAGGGAATGGGGATGTGAGATAGAGAAATATGGCCGAGGTCAATATATGCTATCAAGTGAGTTGTCACTGTGAAAAATCAAAGCTGAATCTTATCAGGGAACTCTGGGAGCCACTGTAGAAAATGTACCTCATAATTAATCTACCCAAGGGGCAAGGGAGCTAGAGAATTTATGCACCGACTGCCATCAGTCCTTGGTCAAAAGCTACATTAACTTATTGGCAGTTCTGTGTGGGAGCAGAGCAAGCCCTCGTGGTCGGAGAAAGCTCTCATCCCAAGCTAAGCCCGTCTTGGTAGTTGGAAGTTGAGTTAGACTAGGGAATGGGCATGGGGCATACACAGCCTCAGCTATACCCACAAACTTTATTACAGCTAATCCTGTCCCAATGGACCGCCTTTCTAATAATGAGTGCACGCATGTATACCATTCCCTAGAAAAGCAGTGCCTTTGAGACCGTGGTAATGCTTACTTTTGGTCTTGTAGTAGATCTGTAGGGGTTTTGAGAGCACAGATCATAACATTTTTCTTTTTTATTGAGCAACATTTAAGCATATTCTAGGCACTGAATATACGTTGTTGAATTGAAATCATGATCATAATTATGTGATATCTATTTCTTACCCTTGAAGGTAGCATTCCATTGAGTTTTCGCCCTGCTTCATGTTTTCAGTGACATTTTTCCACATTTTTCTTAATTAAAATATTTAAATGCATATAATTAATGATCATCATAGAGAGAGATTGCAAAGATTTTACTTTTAATAAAGGTATCTCTCTACCTCACTTATCATTTGACTTTTGAGGTAACCGGTGTAAATATCATACCATTAGCTTCCCACTGTTTTTTTTTTCCACTTTGTTACAGATGTATATACATAATGCCCTTTTTGTCGTTATAAAAAATGTTATTATACTATTTGCCTTTCTTTGCTACTTTCTAATAATCTTGGTAATGTCGTATGATACTATATCATAGATTTGATAATATGTCAAAATAGTTTGTTTTTACTTTCATAGTTGCAGAATATTATTTTTATGTACTATAATTTATTCAGCCATTATTTATTTTTTTAAGGATTTATTTATTTATTTATGCAAGCACTAGGTACAGTCAGAAGCGCAAGAAGGTGAGAGAATTCACCAGAGCTAGAGCGGGGAACAGAACAGGCAGACCGACAAAATACACTGCTGAGGGGAGCAGTGGGCAAGACAGGAGAGGTCTGGCGTGCCATGCGGGACCCTCGCCGGCGGTTGGGGATAGAACCGACACTGCAGAGGCTGTGGGCAGCTTCGCAGCCCAGCATTCAACCCTTGCGCCACCAGGGGAGGCACTCAGCCATTATTTTATTGAGGGACATTCAATTTGGATCCAGGTTTTTGCCTCCTCCAATAATGTTGCAATAAATGTCTTAATACAAATATTAATATATGTTCCTTAAAGTGGTACTAATATGACAAGTTATGTGCATTTGAAATTTTCATAGATATTGCCAGATTATCTGCCACTTCTTATCCATATTGAAATTTCTCATTTCCCTTAAACATTCCTTATTTATATATAATAAGATTTGCCTAACCAGCATTAATATATATTGGATTAAAACTTATAAACTGGCATGGTGCTGCTAGGAGTCATTTGCATTTATCAATCATCATGAAGATTTTCTGCTGAAGGGGAAGGAAGAGGACTTCTGCCTCTTCTAGGGAAGATAGATATGGCAGAAGTTGAAGCAGAAGGGGTACTGCTTTTGCTAATCAAGGAAAAATGATGTAGTGTTGAGAAAGAAGGGCATCTCCTCACTTCTAAATGGAATACAGCATAGATTTGTTGAGGCAGTGGTCACTAACCAGACTACACACACAAGTGAGGTATAGTGGTGAGCATAGGTAACTTCCAGAAAACACACACACACACGACATAATTGACTTGAATGAAACATCCCAGTAGATTGGCAGAAATAACTAGATTTTATTTGGGTGGTGGTCAGTGGGTAGCAAAAGTCAGTGAAACAAGTGTTATTGCAATTAAAGTAACATCTTTCCCCTTCCTCTACATTTGTACCCATTGGGTGAAAAGTTGAGGGGGAACTTACATTATATAAAATCAGACATGAATTCTCAAAATTCGAAGTCAAAAATCTCCAAAAATTCAAATCATTTTGAATAAACTCACTTTGTAAAATAACAAATTAATTTTCTCTGCTGATCCTATTTTACTGCGAAAATATTTTGGAATAGAGAATTATAGTGACAAGATGATTAAACATCTTATTAGTATATTTGTGAACATTTTAATTGAAGATTGTGCTTTATATTGTTTGCAAATGAGCTTCCAAAATCATAAGCAAAACCTTCCTTCTTCCTGGGAAATTTCCACTTCAAAGCTGAAATGAAAGCTTTTTTAAAAAAGAAAATTTCAACAAAGAAACAGTGTTAATGGATACACCTAAGGATAATTCAGTGGAGAAAAGAGGCATATGTATTTTATGTACTAACCCAGCTTTGCCAATTTTCCTGCTTTGCTGAAAAGTTCATTTTCAAAACATCAGTGCTCTATCATTTGACAGTTTGCTGCTTCTGAAACTCTAAATTTCTGGTGTGCAGCTAATATATGTACATTTAGAAAGCACGAGATCTGAATTCATATGTATGCAACTCTTAAATTACATGCTGCTGTCAAGTATTGACTTTTATGGTTGATAGCTTTAATATTACTATTTGTATCTCTATAAATTATTTTTGCAGAAGCCAAAAAAGAGAAAAATCCAAGCTTTATTAATAAATATACTAAGCATAACACTCAAGACATAATTGATATGAATATCAATAGCATGATTTTAATAACATCAAACATTTTAGTGTCATACTGAAATGTCTTCTAAATGCAGAATGTGAGTGGTGCTGTGAATCAGGGGCTGGCTCTTAGGAAGAGATACCTGACTTGAATCTATGAACAGACTCAAAGAGTCTGAAAAACATTACAGAGAGCGATAGAAACAGGCCCAAGGATTCACATTTAATATAACCTTGAATTTCACAACCACATACACTTAATAGATTAATAGATTGGCCACAATAAGGTCACCAAGGTTTCTAGACCTATGCAAACAATGGGGATTTGTAAACTTTAAATGCTGTACAGAAAAATTGTGTGCATGTGCACACACGTGCATGTGTGCATGTGCATGTGAGCACGTGTTGGGGAGCATTAAAGTGGGTACTTGATGAAAAAGAGATTGCTTTAGAGAATTTCCTGCTGAGAGGAATTTCAAATTTTGTGACACTTGGTTTCTCTCCAAGCTTGAGTCTTAGCTTTTCAGTGTGACAAGTGTGTGGGGGAGGGGAGTCTTTGACAGGGTTTCTTGGGTGATATAGGAAAGGCCAATGTAATGCAGATGCAACAGAGGGTAAAAGATTCCTTAATGGAAAATTCCTAGCTGATCAAGTTTGAGAGAAGAGCACACAGGAAGATCTGAATACAGAGTCTTACACAAAGTTCAACCTCTCTGTCATTTGACTCATGGAAAAAGGACCATTCAACAAACCAAGATCAAAGGTAATGTAGGGAAAATTGGTCTTTAACACTTACCATTAAATAATTTTTATTTTCTTGCTAACTTCAAGTTTTATGACCTTAGCCTAACCTCCAATTGGTCAAGACTCCTCCGTTAAATGTTTCCTACCTGGATATATCCCTCTAGGGCAATACTGAGTTTGGCATATTTGCTTGGTAGGTTTCACCCCCAGCTTTCATTTCCTTTTATATTAATAAAACTTAGCTTTCCTGAAGCTTATTCCCCCAGAGCTTTACTCTTTACAAATAAATCAATCTGGGCCATTGGTTCAATATGATTACTTTTATTTAATATACTTACATTTTTTTTAAGATTTATTTATGCATTCAAGAGCTGGGGCACAGGCCAGAGATGTGGGGGGTGAGAGGACTCACCAGAAACAGAGTGGGGAACAGAACAGGCAGACTTACTGAAATACACTGCTGAGGAGAGCAGTGGGCGAGACAGGAGAGGTCTGCCGCGCCATGTGGGTTGCTCCCTGGCAGGCCGGGGATCAATCAAACTCATGCTGTAAAGGCTTCGGATTGCTTCATAGTGCGGTGCTTAACCCCCTGTGCCACCAGGGAAGCCCAAATATACTTACATTCTAACAGAATCTCTCAAATCCTCAAACAAATGATAGTTTCAAATTCTGGTCTTTAGTTGAACAGATTAAATCAGGAGTTATTTGAAAGGTGGGGAGATAGATATCTTGGTTTTCCTCAAACCACACCATGCAGTTTGCTGCCTGGTTTGCCAGAGCTTTAGTCTGCCCTGATCCCTTTCTACATGGATTTTCCTTGCTGTGTCCAGCTCATTGTTACATGCTCTAGGCGATGTCCAGGGTACCTCCCCTAGTTCCTTCCACTAGGTCCCTTCTGCCCCCCAGGCCTTGCCACCTCTGAGTGGGAGTGTCCCTAAGGAAAGCTCATATTTTCCTATAGCCATGGCACCACCTTGCCAGCACACTGATTGTGCTGGGCCCACAGAGGACCTGATATCCCCAGGGGGTTCCCAAAGGACCCTGGTACCCCAACCCAGAAGTTCGGGTAAGCTAATATCCTCTAGACCAACATGAGACTGGAAATGGCAAGAAGCCATTATTATCCCTTTCCTTTTCCAACAGACAGTGCTGAGACACAGCGATTCCATGCAGCCTCTGGATACATTATACATGAACACGGTGCGTTTTGCTGTGAGGCTGTGGCCTCAATGAAGCATCACTTTGTGTTTTCTCTCCTTCCTCCCCTGCCTTACTACATTTTTTCTCTTCTTATTGCTTCCCTGGGATGACACTAGTCAATAAAAGATTAAAGTATACATTTCTGCCACTGGTTCTGTTTTCTAGGGCATTAGGGCTAAAAACACACAGGAATGGACAATGACCAAAGACATATCCAAGTGTATATATATTCTCCAGTGTATGAGCTAAATTTAGCCCTGTTAAAGTCACTCAAAGACTGTGATATAAGAAGTTGTCAAGGGCAACATGGTGCATGTGATATTGTGATTTATAAGAAATGTATATTTCTCATATATATTTGGTGTTCATCTACAATTCCTGCCTCACAGTTCCCAAACCTTTCTAATTTCCTAAGTGTTGAGAGTGATAAAAATGTATTTTGTTATGTGGATGTGGTGACTTTTAGAAGCACCCTAAGGTTGGGGGTTTGTTGCTAGGAGAATTAACCATGTGATTAGAAGATCGGAACTTCCAGTACCACCCCCCAGGACTCCAGAGAGGGCAGAGGACTGGATATTGAATTCAATCACCAGTAGCAAGTGATTTAATCATGGTTAGGTAATGTCACTTTCATAAAAACTCAAGAGACAGGCGTACAAAGAGCTTCCAGAGAGTGTTGAGCCTGGACTTTGCATGGGGGCTCTGCACCCCTTCCTATATCTTGCCCTGTGCATTTCTTCCATCTGGTTGTTCCTGAATAGTGAGTGGCCTTTGCAATGATTTAGTAACTAAACTAGTTCTCTGTGTTTTGTCAGCTGCTTTAACAAATAAATTGAAACTGAAAAGGGGGCAGTAGAAACCTCTGATTTATAGCCAGCCGATCAGAAGCACAGGTATCAACCTGGATTTGTGACTGGTGTTGGTGGAAGATTGAGCCCTTTTCCTGTGGAATCTGATCTTATTTCCAGGTAGTGTCAGAATTGAGCTGAATTGACCCTGTTTGTGTCTCAAAATTGCTTGTTGGTCTGGGGAAACATCCATACACACTCAGGCTGGAATTGGGTCCAGAAACTCTAAACAATGTGGCAGAGAGTTGATGGAGCCAAATCTGGCAGGAATGCCTGAAACATGAACACCAAAGGGCAGTGGCCCAAAGGTGCAGAAGGATTTGTACAGTGTCCTGCTACAGCGATTTATCATCACGTGTTTCACACACAGCATGAAAAAATAGTCAAGGAGATGGTGAATAAATCCTGAAGGTAGTTTTTCATCCCACTTATGGACTCTGTGCGTGCCTTGACTTGGCTTGGTTAAGGGTTTCAGAGAGCTAGGTTCAGCTAGGATTGTCTAGGGAGCTTTAGGGAGCAACCGATTGCTAATGTCTGCATGTTCTCAAGGTCAAGTAAAACTTCTATTTGTATGTGCTTGATAATGCATCCGCAAAACAGGGAATTCAGTGTTAGAAGTGATTCTTAACACCCTTTCCACTTTACAACTGATTTCTACTTGCATTTCTTAGCAAGCAAGAGATTTGGGATGACCATCTATGCACCAGAGTAAGTACCTCCAAAGGTCCATGTGTGACACTGGAGGCTGAGAGTGGGCAAGCATCCTCTAAATGAAATTAAGGGGAACTGCATTAATGGCTTCTAACAAGGTCATATTGAAGGGAATGACAGGATAAATTAAGCCATTTGAGAACTTTGCCAAGTGTAAGAATTAAGGCTATATTACTAAAAAAATCTATCTAGAACATCTTGGACTCTGAAAAAAAATAATGGGAAGTGGACCTAATTATTTGAACTGAGATGCAGAAAATGTATTTGATGTATATATTTAAGAATGTATCATTTCTGTCCAAGGTATCTGAACAAAAGTGTTGATCAAGATCAATTTAACATTGAATGACGTTATTTCAGGAGACCTAGAATCTTTTTTGAAAAAAGGTATTTAAGGGGAAAATCTGCTTAAATAAAGAAATCCCTAGATAATATTTAATTTAGATTTGGGTCGGTGGATAAGATAAATTTGATTTTCAAATATAAATAAAATTGGGAGATTAAAAAAGACTTGGCAAAAATAGAGCACTCTTTAGCCTAAAATCAGGAAAAGATAATGAAAAGCAATATGGAAACAGTTGGGGGTAACAGCATGTTTTGCTTATCTCTTCGAGATGCAGCACATTTAGTAATTCAAAGCTCTCAGGTGATTTTAGATACATTTGCATTGCATGACTTGGGCAATCTTAAAAATATAAAGGTGGTCAAACTAGAATAAAAAAGAATTCTCTAAAAACTCAGTTGTTAAACTTTTGGGAATTAAGAAAAATCATGTGAATCACTTGGTTAATGTTTTTCTTTATATTATATTGTTGAGCCCTCAGAAGAACTCTCTAAGGAAACAATTTTTTAATAATCTCATTATAAATACAACAGTTTTAGGAAAGTTAGCTTACTTGCTCAAAGTCTTGCACCTTCTAAATCAGGGCTTGAAATCAGGTCCCTGAGACTGAAAATCTTGGCTAGACAGGGTGGGTTAGGCCCTGTGCTGTACCTAACCTTCTTGGTGCACAGAGCATCCTACAAGGCTGGACCAGCAGTAGAAACTAGAACTTTGACCAGTCGTTTTTGCTGTAAATGTCTGACGCAATTTAACAGTCCTAACTTCTCCAGTGTTCATTTTTTTTAACACTGCAAAGTTTTCTATGTATTTATTGAAAGCGTTATTTTGGACTTCACAGATACAGACTTTTTATCATTTGTCATTCTTTTCTTTATCTCCTCTCCGACCTCCCTCTCCTGCTAACCACCATTCTAGTCTCTGCTACTATGATTTCAGCTTTCTTAGATTTCACATAAAAGTGACATTATATAGTGTTTGCTTTTCTCTGACTTACCTCACTTAGCATAATTTCCTCAACATTCAACCATATTGTCACAAATATAAGATTATCTTCTTTCTTAAGATTGAATAATATTCCAAGATAGATGTCTTTATCCATTCATCCATCAATGGACACTTACATTCTTTCCATATCATGGCTATTGTGAATAATGCTGCAATGAACATGGAAGTATAAATATCTCTTCCACATTCTGTTTCATTTCCTTTGGATAAATACCCAGAAGTGAAATAGTTGGAGCATCTGGTACTTCTATTTTTAATTTTTTGAGAAAATTCCATACTGCTTTCCATAGTGACTGTCCCAATTTACATTCTCACCAGGATTCCCAATTGACTTCCTTGCCATCAGTTATCTCTTATCTTTTTGATGATAACCATTCTAACAGGTGTGGAGTGATATCTCATCTTGGTTTTCAAACAGTTTCCTGATGATAACGGATGTTGAGCATCTTCTCATGTTCTTGGTCATTGTAAGTCTTTAGAGAAATGACTGCTCTGTTCCTTTGCCCATTTTAAAATCAGATTGTTATTTTGCTCTTGATTTGTAGGAGTTCTTTATGTGTTTGGATATTAACTCTCTTTTTCATATTTTATTTTATATAATTCTTACATCATTTTTCATTTTTGCACAATGTAGATTTTCATTTTGGTTATATTCCCCATACAACTGCACCCCCCCCCTTATTTTGACCCTAGTCCTTCCTCTCCCCCCCTCCCCCTCCTCCTCCCCCTCCCCAGGTAGTGTGTCTCTGGTTTATAGTTGCTTGTTGATTTTGATTTTTACTTTGTATTGATTAGTCTTTCTCCTGGTCCCTTATTTAGGTTTTCTAAATTCCTGCTATGAGTGAGACCATCCGGTATCTTTCTTTTTCTTTCTGACTTATTTCGCTGAGCATGATCCCTTCCAGCTCCATCCATGTTGCTGCAAACTGCATGCATGTGTTTATCTTTTTTATCAGATATTATTTGCAAATATTTTCTCCCATTCCCTAGGATGACTTTTCGTTTTGTTGATGGTTTCCTTTGTTGTGACTGAGTTCTTAGTTTGGTATAGTCCCATTTTTCTATTTTTGATTTGTTATTTTTGCTTTTGGTATCCAATCCAAGATTGATAGGTCATTCTCAAGACCAATGCAAAGGAGCATAGCCCCAATATTTTCTTCTGGGAGCTTTATGGTTTTAGGACTTATGTTAAAGTTTTTAATCCATGTTGAGTTGATTGTTGTGTGTGGTATAAGAGAGAGGACCAGTTTCATTCTTTTGCATGTAGTTACTCAGTTAACCCAACACTACACATCACTTGATGAATTTACCTCTTTATCTTTATTTTTTTTATTTATATTTTATTTTTTATAAATTTTATTGTTATATTCCCCATACAATTGCAGCCCCCCCATTCTGACCCCAATCCCTCCCCTCCCGCCCCCACCCCCCTAAAAGTGTCTCTGGTTCATAGTTTTTTGTTGATTTTGATTTTCACTTTCTTATATTCATTTTCCTGGTCCCTTATTTAAGTTTTCTAGATTCCTGCTATGAGTGAGACCATCCGGTATTTTTCTTTTTCTTTTTGGCTTATTTCGCTGAGCATGATCCCTTCCAGCGCCATCCATGTTGCTGCAAATTGCATGTGTTTATCTTTTTTGAATGCTGAGTAATATTCCATGGTGTATATGTACCACATCTTCTTGATCCAGTCATCTATTTTTGGGCATTTGGGTTGTTTCCAAAGCTTAGCTATTGTAAACAGTGCTGCTATAAACATAGGGGTGCAGGTGTTCTTTGGAATTGATGTTTCTGTGTCCTTTGGGTAAATACCTAGGAGTGGAATTGCTGGATCATATGGAAGCTCTATGTTTAGTAGGTCCAGAAATCTCCACACAGCTTTCCACAGTGGTTGGACCAGTTTGCACTCCCACCAACAGTGCAGAAGAGTTCCTTTTTCTCCACACCCTCGCCAACATTTGTTGTTGCTAGTTTTTTTAATATGTGCCATTCTCACTGGTGTAAGATGGTATCTCATGGTAGTTTTGATTTGCATTTCCCTGATGACAAGTGATGTTGAACATTTTTTCATATGCCTGTTGGCCATTTGCATTTCCTCTTCAGAGAAGTTTCTTTTTAGCTCTTCTGCCCATTTTTTGACTGGATTATTTTCTTTGTTGTTGTTGAGTCTCATCAGCTCTTTGCAGATTTTTGTGATCAGTCCTTTATCATTAGTGTTGGGTGCAAAAATGTTCTCCCAGTTGGTGGGGTTTCTCTTTGTTTTTGTTATTGTCTCTTTTGCTGTGCAAAAGCTCTTTAATTTGATGTAGTCCCAGCTGTTTATCTTTGCCTTCACTATCACTGCTTTGGGTGATGTGTCTGTAAAGATGTCTTTGATGTGCAAATCACGTAGAGTTTTGCCTATATTTCCTTCTATATATTTTATGGTTTCAGGTCTTATGTCTAGTTCTTTAATCCATTTTGAGTTGATTTTTGTGTATGGTGTGAGGTAGTGGTCAAGCTTCATTCTTTTGCATGTAGCGACCCAGTTTTCCCAACACCATTTATTGAACAAACTTTCTTTGCTCCAATGCATATTCTTTGCTCCTTTGTCAAAGATTAGTTGACCATAAATATGTGGGTTTATTTCTGGATTTTCTATTCGATTCCATTGGTCTGTATGTCTGTTCTTGTTCCAATACCATGCAGTTTTGATGATTATGGCTTTGTAGTATAGTTTGAAGTCTGGGAGTGTAATGCCTCCATTCCCTTCTTTTTTTTCAGGAGAGCTTTGGCTATTCGGGGTTTTTTTGTGATTCCATATGAATTTCATCAATAATTGTTCTATTTCTTTGAAGAATGACATTGAAATTTTGATTGGAATAGCATTGAATCTGTATATTGCTTTTGGAAGGATGGCCATTTTAATAATGTTTATTCTTCCAATCCATGAGCAGGGGATGTCTCTCCATTTCTTTGTGTCTTCTTCTATTTCTTTTAACAGTGTTTTATAGTTTTCTTTGTATAGGTCCTTTACCTCTTTTGTTAGATTTATTCCCAAATATTTGATTTTTTTGTTTCAATAACAAAAGGGATGGTTTTTTTGATTTCTTCTTCTTCAGATTTATTGTTTGTGTATAGGAAGGCTACTGACTTTTGCGTGTTGATTTTGTATCCTGCCACTTTACTGAACTGATTGATGAGTTGAATTAGCTTTTCTGTGGAGTTTTTGGGGTTCTCTATGTATAATATCATATCGTCTGCAAATAGTGATAGTTTGACTTCTTCTTTTCCTATTTGGATTCCTTGGATGTCTTTCTCTTGTCTTATTGCCCTGGCTAGGACTTCCAGTTTTATATTGAAAAGCAGTAGTGAGAGTGGACATCCTTGTCTTGTTCCAGATCTTAATGGAATTGCTTTCAGCTTTTC
The DNA here is from genome assembly GCF_964194135.1 of Talpa europaea. Classification (NCBI taxonomy): domain Eukaryota; kingdom Metazoa; phylum Chordata; class Mammalia; order Eulipotyphla; family Talpidae; genus Talpa; species Talpa europaea. The sequence continues at coordinate 27,389,230 of NC_140081.1, forward strand.
ACCATTGAGAATGATACTGGCTGTTGGCTTGTCATAGATGGCCTTTATGATGTTGAGGTATGTTCCTTGTATCCCAAGAATTTCAAGGGCTTTTATCATGAATGGGTGTTGCACTTTGTCGAAAGCTTTCTCAGCATCTATTGATATTATCATATGGTTTTTATATTTCTTTTTGTTGATGTGTTGGATAACGTTGATTGATTTTCGGATGTTAAACCATCCTTGTGTCCCTGGAATGAATCCTACTTGGTCGTGGTGAATTATCTTATGTATACATTGTTGGATTCTGATAGCTAAAATTTTATTGAGGATTTTTGCATCAGTGTTCATTAAGGAGATTGGCCTGTAGTTTTCCTTTTTTGTGTTGTCCTTGTTCGGTTTTGGTATTAGTGTAATGTTGGCTTCATAAAACGTGTTTGGTATTGTCCCTTCCTTCTCAATTTTTTGGAAGAGTTTGTGAAGGATAGGCACTAATTCGTCTCAGAATGTTTGGTAGAATTCATTTGTAAATCCATCAGGTCCTGGGCTTTTGTTTTTGGGGAGGTTTTTGATTACCATTTCAATTTTGCTAATTGTAATTGGTCTGTTTAGGTGTTCTATTTCTTCTTTATCTAGCTTTGGGTGATTGTAGAGTTGTAGGAATTTGTCCATCTCCTCTAGATTGTTAAACTTGTTTCCATATAACTGTTCATAGTAGTTACTGATTATTCCTTTGATTTCTGCTGTGTCCGTTCTGATTTCTCCTCTTTCATTGATGATCCTGTTTATTTGTGCTTTCTCCCTTTTTTCCTTTGTGAGCCTGGCTAGGGGTTTGTCTATTTTATTGATTTTTTCAAAGAACCAGCTCTTGGTTTCATTGATCTTTTGGATTGTTTTTTTAGTTTCAATTTCATTTATTTCTGCTTTGGTTTTTATTATTTCTTTTCTTCTACTGGTTTTGGGGTTTTTTTGTTGTTCTTTTTCTAGATCTTTGAGCTTCGAGATTAGGTTGTTTCTTTGTGTTCTTTCTTGTTTCTTGATGTGAGCTTCTATTGCTATATAATTTCCTCTTATTACTGCTTTTGCTGCATCCCATACATTTAGGATATTGGTGTCCTCCTTGTCGTTCAATTCAAAAAAAATTTTAATTTCTTCTTTGATCTCCTCATTAGTCCAATGGTCTTCCAGTAGTGTGGTTTTTAATCTCCATGAGGTAGGAAAGTTCCTTGCCTTCTTTTTATGGTTTATTTCTAGTTTGATGCCTTCATGGTCAGAAAAGATGGTTGATATGATTTCAATATTGGTGTATCTGTTGATGTTTGTCTTGTGCCCCAGTATGTGATCGATCCTGGAGAATGATCCGTGTGCGCTTGAGAAAAATGTGTACTCCGTTTTTTTGGGGTTTAGTGTTCTATAGATGTCTGTTAAGCCTAATTGCTCTAGGTCCTTATTTAGAGCTTTGGTTTCTTTACTTATTTTTTGTCTTGTTGATCTATCCATTGTTGATAGTGGTGTGTTGAAGTCTTCCACTACGTATGTGTTTTCTCTGATGTCTGTTTTCAGAGAGGACAACAGTTGTCTGATATATTTTGGTGCTCCTTCGTTTGGTGAGTATATGTTAGTGAGTGTTATTTCTTCTTGAAGTATTGTCCCCTTGATCATAATGTAGTGACCATTGGGGTCTCTTTTTATCTTTTTGAGTTTGAAATCTGTTTTATCTGATATAAGTATAGCTGTTCCTGCTTTCTTTTTTGGTCCATTTGCTTGTAGGATTGTTTTCCATCCTTTAACTTTGAGCCTATTTTTATCTTTTGTAGCTAAATATGTTTCCTGGAGACAGCAAAAGGTTGGGTTTTGTTTCTTAATCCAGGCTGCAACTCTGTGTCTTTTTATTGAAGAGTTTAGTCCATTTACATTTAGAGTTAATATTGATATGTTAACATCTGTATTTGCCATTGTGTTTGTCTTTCCTTTGATTTTATTTATTTATTCTTTTAATAACTTTTTTTTTTTTTGGCCTTCTTTCATTGTTATTCGTCCCTCTGAGGTTCTGGCTTTAGGACTCCTTGTAGTATTTTTTGGAGTGGGGGTTTAGTTGCAATGAAATTCCGGAGTTTCTGTTTGTCTGGGAAGGTCCATATTCTTTCTTCAAAGAGGAAGGAGAGCTTTGCGGGATAGAGTATTCTTGGTTGGCATCTGTTTTCTTGGAGTCTGTTGACTATGTCCCTCCACTCTCTCCTTGCCCGTAGTGTTTCTTCGGAGAAGTCTGATGTCAGCCTGATTGGTTTTCCTTTGAATGTCATCTGTTTCTTCCCTCTTGCCAGCTTCATTATTTTTTCCTTGTCCTGGATTCTTGGGAGCTTTACTATTATGTGTCTTGCTGTATTTTTCCTTTCGTCGTGGAAGTTTGGTGTTCTTCTTGCTTCTTGTATATCAATTTTCAGCTCCTTCTTCACATTTGGGAAGTTCTCTTCAATTATCTCTTTGAATATTTTCTCTGTTCCTACATCTCTCTCCTCTCCTTCTGGTATTCCTATAACTCTTATATTTCCTTTCCTCATGGAGTCAGATAGTTCCCGAAGTCTTTCCTCATTCTTTTCCCTTCATACTTCTCTTTCCTTTTCTGTTTTGGTTCTTTTTATTTCTGTGTCTTCAAGATTACTTATTCGTTCTTCCATTTCATCTATTCTGCTTTCATTGCTTTTCCCGGAATTCTTTAGTTCTTCCATTAATTCTTTGATCTCCTGCATTTCTTTTACTTCCCTTTTTAGGGACTCAATTTCTTTCTTCTGAGCATTGTTTTCCCTCTCTAGGGACTCAATTGCATTCTTCTGATCGTTGATTATTTTTCCCTTATCATTGTTTTCCTTTATGACTTCTGTCAGTTTTTTAATCACGGCAATTTTAAATTCTCTTTCTGGAAGGCTCAGAAATTCTTCCAAGTTATTGTCGTTGCAATCTGGGGGCTGGCTTTCTTTTTGTGGTGTGCTTTTTCTCTGGAGAGTTGCTAGGTTGCGTGTGGTTCTTCTCCTCCCTACTGTCTGTTTTCTAATTTGCCGTATGTGTTGGGACACTGTGTTGTTGGGACTGGCCGGCATCTTGGGTGGGCTTCTCTGCTCCCCTCTGGTTCCTCCAGGAGTCATCTGTCAGTTTCAAGCAGTCTTTACTGGAGAAAGGTCCCTGTTCTAAAATGCCGATGTGGGGACACACTCCCCTGTGCGCCTGGTCTGCCCCGGCGGTGGGTTCCTGCTCCCCCTCTGGGCTTGGACTGCAGGCCAGAGGGGGTCTGGCGTGGGCGAACTTCCCCCGCTCACCTCTGGCTCCTGAGGAAGCCTTCTGCAGGTAGTCTTTACTGAAGAAATGTCCCTGTTCTAAAATGGTGATGTGGGACACACTCCCTGCGCGTCTGGTCTCAGGCACACTCTTCTGCGCGCCTGGTCTGCCCCGGCTGTGGGTGCTTGCTCTCCCTGTGGGCTCAGACTACTTGTTCGGAAGGGGCCCGGTGTGGGCTAACTCCCCAGCTGGCCACTAGCTCCTTCAGGAGCCTCTGCTGGCTTCAAGTCGCTAGGTGGCGCCAGAGATCTCTCCTAGAGCCCTTGGGGAGCTGATTTTCCACCCCGTGGGACAGGGAGCAGAACGGGGATGGTAGGGTACACCTCAACGGCTTTGGGGTGCTGTGTCTGCCTTGTGCCCCACCGTCGTGGGGAACCCACGCCCCTAATTTCGTGCCCCGGGTCTCAGTTCCAAAGCCCTCAGTTCCAGGACGCGGGCTGTAGCCAGATCAGTGGCGCGGGAATGGCGCCTTTTGAATCCCTCTTCCCTGCCTGGGCGCCTTGTTCCTGCTCACTCAGGGAGGGCCTCCGCGGTCTCCCCGCAAGCATAGGTCGCAGGCGCGGGGACCTGGGCAGCTGCGATCCGATCCGGATCAGCGTGCTGCTTTCCTCGCAAGCTTACCGGGCGGCGGGGCTGTGTGCTGGTGCTGGTCTCCTCCTGGGGGGCCTACCTCTTTATCTTTATATAATGACCTTATTTGTGTCCTGTTATCCATTCTTCATTGCATATTCTTGACATTCTTGTCAAGAATAAATCAACCATATATACCTGGGTTTATTTCATGACTTTCTATTCTGTTCCTTTTGATCACTTTGTCTATTTTTTATGTCAGTAACATTTTTCTGTTTTGATTACTATAACTTCGTAATAAAGTTTGAAATCAGGAAGCATGCTGCTTCTAACTTTGGCCCTTTCTTAAGATTGCTTTGGCTATTCCATGTCTTTTGTGTAATTACATATAATTTTTGTGTTGTTTTTCTATTTCTGTGAAAAATGGCTTTGGGATTTTGATAGGGATTGCATTGAATCTGTAGATCATTTTGGGGAGGGTAGGCATTTTAACAGTATTAATTCTTCAGTCCATGAACCTGGAATATTTTTCCATTTATTTATGACTTTTTCAATTCATTCATTAATGTCTTTTAGTTTTCAGTATACCAAACTTTTATCTCTTGATTAAATTTATTTGTAAATATTTTATTATTTTTGCTTTTATTATAAATGGAACTGTTTTCTTAATTTCTTTCTCATGGCTTTTTAGCATCTACAATAGAAATGCAGCTGGCTTATTTTTAAAGATTTATTTATTTGTACATATGAGAATTAGGGTACAGTCCAAAGGTTTGAGTGGTAAGAGGATTCACCAGAGACAGAGTGGGGAGCAGAACAGGCAGATTTGACTGAAATCCACTGCTGAGGGGAGCAGCAGGCAAGACAGGAGAGGTCTGCTGAGCCATGTGGTTTAGCTCCCTGGCTGCCTATCGAACTCATGCTGCAATAGTTGCTGATAACTTCTTAGTCCTGAGACTTAACCCCTTGTGCCAGCAGGGAGGTCCCAAAATGCAGCTGACTTATGTTATTGATTTTGTATGGCACATCTCTTGAATTTGCTTATAAGTTCCAATAATTAGTTTCTTGGTGGAGTCTTTAGGGCCATACTATCTTGTCATCTGCAAACAAAGAAAGTTTTATTTCTTCTTTTCCAATTTGGCTACCTTTTATTTCTTTGTCTTGCCTAATTGCTCTGGCTAGGACTTCTGTATTATGTTGAATAGAAGGGGTGAGGGTGGAATCCTTTTCTTACTCTTGATCTTAGAGGAAACGTTGTCAGCATTTCAATGTTGGTATGATGCTAGCTGTGGATTTGTCATGTATGGCATTTAAAAATTAAGTTACAGGGCCTCCCCTGGTGGTGCAGCGGTTGAGCGCTGGGCTGTGAAGCTGAAGCTGCCTGTAGCCTCTGCAGTGCCGGTTCGATCCCACATGGCGTGACAGACCTCTCCTGCTGTGCCCACTGCTCCCCTCTGCAGTGTATTTCGTCAGTCTGTCTGTTCTGCTCCCCACTCTGGCTCTGGTGAATTCTCTCACCTTCCCATGTTTCGGACTGTACCCAGTGCTTATATAAATAAATAAATAAATCTTTCAAAAAATTAAGTTACATTCCCTTCATACTCACTTTGGTAAAGTGTTCATTAGAAAAGGATGTTAAATTTTGATATTTTTTTTCTGTATCTATTGAAATGATCATGTGATTTTTACCCTTCATTTTGTTAATGTGGTATATTGTATTGATTCATTTGCAGATGTTGAAGTATCTTTGCATCCCTAGAATAATTTCTACTTGATCCTGATGTATGGTCATTTTAATATACTGTTGACTTTAATTTGCTAACACTTTGTTGAGGATTTTACATCTATGTTCAAAAGTAATATTGGTCTGTGATTTTTTTCTTTTGTAGTGTTCTTGTTTGGCTGTTGTACCAGAGTTACATGGACCTCATAATATGAGTTTGGAAGTGTTCCTTCCTCTTCTACTTCTTGGAAGAGTTTGAGAAGCATTGGTATTAGTTTTCCTTTAAAGGTTTGTTCAAATTTTTATTTCTCCATAAGTCAATCTTTGTAGATTCTTTCTAGGAATGTTTCTATTTCTTCAAGTTGGTGTCTAATTTTTATAGTAGTCACTTCTGATCCTTTTTGTGTGTATGGTATCACTTTTAATGACTTTTCTCTCATTGCCAATTTTATTAGCATTCCCTTCATTTTTTTTTCTTGTTTGCTCTAACTAAAGATTTTTCTACATTGTTTATCTACAATAATGGAGAAAAAAACAGATTTAATGACCATTTGTATTGTTTTTCACTCTGTATTTAATTTCCAGTCTGATCTTTTTTATTTTCTTCCTTCTGCTAGCTTTGGGCTTAGTTGGTTTTTCTTTTTTAGTTCTTTAAACTGCAGAATCAGACTGTTTATTTGAGATCTCATTTTTTTTTTATTAGTGTAGTCTTATTTGTGATGACACACAAATTTCCTTCTTAGAACAGCTTTTGTTGAATCTCATACATTTGGTATGTTGTGTTTCTATTTTCATTTGTCCCAAGTTAATTTTTAATTCTCTTTTGATTTCTTGTTGGACTTACTGGTTGCTTAGAATCATGTTATTTAAATCTCCACATATCTTCCTTTTTTTTTTCTTGTAACTGACTTCTAGTATCATGTCATTGTGGTCATAAAAGATCCTTGATGTTATTGATATTTCAATCTTGTTAATATTCTTTTTTCTAAGATTTATTTATTTATACAAGAACTGAGGTATAGGCCAGATGTGCAGGAGGGTGAGAGGATTCACCAGAGACAGAGTGGGGAACAGAACAGGCAGACTGACTGAAATACACTGCTGAGGGGAGCAACAGGAGAGGCAGGAGGGGTCTGCTGCACCATGTGGGAGTCTCCCCTACTGGTTGGGATCAAACCGGCTCTGCAAGGCTGCGGACAGCTTCACAGCTCTGCGCTCAGCCACCTGCGCCACCAGGGAGGCCCTCAATCTTGTTAATATTCTTTTTTTTCCTTATGGCTTGACTTTATTTTTTTCATCTTTTTTAAAATTTTTTACATCACTGTTCATTTTTAAACAATATTTGCTCCCCCCCACCCCCTCAGGTGTAGTCCCCATAGAGTTTCCTTCACCAATGCACCGGCGCACCATCACCTCAGTCCCCTGTGCTCCTCTCTCCCTCCCTCTGATCCCTCTCCCTCCTCCTCCCCTGCAGGATGTCTCTGATTTATCATTGTCTGTTTTTGCTTTGTTGTGTTTTGTACTGTTACTATTTTTTTTTTTTTACACTGATGTCTTATTGGGTTCCCCTATATACCTGCTACAAGTGAAACCATCCAATATTTTTCTGTTTCCTTCTGGCTTATTTCACTGAGCATAATTCTTAGACCTAAGATATTTACAAAACAATCCCATTACACAATAGCAGAATACTCATTCTTCTCAAATGCACATGAACCTTTCTCCTCATGTTATGCTTGTTAATATTCTTGACTAGTTTTATACTCTAATATGAGGAGAAAGTTCCATGTGCACTTGAGAAGAATGAGTATTCTGCTGTTGTTTAATGGAATTGTTGTATGTCATCTAAGTCCAGAGTTCCCTTATTGATTTGTTATATGAATGATCGATCCGTCATTGAAAGTAGGGTATTTAAGTTTTGCAATATCATTGCATTGCTTTCTATTTTTCCTTTTAGTTCTGTAAACATTTGTTTTATACATCTGTGTGTTCCTATGTTAAATCCCTTAATGTTACAATGGTATATTCTCTTAATAAATTGCCCTCTTTATCATTATATATAACTATAGAATGACTTTTTTGTCTCTTGTTATCGTCTTTGGCTTAAAGACTATTTTGTCAGAAATAGGTATATTATCCCTGCTTTCATCTGCTTATATATCTTTTTTCAACCCCTTCACTTGCAGTCTGTGTTTGTCTTTATTTTTTTAATTTTTTAATTTAATTTAAAAAATTTTTACATCATTTTTCATTTTTGCACAATGTAAGCATTTTCATCTTGGTTATATTCCCCATACAATTCCCACCCCCCTTATTTTGACCCTAATCCCTCCTTCCCTCCCCACCCCCTGTAGTGTGTCTCTGGTTTATAGTTGCTTGTTGATTTTGATTTTTACTTTTTATTGATTAGTCTTTTTCCTGTTCTCTTATTTAAGTTTTCTAAATTCCTGCTATGAGTGAGACCATCCGGTATTTTTCTTTTTCTTTCTGGCTTGTTTCGCTGAGCATGATCCCTTCCAGCGCCATCCATGTTGCGGCAAATTGCATGAGTTTATCTTTTTTGATTGCTGAGTAATATTCCATTGTGTATATGTACCCCATCTTCTTGATCCAGGCACATATGAAAAAAACTAGCAACAACAAATGTTGGTGAGGATGTGGAGAAAAAGGAACTCTCCTGCACTGTTTGGTGGGAGTGCAAACTGGTCCAACCACTATGGAGAGCTGTGTGGAGATTCCTCAACCTGCTGGAGATTGAGCTTCCATATGATCCAGCAATTCCACTCCTAGGTATTTACCCAAAGGACACAAAAACATTAATTCAAAAGGGCACCTGCACTCTTATGTTTATAGCAGCAGTATTTTCAATAGCCAAGCTATGGAAACAACCCAAATGCCCAAAAATAGATGACCGGATCAAGAAGATGTGGTGTATATACACTGTGTTTGTCTTTAAAGCTGAAATGACTCTCTTATAGGTAACACATAGGTGAGTGTCCACTTTTAGTTCATTCAGTCACTCTGTGTCTTTTTCTTACAGAATTAAGTCCACTGACTTTTAAATAAATTAATGATATACATGAATATACTATTGTCGGTTCAATTGTCTTGTAATTATTTTTTCCCTTTCTTCCTCTCTTGTTCCTTTCCATTATGGTTTGATTATATTCTGTAGTGGTATGCTTTGATTCCATTCTCTTTATCGTTTGTGTATCTACTATAGTTTTGTGCTTTGTGGTTACCATGGCAATTACATAAAACGTATTTATAGTAATCTATTTTAAGCTGTTAACAACTTCAAATGTTTACAAAAGCTCTGTACAGATAATCACCTTATACTTTATGCTTTTTATGTCACAATGCATATCTTTTTACAATTTGTATTCATTAACAAATTATTGTAGTTATAATTTAGAATACTTGTATCCTCCAAGTGATTTACCCATCACCATTTCAACATTAGCGCATTCTCTATATATTTACCTTTACCAGTGAGTTTTATACTTTGATATTTTTTCCTACTACTGATTACTATCTTTTCATTTCAGCTTGAGGAACTCCCTTTAATATTTCTTCAGCCTAGTGATAATTAACTCCTTCAGCTTTTGCTTGTCTGGAAAACTCTACCAAGTAGAGTATTCTTGCTTGGGCATTATTATTCCCTTTCAGCATTTTGAATATATCATGACACTCTCTTCTGGCTTGCAAAGTTTCTCTGAAAAATATGTTGATAGTCTCATGGATGTTCCCTTGTATGTAAGAAGTTTGTTTTCTCTTTCTGCTTTTAAGGTACAGCATCTGTCTTTAACTTTAGATAATTTAATTATAATATGTCTCAGTGTGGATATCTTTCAATTAATTTTATTTAGTACTTCATGGGTTTCATGGGTCAATGTCTGTTTTTCCTGATCCCTCTGTGGTTAGCCCTGAAGGGATATAGTGAGTCCCTATATCTTCTTAAGAATGGTTTCTTCGGGCCTCCCTGGTAGCACAAGGGGTTAAGATGCAACCTACGAAGCTATCCGCAGCCACTGCAACACAAGTTTGATACCCGGCCAGGGAACTACCCACATGGCATAGCACACCTCTCCTGACTCGCCTGCTGCTCCCCTAAGCAGCGTATTTCGGTCAGTCTGACTGTTCTGCTCCCCACTCTGTCTCTGGTGAATCCTCTCACCCTCCTGCACCTCTGGCCTGTACCCCAGTTCTTGTGTGCATAAATAAATAAATCTTTTTTAAAAAAGAATGGTTTCTTTGTTTGCTCTATTCTTGTGGGTCTTGTAGATTCACACCCCTTTTGTCTGCAGAACTAGGTGTTTTGAGGGCTTGTTCCTTAGGTAGGAGTCTTAAAAATTGAGGACCTACATGTAAAGCCCTGCCCCTTTGGTCCTTAGGGAGCAGCTGGGAGTTGAGAGAGTTCTCCCACTTGTATGTCACCATGGTGGGGTTTATCGTTAGATTGTTTCATCTTTCTTACCCATTTTGAAGTGGGTATTCTCTCATTTACTCAGTGTGTAGGAATCATTAAGTTAGTTTCTAGATTTCTTTTAGAGGGAATTTCTTTGTGTGCATCTGTACATTCAGTGTATCACTGCAAGAGACAGTGGTTTAGGAACCTCTTATGTTGCCAACTTGGATTATGAACTCATATTTAAGGGGCATGGAGGAAATTTGTTTATGCTTGGTAATGTTTTCAGGTAAATTAAGAGATAAGCTAATATAGCAAAAGGGTGAAGTACTTGTCTCCTTTTGAGTATATCTACAGATTTCAAGAAAAGCAACAAAAGTGATTGTGAACTCTGAAAATGACTGAACAGACCAAGTTCCTAATGGCAAAATATAGGGAATTATGTTTGTTTTCTTTTACTCTTTTTCTGAAAGTGTGCACTCTAGAAAAATTTAGGATGTGACATAGGAGACAAGGAACCATGTCACAAAAATTTGTGTAATAAAAAATAATCTTTCAAAAGTGTAACATTTAATGTTCAATAGCTTTGGATTCTATTTGTGACAACATTTAGAATATATGAATTTAGGTAAATTATTGTCTAAATATAAAGTTAGTTTATATTTAAAAACATAGACAGAATTCCTTGTGACCTACGGGATCATCTCAAAAATTCAATGTCATGTGTTTTGCAATCAAACTGCATTTGAATTCTAACTTTTTCACTTGCAGACTGAGATTTGGTAGAAGTTGCTTACTCTGTTTCTTATTTCTCTCACCTCATTGTAAGGATTAAAGAGATAGTATTAATGTAGCTGCTATAGTAATTATCATTAAACTGTACTTCTACATTCAGTTTTGCAAACAGAAATCTTATAAATATAAAGTTCCTTCTATTTATTTTTTTGAGTCTTAAGTCCATCCATTGATTTTGAGGAGTTAAGGATTTTTAAAAATAATACATGAATGTATATTTTCTTATTTTCTTTTTCCTTGACTTCTTTATAATCGACCCTCTACCTGCTATGAAAGGTAGAGACAGGAAGGAAGGAAGGAAGGAAGGAAGGAAGGAAGGAAGAAACCAGGAAAGCAATGAATGACACAAAACAATAATTAATTTCTCCATGTCTTCATAATTTTTAGAAATTTGACTGCTTTAACTGTTGTTATGTAAAATATGTGTGTGACTCAATATAAATCTCAGAAAGAAGTTACACTGAAAAAATGTCTTCTTTGGTAAAACTGACACTAGCAACTCATAAAGCTTGTCGAGATCTAAGACTTCACTGGGGAGTCACTAGAGAAACCTGCTGCAGGAGGAGGCATCAAATGGAGTAGCCTGCAGCTCTCAGCAGTGTATCTCAACAGGGACCACATTAGCATGATTCCAGCAGGAAGTACTACCCAGCTGGCTGTCAGGAGAAGTGCAGACAAAGGCTGCCATCCTTTTTGCCAATCATATTTGGTTCCCCAGTTACAGAGCTTTCTATAGTGGTCAAGTTTTTCAAGCTTTCCATACTTCAGATGAGAAGTACAAGTTAGCTTTCTTCCCTTGCTTTTTAGTAGTCTGAAACGTTGTCAGAGAAAGGCCTGGTTTGATATTTTGGCACCTACTAAAATTCTGTCATTTTTAGTTTTAATGACATTTGTTAAATAGTACAAGTTTGAGTAGTGGAAAAATGATAAATTTGAACACTCTATAAATAACTAAAATATTAATAAGCATCTCCCTTATACTCTGGGCAGGAAATTATCTTAATCTACTATTAGGGAGATGGCATGAAAAATTATTTAATCACAAGATACACAATGTTTATCACTAAAATCAATCCAGAGGTAATGTAATAATCAAATATTCTATTGTGATTTTAAAGTCATTATCCAAATTGGCTGCTGAAAAGAGAAACTAAATATAATATGAGCTGTGGAACCATTAATAATATATTGGTCTCACTAAAAGTTAGCTATAAGAGTTTTCATCCAAAATTGCAAGGATAATTCAAAAATCACAAAGGACTGAAAACAAAACCCAAAATGACAGTCATGAAATTCGTCAATGGCTCTAATAGCAGCTTACATTTATATGGTGCCATACACATTGAAAAATGATTTTACAGATGTTTTCTTAATATAATAATTCTTTGAAGCAAGTGAATATGCACTGATATTCCTGTTTTTCATACTGAGACTTGGGGACATTATGTAACATGGAATGTCAGACCTTTAATTCAGCTCTCCCGTTTTCAGAGATGGTGTTTTTTCTTCTATGACTCTGTGGGTCATAGATGTTAATATTGATGTATAGTGGCTATTGGAAACCATCTAAAATTTCCTGAAGAGTTCAAATATTCGTGTATACATTGTGTGTGTGTGTGTGTATGTGTGTGTATGTGTGTATGTGGAGAGAGAGAGAGAGAGAGAGAGAGAGAGAGAGAGAGAGAGAGAGATCTTAGGCATTGGTGATCCCAAATTAGTCACATTTCTTGGTATCACATCTTTGGGTGTTCTCCCATCTTGTATCTGGGCTAGACCTGTGCATGCTTTAGCCAAAACAACACAGTAGAATTGCTGCATTGCCAGCTCTGGGTACAAGCCTTAAGAAGGTCTGGCATCTTTTGCTTGGTGCTCTGAGGAGTCTGGGATATCATGTAAAAAGTCTGACTATTCTGTGAGAGAGGCCACCTGCATGAAGACGTCATGTGGAGAGGCCATTTGGAAAGAGACTCAGACCACATGGAAAGAGCGAGAAGCTCAGTCATCCCAGAAGCCTGGCTGAGCCCCACCCCCAATCAATCTGCCTGCTGAATTCAGCCCCGCTAATGACCACAGAGAGCTCTAACAGAAGAACCCCAAGCTGAGCATATCCCAGGCCACAGAATTATGAAAAAAATAAAATGAATGTTATTTGAAATTTATGGTATGCAGTAGTTTGCTATACAGCAATAGATAACTGAAGTAAATATCAGAGTGATGGACTCGAGGCTTTGTTACTCTTTCCAAAGGCATGCTTATTGAATGCACGAGCACTCCCCAATTCAATATCTCAAAATTCTGAAGGCAGTTCTGTGAATTCTGCATTGGAAATTTTCCATTATCAAGGGGGAAAATAGCCTGCTATAGAAGAAAAAAAAATCATGAAATTGACTTATTCTTTATTGAAGCAATAATGCTGCTAATTGTTTGAACCAAAGACCCAGGCACAACGTGGCTGCCTAGATATGAAATGACACTCCATAAACTTGCAATTTTATTTCTCATCCATGAATGCATTTCCGTCCTATGAGGACTGCTGTGTATCTGGCTCTTTCAATTCTAAGAATGTCATCTGGGAAAAGGTAGCACCAGCTTGGCCATGAAATCACAGGTTTGCAAATTAGCAAAATTCAGCCCTCTGATCATTAGTGAAATCAATGAGAATTTTAAAGGACTGAGAAAAATTGTCAAAATATGGAAGATAAAAATAATGTGCTGAATGGGACTTTAGGGAATCTGGTTGAGTGTGAGAGAGGCCTAGCACACTGAGCATCCTCTAATACACCCCAAACAGATTAAAGTCAGTCATATCAACCACATGAATGCTCTGCCTTTAGGTCATTTGCAACTTCTGACTACTTGTAACATGTGTTTTTTTTTTTTTTTGGTCATTATTTGGCTTAATTCCCTTTTTCTTCAGATTAATGTGATGTCTTAGGTAGGATTTGCTTAAAAATAAACTGGTGAGAAGAAAAAAAATGAGGAATGATTAGAAGGAGCAAGATTCACCACGATTGTTTAAACTGTGTGATATGTATTTGATAGATGTACTTTTCTGTCAATTTTTAAAATAATTTTTTATTTTTGCATAGAAGAATTGGGGTGTAGGCTAGAGGTGCAAAGGGCGAGGTTGAGAGGATTCACTGGAGACAGAGTGGGGAGCAGCACAGGTGGATTTACTGAAATACACTGCTAAGGGAGCAGTCGACAAAACAGGAGAGGTGTGTTGTGCCATATGTGGGTTAGCTCTCTGGCCGGCCATAGAACTCTGGCTGTAGTGGTGCTAGCGCTGAGACTTAACCGCTAGGTCCCCAGGGAGACACTTTTCTGTCAACATTTATACATGCTTAGAATTTCCCATAGAAAGTCGTGGAGCGGGGGGAGGTTTGTTGCTGTTGCTGTTGCTTTTTGGTTTTTTTTTTTTTTTAAGATTTATTTATTTATGTATACAAGCACTGGGTACACTCAGAAGTGCGGGAGGGTGAGAGAATTCACCAGAGCCAGAGCGGGGAGCAGAACAAGTAGACTGACCAAAGACACTGCTGAGGGGAGCAGCGGGAGTGGCAGGAGAGGTCTGCGCGCCATGTGGGACCCTCGCCGGTGGCCAGGGATCGAACCAGCGCTGCAGCTTTGCAGACCAGCGTTCAACTGCTGCGCCACAAGGGGAGGCCTTTGTTGTTGTTTTTAATGAGAAATCTAACCGCAATTTGATTCTGGTTTCCTGGGAAGCAACTGTGATGGTTAAGCTATGTCAACTTGCTAGGCCAGGGTGCACAGATATTTGGTCAGACATAACTCTGAATGTTGCTGTGAAGGTGTTTTTTGAATGAGATTAACATTAAAATCAAACTTTGAGTAAAGCAGATTCCTCTCCCTAGTATAGATGGGCATCATCCAATCAGTCGAAAGCTTGAAAGAACGTATTGTCCTCCTTTGAACAAGAAGAAATTTTGTCAGCACGCGGCTTTTACACTTGAATTGCAATTCCTCTCTGATACTCCAACTTGCTGGATTGTCCTGCAACTATGGATCTGCCTGTCCTTAAAAATGAATGAATGAATTGATGAATGAATAAACAAATAAATGAACTAACAAACGCACACATACACATTTGGTTCTCTGGAGAAGCTTGATTTATACAACAACCTTTATTTTTCCTTCAGGAAACTTCTAACCCTATTTCCCTCCTACTTGGTGCTCCAAATTGCACCATGATTACTCCATGGCAGGTGACTTTCTCAAAGGATACCCTTTCTGTCTAAAATGGATGTTTGTCTCCAGCTCAGGGAAACTTCTTGGTGAGTGATTTGCTCTGAGTTCCTTTTCTCTCCTGTTGAATTACTCTTGGCAGTGTTGACTCTTTGCCCTGTGTTTCTTAACTTCAATCTTAAAATATTTATATTACTGTCATTTTCTAATCATTCTGAAGGAATTCTTTCATTCAATATTTCATGGTCTTCAGCCATATATGTGTCCATTTTATTATTAGGGCATCTACAGAATTTTTTTTTTATTTCAGCAATCCTATATTGAAATTCTAAAAACTACTTCAAATTCAGTCTCTGCCACTTAACAACCTCTGTGACCATTGGCAAGTTAATATCCTCTCTGTACTTAGTCTCCTTTTCTGTAAAGTGGGTATCATACCAGTATGTAGTCTAGGATTTTTTGAAGATTAAATGAAGATATAGAAAAGGTTTAAAATGAGTGTTCAATAATCATTAGCCTTCAGAGAATTCTTAACTTTTTATATGTGAAATACTTTCAAATCTCTTTGAAAATACCAATTAGAATTTTTGAAATTTTATATTCTTTTCCTTCATTAACTCTATTTACTTATGATTTACTCTTATTTTCATTGGTTCACTATTTTATGTTATTTGTTCTCTTCAAATATTTGCGATTTTTAATTTCCTGTTTATACTTAGAAAGAATATCTAGAATGATTAATATTGGTAGTGAACACAGCAACATTATGATTTTAATGTACCTTCCTTTGTAAAACAACAAACAAAAAAACAACATCAAATATTCCCCTCAACTACATCATTATAAAGAAAGTAAGTTTTAACTTACTGTATATCTAAGATTAATGCAAAGAACATAATAGTTTGCATAATAAAAGTGCATGGTTGGGATGGGGGGAAAGGAAAGGCCCGAACTGACATCATAAAATCTGGCCCTTTCTTGGGGCCTCCCTGGTGGCATAAGGGGTTAAGCACAGCACTGTGAAGCTATCCACAGCCTCTGCAGCATGAGTTCAATTCCCCAGCTGGCCAGGGAGCTACCCACATGGCACAGCAGACCTCTCCTGACTAGCCCACTGCTCCCCTCAGCAGTGTATTTCAGTCAGTCTGCCTGTTCTGTTCCCCACTCTGTCTCTGGTGAATCCTCTCACCCCCTGCACCTCTGGCCTGTGCCCCAGTTCTTGTGTGCATAAATAAATAAGTCTTTAAAAAAATCTAGCCCTTTCAGCTCTTTGATCTCACACACCAGTGACTTATGGGAATTCTTTTCCAAGCAGTTCATGTTTCTTAGGAAACTGTCAAGGGCCAAAAGAAAGTGTAACATGCAACCCCTGCCTTTAAAGAACATAGAGTTTGGGAAAACAGTGATATGTGAGGCTCTTAACCATTTGCACAGAGAGCCTCAGAAGAGCTAAGATGAAATCAATATTTCCTTTATTTGGAAAAATTGGCTCAAATAAAACACATACATTGATTTCTTCTCATTTTTTTATGCCTATTAACTGCAAGATTCCCTAATCCCCACCATGTTTTACTCACCTGAAATGCCTACAATCTTGACATACATCAACTAATTTAAAGAAACTTACACTGAATGGTGACTTTAAGTTAAAAATGAAAATGAAATTTCAGACAATTTTTCTAACAAAATAATCCTAAAAGATAAGTGAAACATAATTACTATTATTATTTTTTTGATGAGTAAGCTGATTGAAAGAGGACTACACAATAGATTTAAAAGAAAGGAGGTAATGTACTCATAGATAATAGGTTGTTTACTTTGAGCAAAAATTCCTCACTCTACTTCCCATCTTTGAAAGTGTGCCAAAAAATACACAGAAACTGCCAACTCAAAGTAGAAAAGGAATGACAGGACTAGTATGGAGGAAGCCTCCGAATTTCCACTGTTGAAATAATGCATGTTTCCTGGAATGTAGAATAGTACTAGGCTTACCATGTCTGGTTTATTTTCACTATCTTGTATGCACACACATATGCATATTCATATGTGTATATACACACACATGTTATCATCTTAATGTACTATATTTAGTAGACACTTAATCCAGAGAGAGCACAGAACTTTTTCTATTTTTAACTGCTCCATACTGACTTACTGAGAAGCTTTCAGTACCATGTTGAATGAAATTAGAACTGCACTATTTTGTGGAATCTTAACTGTCCTCATGCTTGAGTTATAAAGTAGGGAACTTTTCCCATCTTCTCACACTCAGAGATGTTTGAACAGTATATATGTTCTAGAATGAGTCTAAAGCATGAACTAAACTAATGGAAAACTCACTTTGAATTTCTGGTCTTTAGTAAATGTGTGCACCTTTGTTATCTTTTTGGTAAATTGAGGATTATTAGAATAGAGTATGATTGTTTTCTGATAGGAACTTAACCATGTTAAAAAATTCTTGATATCACTTCAATATGCAAGAAACAGGTCTGCTGTAAGTATGAGGTTGCTATAACTCCCCGCCTCCAGTGTTTCTGTGGATGCATATAAGAGATAATACAATGTACACTCTGTGTGTACGGGAAATTTTGTCCTTTCTTGTGAAAGATAAAGGAAGGATGCAGTTAATCTAATGATTAACTGAATGAATAAGCCTCCTCCATAGCTCAAACCAGACATTTCTCATGCTTTGTCTAGCTGTCTGTAATTTTCTGTTTGATTTTCTACCACTCACAACTAAGATAGAGGGTTGCTTTGGCAGAAATTAAATGTGCAAAAATGTTTTACCATCTGCTGAAATATTCTTGGATGCTATTCCTCCAGAAACCCTCATTATTAAAAATATTTATTGGATATCAACAATATATTAAATTCTGTTCAAAATATGACTGCCTCACAGTTACCACTCAAACAAGATTGAAGAAACAATATTTATTACATGTACAAATGGACAAGAGTTAGCGCTATCCTTGAATTCTGCTACTCTTGACACTGTTTTTCCCCTGTCAGGATAAGGAAGCTATTTAAAATAAGAACTGTATTTATCTTATTTAATATATGCATAGCTCTTAACACAAAGTCTTGCACATGGTAGAGGTCAAGCATGTTGATTAATTGATTAAATTATAAAGTCTGCTTCATCATCTAAATTGCAAAGACTGGCAGAATTTACTATTTCTTGCATATGTTAGTGTCTGTTAATTTTTGTTTTTAAAGACCAGGATCTGATGTCCTTGTCTATATTTGTAAAAGTGCTCAATCTAAAGGTTGAAACAACAAATACTTTTTTTTTCCCAGACTCCTTTGCAGTTTGAAAGTAGCATGTTATGCCAGTTTGGGGCAAATAATGGTAAGAGTCAGGTATAGTGGACAAACTCATTTGCAGAAGCATTGCTTGTCATTCCAGGAATGGCAGTGGTAACAGAGTTAGTAGTACAGGTGATAGTGGCCAATATTCATGGAAGTATCAGTAATCCTCTTTCCAAACCCTCACAGTCCTCACTTCTACTGAACAAGTTGTTACCTTATTCTTTTCTAGGCCTGATTCTATGGCTTTTGAAGTTGGTTTAGCACCACACACTTTGATGAATTTTTTTTTCTTCTGTTTAAATCCAGCAAGGTATTCATGTTGTTTCTAGGTTAAAAGTCTAGTCAATACATTGGGCTTCCAGTCTCTTCATAATAGATGTTGATTAAGTAACCTGTAGTTCATCTAACAAAGGCCATTTTGTGTCCTACCCCTAAGCCACTCTAATTATATATTCTTTTGTATTTTTAACTTTTTGTATGTGTTAACCTTTTCATAAAATCCTTGAAAGCAGAGCTAACATTATCTTTTTAAACCTCAGAGGCACAGTAGGGAACTTTAAAAAGGATACTTACTAAATAAACATTCTTTTTAAATTTATACCCTCTAAATAACATCAAAACAATAGTCATTAGCACATTGGGTATGAGATTCAATGAAAAAAGATACCATTCTTTCTGGACCAAGGTAGAGAATACATGAGTTACTTGTAATTAAAATTCAGTACCTCTAAGAGAACAAAAGATTTTACTGAGTTCAAGCTGTTTTGAATTTAATTTAGTCAAATCAATATTTATACTCTCCAGTCTTAAAATGAAGACTGATCGTAGGTATAGCCTTCAGGCTAAAATTAGGTAAAATAAGAATGAAAGGATGTTTTTTCAATGCTTTTGATCTAATGTCATTGTCTGACTAATAGTTCATGATCTCCCTTTTTCTTCTTGCCCCAAATATGTTCACATAACAAGGTCAAATGAAGTTGGTTTGGAAATGAGTGTCAAAGAAATTAAAGAAAGGACTTAAAGAAGGGATGTGGTAAAAGAAAAGTTCTGAAACTGCCTTGTTATGGAAATAGACTTGGAGATTGAGTTGTATGTTCTAGGCAGGGGACTCTGAAAGCTGAAGGGGTGGAGAACTGCATATGTTAGAATGGCAAGACATTATCTGCACTTAAATAATCAGAAGCTGATCCTACAGATGTCAGTGTTATATATTAATGTCAAGCAGTTCATTCTTCCATGTATTTATTTAACAATCATTCACTGCATATTTGTTTCAAGCCATGCATTGTTCCAGGTTCTGGAGATATAACAACAAATGAGGGAGTTAAGTTCCTGAACTCAAGGAGCTTATATTCTAGTAAGAGAGAGAAGTGATCAAGGAAACAGAGACATATTCTATGTATCAGATAGTTATAAATTCCATGAAGAATAATCATGTGGGGTACAAAAATAGAGGGTGATGGAGGCTATTCTTTTAGACAGAGTTGTTAGAGAAACACTTTATCTGCAGTAACTACAGTTGAGAAGAAACATGAATAAAGTGAGGAAGTAATCCGAACAGATATCTGTGGGAAGAATGCTCTATGGGGATGGAAGATCAAGGGCAAATTTCCTGAAGATTGATCATACTTGATTTAAGAAAAAAAAAAGGGTACTATTTTATCTAATGCAACTGGACCAGTGGAGGAATGATAGGAGATGGGGTAGGAGAGTGTGTTGGGCATTGTGATGTTCTGACTAGCTCCACTTTTAGTGGATTTTCTGCCCTCTCTTTGGGAGTGCCATAGGAAGACTTTTCAGGGACTCCCCAGTTGGCAAGAATCACCAAAGCCAAGATCACACCCCTTCACATTATTGTTCACATCTAGTGAATGCCAATGAGAAGCTGAAAGGTCCAGCTTTTTGGTGTAACTTAGGACAACTCTAAAAGGTCATTCTAACAACAACAACAAAAAAAAACCGCCAACACTGTTGTTGAACGTACATTGCTTTTAAACATCTTCTTCTGGCCATGCTTGCTTTGTTTCCCCTCCCTTCCACAGATGTTGATCTGAAGGGCACTCCCCAGTGAGTATCCAGCCCTCTGAACTCTATCTCAGATGGGGAATCAGACTTGCAACAGAGAGTTAGATAAAGGCTTTGTAGATGATTAAATGTGTATGGAAAAACTGTAAGGTTCTTCCCAGAAGAGTGACAGGATCAGACATTTCAAAGGGGTTATTTGGTTGCTGTATGCAGAAGAGTTTGCAATATGAAAAGGGAAAGAGTCAAGAAGGCATTGCAGTGATTCAGTTAAAAGATGATTGTGACATGGATGGAGCTGGAAGGAATCATGCTCAGCGAAATGAGCCAGAAAGAAAAAGAAAGATACCGGATGGTCTCGCTCATAGCAGGAATTTAGAAAACCTAAATAAGAGACGAGGAAAAAGACTAATTATAATAAAGAAAAAAATCAAAATCAACAAACAACTACAAACCAGAGACACACTTTGGGAAGGGGAGGGATGAGAGGAGGGATTAGGGTCAAAATAAGAGCGGTGGGAATTGTATGGGGACTATACCCAAAATGAAAATGTATACATTGTGAAAAAATGAAAAATGATGTAAGAATTATATAAAAAAAGAGGAAAAAAAAAAGATGATGGTGACTTAGACTAGAGAATCTTTGATGGAACTGATAAGAAATGAATGGGTTCAGGATATTTTTTGAAGTCAAAACTGAAGGGATCAGGGCCTCCCCCGGTGGCCAGTGGTTGAGAGCTGGGCTGTGAAGCTGCCCACAGCATCTGCAGCACCAGTTTGATCTCCGTCTGCTGGCGAGGGTCCCACATGGCATGCAGACCTCTCCTGCCACACCGGCTGCTCCCCTCATCAGTGTGTTTTGTCAGTCTGCCTGTTCTGTTCCCTGCTCTGGCTCTGGTGAATTCTCTCACCCTCTCGCGCTTCTGACTGTACCCAGTGCTTGTATAAATAAATAAATAAAATATAAAAAAGAAAAACAAATCTAAAGTGATCAAGCAATGCTCTTTAGACCATCAAATGGGCCATAAGTCTCAATAATTAGCATTAGATTAAAAGTCAATAAAAATAAGACTATTTTAGCTCGAGTATTATTTAAAATGTCCAACTGCACTGATAAAAATCAAGTCATTGCTTATATAACACAAATGGTTTGTTCACTATTAACAAATATCACTTGGATAACTGGTGGAATGCCCAGTTAGTGCTAGTGAGCTATGTACTCTTTATGTCAGGAGTCGGCAAACTACAGTCCTCTGGTTTTTACATTTTTAAATAGTTGAAAAAAACGAAAACAAAATAATATTTCTTGACGCATAAGAATTATACAAAATTCAAATTTCAGCATTCACATAAAAGTTGTATTGGCACACAGTCACACACATTTGATTACATATAGTCATGACTGCTTTTGCTCTTTAAGAATAATGTTGAGTCGGAGGGATTGGGGTCAGAATGGGGGTGTTGAAATTGTATGGGGAATATAAAAATAAAATTTATTATTTAAAAAAAAAAGAATAATGTTGAGTCATTGTGATATATGGCTCACAAAGTCTCAGCTATTTACTGTCTGGCCCTTATAGCAAAAGTTTGCTGACTTATTGTTTATCCCAAAGAAGTACTGCCTAAGGTCACCTGGTGGATACCCAGTTAATATTGGTGGGGTTGGTCACTGGTTCACTCGAACATTATTCCTGCTTCATTCCAGCATGATAAGCAATCATTTAGGGTCAATTTGTTCAGGTTTGTTTGAAGGACCTATTGAATTCTGGCTTTCTCATTGATTCCTGTTGCTGATTTCAGGGTTTACTGTGATGTCTTGAGTACTAGCTCTTCCTTATTGTAAAACATGGACATGAAACATCTCTCACTGACCTTGTAACTTTCAACTAGTCATACCCTCTATGCAGCATGCAGTAACAGACGAAGGCAAACATCAAATATTTCAGTGTCATTTTCTACAGCTTTCTATGACACATGATCTAATTTCTCCTTGTTGTTGGCCCCTATCTTGTCTTTCATGTTTTTCCCCTTATCTAGCAATTTGGACTTGACACTGAGACTTTAAGTACACCCACACAGTTCAGTTCCTCTTGGTGGGGTTGGGGAATTTAGGTACCATCAAGAAGGAGAGTATTTCGCCTAAATATGTATTGTTGATAAGCTTCCCTGCTGATCCCTCTTGTGATGATGTCATACCTAATGTTGCCAAATGGACTCTTGTTCAATGCAGGGGAGGAATTAGCCTACTTGGACTACCTTGTGTTGTTAGGTCAGGGGTAGGGGATGACTGAGTTTGGATAGTCTTCTTCCAGTGAGTGCAGACACATAACACACTGTGCTGCTGGCTTATTCAATCTTGGAGTCTCAAAAGATTTCATTTTCTTTTTTTTTTTTTTTACTACCAATTTAGACTTGTTCTTTAGTTGTTTCTTCATAATTTCCAGAATTTGCACTTAGTGGGAAGGAATGGAGTGAAAGGGGCCTATGGAATCTTGTCTGACTTCATTTTTTAAGATATGAAAAGTGCTGGCTATTTTGGGATTACAATGATCTAGGCAATAGGTGATCAGTATTTTCATTGTCTTATTTATTCAGAACAATAACACACAGCAGTCAGTTAAGAGACTTATTGGTTTCGGATTTTGCATGTGAGACTTGTACTAATTTTCACAGATCAAAGAAGATCACAATTATTCCTCCTTTAATTTGGGGATAAGGGTTCAGTGAGTGGGAAGACATGGGAAGTTTCACTATCACACTGGGCACTGTTTCAAAGCCAGGATTCATACTCCCTTCATAATTTCTTCTAGAGAACAAATGACTGGTTGTGACAAGATCCAAGCAATATTCCATGCTCTTATAGAAAACATCAATAAACAGGTCCTTCCTTGTTTTTTTTTTAGAACCAAAATTGAACATCGAGCTGGCATAGGCTTTGGAAAAGACTCTTATCCACCTGTCAGAGACTTTGTAAGTGTTGCATGTTCTATTTGTTGCAACAGCATGAAATTTATCTTTCTAAGAAAGAATTTTATTTGACTAATTTAAGAAGAGTTAATACACACAATTTTTTATTTCTATCCTTTTCTTGAGGGAAGAAGACTAACGAATCCATGATAGGCTTCAGGGACTTTTAGCTTGTACAGTAGAATTTGCTCAAGAATCTCTTAAACAATGCTCATAAAAAGATTGGTATTATTTTGTTTATTTTACAGATATGGAACTTCATCTCAACAAAGATAAGTAACTTACCTTTGTTCCTCAGAGTAACAAAGGACAAGAAAATTCACCCAACTTTGCATCCTAGTAATGAACAAAAATTCTTGCTGCTCCCTTAATGTTATTAAACGTTTATTAAGTTCCATGCTTTGAGTTGAACTCTGAGAAAGCATGAGTAGTTAAACACTGTCACAACTCTGCAGGAATTAACAATCTTGTGAGTATAATAAACTTTTTGTTGTAACTTTTTTCAACTCTCTTCCAGTCTAGCCTCTTGCTTTACCCATCCAGTAGGGATTAAAGCTTTATCTCTATATTATCAAACACTTGCCTCAGCCAAGAAATAGTTTATTATAAATGTAAAAATTCTGTGAAATTGTTTAGTAGAAAGTTACATGGACACAGTCACAAGCTGCAAATTTAATGGCCAAGGAGCATGATTCATTTCTCAGATTATATCTATCACGTATCTTTCACTGTCCTTTATGCCTGATGTCTTAAAGATTATATTGATTATATCATCATGCAAAAAGTTAACCACACAAGACTTCCTAGATAAAGAATATGAACAGTGACTATTTTTTTTAAAGATTTATTTATTTATGCATATAAGAACTGGGGTACAGGCCAGAGGTATGGGAGGGTGAATGGATTCACCAGAGACAGAGTGGGGAACAGAACAGAGAGATTTACTGAAATACACTGCTGAGAAGAGCAGCAGGTGAGACAGAAGAGGTCTGCTGCACCATGTGGGTTGCTCCCTGGCCGGCCAGGGATCTAACTTGTGCTGCAGAGGCTGCAGATATCTTCATAGTGCTGTGCTTAACCCCTTGCGCCACCTGGGAAGCCCCCAACAGTGACTATTTAAGTAGTAGTTTAATAGAGAGGATTTATAGTGAATTAAATATTTCAGTGTACAAAATGTAAATTCTATTTATATTAAGAAAATAATCATCTCTTTAATTCGGAATCATAACACTCTTAACTCTACTATGGCAAATATTTCTTTCTTCAAATTTCATCTAAATGTAGCAGCAGGTGGAGAAAGAAGACTCCAACTGTAAACTCCTTTGCACTTAAAGACATCTGGGTGGAATCCCAGCTCTGCCACTTACTCCATGGCCTTAGGCTGCTTGGAGAGTTAAACGTGGCAAAGTACCTGGCACATAATAGTTTGGCCAAAATGCTAGTTTTTTCTTCTTTTCCTCTGTCCACACTCAGAACTGTGTTTGATTAAAAGGATATACTAAATTCTTACAAATAAAAGTATAATTTCCCATGTGAGTCTGAATTCCCAATCCCTTGTTTATCAATGATGTGTCACAATAATCCATTGCAACATTAGCTTATGTTTTGTCTTCTGCTTGCTGTGAATGGTATGTGAGAGTCACATCTACTCTAAATTCAAAAAGGTAGTCCACCTTTTTCTGAACTCAGTGCTCTTTGCTGATGGAATTGTTACTACTTGTGTACTGCAGAGCTGAAGATGATCGTTTTTGAGGCACTGAGAAAGCCTTCCCACTCAGAATTTTGTTCTAGAAACTCTGGGCTCTGAGAGGTAGATAGGAAAAGGAGGAGTTGGGTGTTTGGGAGGAAAATCTTACTGAAGACCAAAGAGAGTTTATTTTAGATAAGAATTTTCCCATAAGGGCCCTCTCCTGGTGGTGCAGGCAGTTGAGTGCCATGCTGTGAAGCTGTTCACAGCCTCTGCAGCACTGGTTCAATCCCGGCCGGCCGGTGAGGGTCCCATATGGCGCGACAGACCTCTCCTGTCTCGCCCGCTGCTCCCCTCAGCAGTGTATTTCGTCAGTTTGCCTGTTCTGTTCCCCGCTCTGTCTCTGGTGAATCCTTTCACCCCCAAACCTCTGGCCTATACCCCAGATCTTGTATGCATAAATAAATAAATCTTTAAAAAAAAGGAATTTTCCCATAAGGTGTCCCATGTATCGGGGTAGCCAAGACTCTTTCCGCTACAAATATCCAACAGGTGAAAAAAGGACTGATGACCAAGGACATGAACTTAAGAGTTCCCACAAGATCTTTAGATCACTGCAGACCTGGATAATAGTCATCAGTCATGACTACAGGGCCCTGCTGGAATATACTGGGCCATGTAAGAGCCTATATTATTCAGGGTATGTAAGGCTATACTATGGAAACAAGCAACACTTGAATCTCGGTGACTTTAGATAAAAGAGGTTTATTTGTTGCTCAAAGCTTTCATGGTTGACCGGGGTTCCTGCTCCACGCTGTTGATAACCACATTCTGGGATTCAGACTGAGGGAATAGATAGTCGCTGAAAATACTGCAAAGCTTGCAGTGAGTCTCAGAGCCTCTGTCTAGGGAGATAATGTCATTTCAGCTTACATTTTACTGGCTAAGGGTAATCAGGTGGTCATACCTAAATTTGTAAGAGTACAGATGTAATCTTCCCATGTATTTGGAAAGATAGAGAACAGAATATTGTAAACAACTCTAATGCCTTTAATACTCTGCCTTTATGATCATTTAATGTTAAAGTTGCCTTCCTTCTGTGATGCAGAAAATATTCATACAGTCTAAAAACCCCTTTCAGCCTTGGCATCAAATTCAAAGTCCAGCATCTCTGGGTGATGTATGGTAGTCTGTACATCTAGAAGTGATATACGATGACCACATCAGGTTTGGATGGAAATGCTCTCCATCCAGAGACGTATGGACTAAAACTTAAAAGTATCCCCACATATACAACATACTTGATAAAACAGCAGCAGGCCAATGACAATAATACTCTTATTTTGAAATTGGAAAAATAGAAAACGTTGGTCTACAGAGATCTTAGTGGCAGATATTGGGAGGGCTCGCTGTCAATACACTTTATTATTCAGCCACAATTCTGCTTCTTAGCCCTTGGTCATCCTCCTTGGCCTCATGAGCAAAGGCAAGGAAGAATGTGTGTGCTCTCTGGTGACTATGGAGCTTTCCCAATCCACTTTTTCTCAGTCATGTCCAACTGTCAGACGTCACTTCATCCAGGCTCATGGTTTCTTTGGTAGTATAGCAGTCTCTAACACTTATTTAAGTCCAGTTGTCTAAATGTGCCAGTAGGGCCTCCCCAGTGGCACAGTGGTTGAGCGCTGGGATGCGAAGCTGCCTGCAGCCCCTGCAGCACGGGTGCGATCCCCGGCCACCAGCGAGGGTCCCCCATGGCGCAAAGACTCACCTGCTGCACCCGCTGCTCCCCTCAGCAGTGTATTTCGTCAGTCTGCCTGTTCTGTTCCCCGCTCTGGCTCTGGTGAATTCTCTCACCCTCCCGCGTTTCTAACTGTACCCAATGCTTGTATAAATAAATAAATCTTCTAAATAAATAAATAAACAAACAAACAAATAAATAAATAAATGTGCCAGTAGCCACACAAACACTTCTTTTGTAGATATTTCTCTTTTTCACTTAAATGAGATCTAGAGAATATACCGTTTGATGGAAGAGCTGTGTTCTTGTTTGTAATGACCAGGTGAGGTTAGTTTATCTTGAATGGACCAACAAATGCAAAATTATAGTGGCTTAACTGTGAAAAGTTGACAAGTGGAGATCTTTATCTTCCCTTACTTTTATTATATGTTTCAGGTGTAGGGCTTTATATTTCAACATCTATATATACTACATTGTGATCACCACCAAAAGTCTAGTTTCTATCAACCACCACACAACTGACCCTCTTTACCTGTTTCTCCCACTCCCCCAAATCCCTTCCATTCTGCTAGCCATCTTTCTGTTATCAGAATCTAAGGGTTTGTTTTTGTTTTTGTTTTGTTTTGTTTGCTTTATCTTCCACACATGAATGAAATCTAATATTTGTCCTTATTTAACTTAGCACAATCCCGTCAAGGTCCATCCATGTTGCTTCAAATGGCCAGATTTCATTTTTTTTTAATAGCTGAGTAGTATTTCATTGTATAAATATATCATACTTTCTTTATTCATCTCTAATGGGCACTTAGGTTTTTAACCATATTTTGACTACTGTGAATTTTGTTACAATGAACATAGGATGCATATAACTTTTTGAATTAGTGTTTTCATGTTCTTTGGATTAATACCTAGAAGTATGGAATATCGTATTTCTAGTTTTAAATTCCTTGAGAAATCTCTTTATTATTTTCTATGGTGGCTACACCAATTTACAATTCCACTATAGGGGAGCAAAACTGCCACCCCAAAATATATTTTTGGCAAAAAGTTGATTTAATGGAAGGGGCCCTGAAGACTTAATGGAGTTTACTTTTGAAAAAGACATTTATATGTAAACTTCTTTGGGAAGGCCTAATCTGAATATTTTCCCCTTGGAAATGGCAGAACTTATGTCTGCATACCTTTGCTAACTGTACTTTCCTTGGCGAACTCCCTAGCTGACACTCTCCTCTTCCTTCCAATGTCCCTTGTTTTAGCTATTTATGATGGTGTCTGAACTCACGCGGCAAATTTCTTAGCCTTGCTGAGAACATATTTATTAAAATTCTTTTTGACTTCTCCCCTTATCAGTCTGTCTTATGCATGTTTGATTATTTGCCACCCTGGAAGAACTAAGAGGGGTACTGAGTGATTTCCTTTGTGCCCCCAACATAATCAAACAGTGTGTAAAGGTTTCCTTGTCTCCACATCCTTGCCAACAATTATGTTGCTTCTTGTCTCCAGCAAGTGTGAGGTGGTAGTGCCAGTCATAGTACTAAAAGACACAATCTCTAGCACAAGAATCTCCAAGGTTGAAATCTCAAATGTTTGAAAGTCTGAAATTCCACAAGTCAAAATCCCAAAATTCTGAAATCCCCAAGACTTCAAACCTAAAAGATCAAAATCCTGGATATGGAAATCCTGAAAGCTAACATTCTTGTGGGTGGGGGCTGGGGGGGTGGCAATCTGTGAAGTGTAGGAAGCTGCAGGTGCTCCAATCATTTAGCCATTTAATAATTTGTGGAGATTATTTCTGCACTGATTCTATCTAGAGGATTTTTCTCTTATATTTCCTTCATTTCTTCTGATCAGATCCTTCCCAATAACACCACAGGAGAGATATATGATGTAACTGTCCAATTGCAGAGAAACAGCTGGATTTCAGTGATGTCTTAGCTGAAAGAGGACTGTCCAGTGGCTTCTCATTATTTCTGCAATGGCCAAGCAATCACCAGACTTTTGAGTGGATGGTGCTGACACACTACTTACAAGAGCTGTAGATCACCAACACCCCCCAAATACAAAACGAAGCAAGTGTTAGCAGTCTTAGATGACTCTCAAAGAACACATCTTCCTCAAAAGGTCAAGGAACTTCATGTAAGCATGGGGGCAGGGGGTCTTTGGAGAACACACCCTTTTTAAAAGGTCAAGAAATGTCTCTGAAAACCTTTGCTTCTTCTCCAGCATCCTCTTCTCAGGACTTTAACATTTGGAGTTTTGAGCTTTGGGATTTGGGACTTTTGAGATTTTGATCTCTGGGATTCTGTCTTTTGAGATTATGACCCAAAACTGTGTGGTATCTCGTTGTTGTTTTGATTTTCATCTTCCTAATGATAAATAATATCAACATCTTTTCATGAGTCTGCTGTTTATCTTTGTATGTCTTTGTTGAAATGTCTATGCACATACTCTGCTTATTTTTTAATCTGGTTGTTTTTGTTATTGAGTTGTGGGAGTTGCTTGTATATTTTGGATGTGAACTTTTTTTAAAAAGATTTATTTATTTATTTATTTGTTTATTTATTTATACAAGCACTGGGTACAGTCAGAAGCGCGGGAGGGTGAGAGAATTCACCAGAGCCAGAGCAGAGAGCAGAACAAGCAGACTGACAAAGTACACTGCTGAGGGGAGCAGCGGGCAGCAGGAGAGGTCTTCACGCCATGTGGGACCCTCCTCCGGTGGCCAGGGAGCAGCTGGGGATTGAACTGGTGCTGCAGAGGCTGCGGGAAGCTTCGCAACCCAGCACTCAACCACTGCGCTACCAGGGAGGCCCTGCTTGTATATTTTGGATATTAATGCCTCGTCAGATATGTGATTTGCAAATACCTTCTCCATTTCAGTACGTTGTCTTTTAGTGTTGACCATAGTTTCTTTCATTGTACGGAAGCTTTTTACTTTGACATAGTCCTATTTATTTATCTTTGTTTTTGTGTCCATTACTGTTGGAGATAAATCATGTGGAGCCGTTTTAAAATGGAGCTAGGTCAACTGTTAGAGTGGAACTACAGGGCCTCCCTGGTGGCACAGGCAGTTGAGCGCCATACTGTGAAGCTGCCCGCAGCCTCTGATGCGCGGGTTTGATCCCGGCCGGCCAGCGAGAATCCTACATGGCGCGGCAGACCTCTCCTGTCTCGCCTGATGGTCCCCTCAGCAGTGTGCTTCATCAGTCTGCCTGTTCTGTTCCCCACTCTGTCTCTGGTGAATCCTCTCAACTTCCCGTGCATCTGGTCTGTACCCCGGTTCTTTTATAAATAAAAAATAAAATCTTTTAAAAAAAAATATATATATAATAAAAAAATAGAGTGAAATTACATTACCTATCTTATTGGATCATGGCAAAAAAGACCTTTGGACTAGGCCAAAAGGAATTGTTTTAAAAAATCATCAAGTAAACAATTGTATGATCTGTAATCTTTACACTGAAAACTGATGATTATGAACTTTTTGCCAAAGGATAAAATCAGTAACCAATTATGTATAGTCAAGAATAATTTAAGAAAGTTAGCATCAATTAATTCCTTTTAAAACTGCTTATCTCATCTTTTTTACTTCCCATAAAAAAATCCTATTTTTTGCCCCTCCTTGTGACACTACTTGGGTTTCTAGCCAGATCTGTATTCCCTGCATTGCATTTGCCTCCTGAATTTTGAGAATGACATAACAAATAAATGCCTGCTTTCTGCTTGTTCTGAGTCCATTGAGGTTCCCCCCGAGAGCTACGCTCCATGTCTCCTCACTCCGGTGCACAGGCTATGGGGGAAATAAGGATAGTAATCACAGAATGGCTCTTAGAGCTTTTTTTCTTCTATATACACTCACATTTCACTAGCCAGTGTCCGTCAAATGGGCATAACTAATTTCAAATGGGAAGAAAGTAAGTACCGCAAAGCGCACCAGGAGGAGAGAGCTGGATATTGTGAAGAGCATTAATGTCTTTTAGAAACTACCTAAACTTATTGTAGGACATTCAAAATATGACTAAGATGACATTTCCAACTAGCTGAAACCAAAAGGTTTTGAGACATTTTTCTGCAACCATCCCAGGCTGGGTAAGTTCACCGTCGGCTCAGGCAGCTTAAAAGAGAACCTTGGAGTCTTTGGCATCATCCTCACAGGTTTTCTAATAGTACGCAGGGGAGACAAGACAGCAGGGAGCCAGCAACTTGGGCCCCTTGCTAATCTCTACAGGCTCCTTCCTCTCATAGCCTCCCTCCACCCACTCTGCCACATGGTCCTCTGCCGCCGCCCTTATATGCTCAGCCTCGAGGCTCAGGTGTGCTCACTTGCACATGCCCACACCATACTTCAGGTGTCCACCATCAGGCATGCGCACCACAAGCCCACGCTCCCAAGTGCCTCCTGATTTCAAGGCCGCAAGTGATAGCTACAGAGGCCAACGGTGCAAAAACCTGAGTATCTTCATTGACCCTACAGACGTGATCTGAAATAAAGGCATAATTGTAGTAGGATACTATTTTAATATTCACTGACATATTTTGCATTCTTTATAACTACCTTTCTCCCATGATTCTTCTCACTTAATCTCCTTGAGCACCCAGTAAGTACTGAATCAGTGAAGGAAGGCTACATCAGAGCAACAGGAAAAAAATCCTCAGCTGGCTGGGGATTGGTGGGAGAATTCAGAATACATGTTTGAAGCTCCTAGAAGAAACAGCAGGTTTAAAGAAAGGGCTTGAGTCTCAACAGCTTGCTATTTTGAGTACCAAAAAAAATATGAGTAGTTGTGCCATAAACAGTGCAGTAGTGATAATATATGCTGGGAGGTCAGTTCTATCATCTTAGACTTGAAAGAGATTCTATTGCTAGGATAATAAAGAGAAGGAAAGACGATGGAATTTGGAAAGGTCTGAGTTTGATTTAGGCCCCTTCCACAGATTTTCTTGATCTCTTTTAATTTTTTTGAACTCAAGCAGTTTACAAAGGTAATTTAAGCATGCTTTTTTTCCACAGAGTTCAAAACTTTGAGGGAATAGATATGTAAAGAAATAATTATAAAACATTTGGCTAAAATTCAAATATAGTAAGTGCAATTGTTAAATTGTTATGGGAAGAGAAGAGAACAATGTGTCTGGGGAGAGTCAGGGGTGCAAAGAAGAAAGCTTAAACTTTCCTCTCTCTTCTAGAGGGAGAATACACAAGTCATGTAGCATTCTTTTAAAATGCTGTTATCTATTATATTCCTCCATTCCTTCTACATCCTATTCTAGTCCCAGCTCCCACCACGCACAATCTTAAGAATAAGCCTACTTTCCACTGTACTCATGCTCTGAAGCTCCTGCTTTCTCTCTCTCTCTCTTTTTTTTTTTTTAACAAACTAGCCCTCCCTTGCCACAAAGGTATAAGCAGCAACAAAACCACTGCTACTGCCTTAAGGCAGAGGAATACTTACTCTGAAACTAATGAGTCTTAAACATCAAAGCCCATCACTCCCCTGGGCCCTCAGAGGAGCCTAGCAATAGTTTCACATTGTCACATGATTTTACATAATTTACAAAAGTTAATTATTTCAAAGGCAATGGGTCAAGATCAACCTCTCTTTTCTCTCCAACTTGCCCTCTTTCTAATTTCCCCTAAAGTAATGCAGTGCTGGAAAAGTTGTGGCTCTATGTTGGATCTGGCCATAAAGAGGTTGACCTGGGGATCTATTGCAACAAATTATGAAAAATTTGGTGGCAGAAACAAAATTTATTCTATCACAGTTCTGAAGGCCAGAAGTCCAAATTCAAGTCAAATTCCTTCGAGAGGCTTTGGGGGAGAATCTATTCTTTGCCTCTTCCATCTTCTGATGGCTATCATGATTCCTTGGTGTTTTTGGACTGTGACCATTCATTTCAATCTCTGATTCTGGCTTCAAATCACCTTCTCCCTTTGCTCTTATAAAGATATGTGTGGCAGTATTTAGGGTCCATCTGGATAATATCCTTATCTTACAACCCATAATCAAATCCCTAAGACATTTTCTGCTTACAAACTAAAATCTGCATATTCTAGGGATTAGGATCAGACATCTTTGGGTTGCAGTTATTTAACTCACTGTAAGATTCTTTCAGTCTGTTTAGTCGAATATATCTATGCAAATTTACAGTCATTTTGTTACAGGGCAGGGAGAGGGGCACCCCACACCCTGCAAACCTGCCTGTTCTATATAGGTTCTGTCATCTACCGCATCAACACAAAACATACGAGATTCTAATGGGAAGGAACTTTAATAAAACTAGGAAACAATACAGGTAAGGCAAAGAGTCTAGTTTCTAAATGAAGCACCCAAAGTTATCCATCCCCTCGTGGGTAAAAGTCCATCCATATGGGAATGGCCCAGAGCAAGGCCCCAAAGCCTGCCCAAGTCTAAAGCATCTTCCAGTGGGGACCCACAGAAAAGGATCAGAAACCACCAGACAAGTCTGGAAGGAAAAAAGCAAAAGCAAAATCAAGACAAAAACCACCATGGTCACCTCCCCATGGGTCTCTCACCCACATCTGTGTCACCCAGTCCACGACCAAAAGGCAAGCGCAGTTTCTTCACGTGTCTCTCCATTCCATGTGCCTCCTCCAGGCCTTCTTCTGGCTCTCCACCCTGCCTCCTTTCTTTCTCAGTCTCCTCTGCAGCTTCTTCTGTTTTCTTCAGCTCTACCCTCCTTTGGGTGGGACCGGGAACCTGGAACTTACCCGTTTCCTGGGCACCACCCTGTTACAATTTCTTTGTTCAGTTAAACTGTTGATAGTGGTTCTGTTACTGGGCAAGGAGAGGGGCACTCCAGGGCCCCCACATCTGCCTTTTCTAAATAGTTCTGCCATCCCCAGTCAGATCTGTCCGCATCAAGACAAAACATACTCTAGTGTATAATACCTTTAATGGAAAGGAACTTTAATACAATTAATGTGCAACAAATAGAAGGGAAATAAAATAGTTTCCAAATCAAGTACCCAAAGTTATTCATCCCCTTGTAGGTAAATGTCCATTTAAACAGGGTTTGCCCAAAGCAGGGCCGCTGAGGCCCAAAAGCCTGCCACAAGTCTAAGGCACATTCTGGTGGGGGTCCATAGAAAAAGATCAGAAACAACCAGACAAGTCTGGAAGGAAAAAAGCAAATTCAAAATCAAGATAAAAGTTGCCATTGTTAACCTCCCTACCTACACTTGATTCAACAAGTCCAAGACCAAGAAGAAAATGCAGTTTCTTCACATGTCTCTCTGCTCCACGTCTCCTCCAGGTCTCCTTCTGGTTCTCCATCCTTCCTTCTTTCGCCAGTCTCCTCTCCAGCTTCCCTTTCTTCCTCTCAGCTCCACCCTCCCTTGGGTGGGTCACAGAACCTGGAACCTTCCCTTTCCCTGGGGATCACACTGTTACAATCCTAGGAATAATCCCCCTTTCCAAGTTGCTAACTCATCTTGTATTGTAGCATGAAGGTAAAGGGCCATATTGCAATATGAACCTCCTTATGGGGCTGGAACCCAAATTTTATGAAGGAATATAGAATGGAAAAGACAAATAGAGACAAACAGAAAGCCAGAAACTGATCTGTAAAATATTATTGTAAATATAGCATATCTTGGAAAGATATTTGATGGATATTTTTCATCATCATTGACAACAATGCTAAAAATGTACATGTTGTTGTCCATAACAGGTTGCGAACTGTAAAGAAACTTTTCCTAAACTACCAAACAAAACTCCATCATTTATCCTAAAAGAAAGGCTGAATTATCTTTCTAGTCTCTGCATACAAAATGATTTTATAGAAGATCAAGGAATATCTGGCTCAAAATGTAGGAAAATAGAGAGGTAATTTGGTTAGTTAATTCATAAAAAATAATATTCAATTTTTAGAGATTTTTGTGCTATTTGCCAGGTTTCAAAAAATCTATAATTTGTTGTATTCTCCTTTTCTAAGTAAAAAGTAACTTTTGTAGTTGATTTTGTATTCATGGGTTTACATTCATCACTGAAACTGACTCTCTTAATTGTGTGTTAAGTCCTTTAAAATCTAGTCTATCTCCTACCTGTAGACCATCCTCAAACTTCCCTGTGGGGGCCTCCCTGGTGGCACAAGGGGTTAAGACGCAACCTATCAAGCTATCCGCAGCCTCTGCAGCACGAGTTTGATCCCTGACCAGCCACGGAGCAACCTACATGGCATAGCAGACCTCTCCTGACTCACCTGCTGCTCCCCTCGGCAGTGTACTTCAGTCAATCTGCCTGTTCTGTTCCCCACTCTGTCTCTGGTGAATTCTCTCACCCCCTCCCCCACCTCTGGCCTGTGCCCCAACTCTTGTGTGCATAAATAAATAAATCTTTAAAAAAAAAGTTTGTTGACTAATTATATTGGCTCATACTTCCAATATGATGTTAAAAGTAGTGAGAATAGGGCCTCCCTAGTGGCACAGGGGTTAAAGACAATGCTATCAAGCTATTGCCAGCCACTGCAGCATGAATTTAATCCATGGCCTTGCCAGGGAGCAACCAACATGGAGCAGCAGACCTCTCCTATCTCATCCGCTGCTCCCCTTAGCAGTGTATTTCAGTACATCTGACTCTTCTACTCCCCACTTTGTCTGGTGAATCCTCTCACCCCCACACCTCTGGCCTATACCCCAACTCTTGCATGCATGCATGCATAAATAAATCTTTTAAAAAAACTTCCCTGTGGTTCAGGATTTTTCTGGAGTGAGTGAAGGGGGTAGCTTATTACATACATAAAGGGAAGCTGCCCCAAGAGTCAGAAGTCCTCAACATTCACAAGATGTCATCCTTAACATCAATTAGGCAAAACTGGTATTATGCTACCATAAAATGTTCTAGAAAGACCCCTCTCTCCTCTAGCAGACAAGAGAGGAAAGCCATCTGCATAGACTTGATGTCTGTGAAATACCTAGCACAATCTGTTGCCTGTGGTAAAGCCAATCTCTTCAACCCCTACTAATGATCAAGGAGCCAGATAAAGAAGAATTAAATAATGGACACCCAGCTTTCACATCCCCATGGCTATTTCTTTAGAAAGGAAACAGTGAAATCGTTACATTGCCTTCCTCTGAGCATAGATAACATCAACATATCTTTAGGTCAAAACAACTTAGAACCAGATGTCCCCCTGTCAAGAATAATTATATTTTTAAAGTCAATGACTCACTGTTCCTACCTATATAAACTAAATACAAACTTGTTATTGTTGGAACAGTTCTCACAGAGTAAAACCTCTCACACTGCTTTGAATCCTCACTTTATCTAATAAATTCTTAGGCCAGCTGTCATTGAGACTTTTATTCCTGTTAACACTGGCAATACAAATCATGTATTCTCTAGTTCTTGTATGGGGTTTTGGCCTGAACTTAATAGTTCTCTCAAAAGTTTGGATGAAAAATACAAATACTTTTGGTTGATTGATTGAATAAGTAGCTGTGATACATCCACACGTTCTTTTTGAGACAGCCTAGATAAGAGAAATTATGAGCCTGTAGGATGAGTTGCCTCAAGTCCTGTTTGAAAAGGTGGATTAAATCATGGATTGATGAACCCTTTCCAAATCATTTGGCCCACCATCCTGACCATGAAGCTCCAAGCTAGACAGAAACCATTAGTTCCTTACTAATGATTTTCTTACAATTTCATGGAGGGGGAAGGCTGAGCACCCCCATGCACTGTTGGAATGTAACCCATCTCCATGTACCCAGGCATTGCCCAATCCAGAACAAACTATCTTGTTGCCCTCTTCCTCCCCTCCTTATGGACTTAGCCTTTAAATATCTGCTCCTAACTCCCTTCCAGGAGCCAGCCCAGTTTTCCTTTCCCACACTGGTTCCCTCATACATGAGTCTATAATAAATACTGATCTGGTTCAACTACAGCTAACACTCTCTGGTGAATTCTTTCCCTAGAGGGCAAAAGATCCAATCTTTTGGGTCAAGGCCTGTAACATTTGCACAAGCTAATGTCGTTCACTGGAGCAAACCACACCATCAAAGATGTGTGCAAACTCCCCTTTGCTTGTCAAATTGCTTGTTCTTGATATTGTTTATATGGTGGCACCAAGGGAAGTATAACTTGTTACAGGGCAACCCCAATGTGAAATGGGTTGCTTGACTGTGGGTCCTCACCTCTGCACTTAAAAGGGACTTATAATGAGACTCGACTACAGGCACACACAAAAAGAGTAAGAAAGGGTTTATTTACAAAAAAAGGGGAGAAAGAGTTAGAGATAAATTGGTGAATGCATCCTACTAGTTCCGCTGAGCTGGAACCCCAATAGCATGCTGAGAGCCGGCAAAAAACAAGGGCCCCCAAGACCCACGTGTCTGGTTATATACCAAGCCTGGCTGCTTAACTCCACCCTCAGTTCCCAGCATTCCTCCTTCTGTGGTGATGACATTATGGGATCTGTAGTCCCAGGTGTCTTCAATCTCTTTGGTCTGGGTGGGGGTGGGGTCCATAAAACCTGTTTGTGGAGTTTGTTTAGGACATCCTCTCCCCCACATAACTTGCCTTTGTGAAGACTGTTTCTGTATTTACTATAGGGATGCTATTGAGGAAATCGACTATTTTCTTTTTCTTTCTTTTTTTAAAATATACATTTTTAAAGATTTATTTATTTATACAAGAACTGGGGTACAGGCCAGAGGTGCAGGAGGGTGAGAGTCTTCACCAGAGACAGAGTGGGGAGCAGAAGAGGCAGAAGGACCAAAAACCTGCTGAGGGGAGCAGCAAGAGAGAGAGGAGAGGTCTGCCGCACCATATGGGTATCTCCCTGGCTGGGAATCGAAACCAAACTGCAGAGGCTGCGGATAGCTTCACAGCACTGCGCTCAACTGGCTGCGCCACCAGGGAGGCCTGGAAGTCGACTATTTTCTTTCTTTTTATGAGAACCCAAGGAAGACATTTCACTCCGGCTCTCCTGAGCATCAGGTTTGATTTTTATTGTATGGCCATTGTAATTCATATATCTGGTTTTGTCTCTTATATCTTATGTTCTAGTGGAACTATGCAGGCTTAGAACATACGTTTTGAATACCTATATCCCTGGCTCTATCATATTTTAGCTATCTTAATTTTTTTCTTAAGGATGATTTTCTTATTTGCTTCTTATTGATTTTTATCTTGTATTATGAAATGTATTTATGTAAGCCAGTTAAAATAAGTCTGCAGCAAGGCGAGAATAAATAATTTAAAAGCCACATTAAGTGATTAAAAAATAATAAAACACCTAAAGCACATTTCCCTTCAAGGCATTATTAATCATATGATATTTCTGCACAGGCCTTTTGCCAACAAGTCAGACCCTCATTTAGTAAGAAAGGATCCAAGTTTCACTAATGAAACCTTAGACATTTTCAGCTAAGAAGAAAAGCACTCTCATTTTCTTTCCTTTTCCTTTTTTTCCTTTTTCCCTTTTGCATATGACTATTGTTCATTTAAGAGTACAAAGGTTCTGTGAGGCCTCCAGTTCTTCCTTATTCAAGTAGGTTTAGTCAAATTATACATGACAGAGATGACAAAGGCCTTCTTAATCTGCAGTGCTTTCTACTCCTAGAAGAACTGGCCTTGTGTTTCTCCTTCCCTTTCCTGAGTCAGCACTTGGCTCATCCAAAGCTTTGGGGCCTCAGCTCAGACTGTTAGAAATAATAAGCATGAAGAGAGAAAACAACAGCTCATATTTTAAATGTTAAAAGAAGCCCTACTCTTCAGAGGACAGAACAATTGTGTTGTTAATATAGTTCAGAAAAGAGGGACTAAGGGAATTCAAGGAAATGAAAAAAAAACATTGTTTTTAGAATCCTACTTAATTGTAACACTAAACTCTAGAGTGGGAAGGACTCCTCAGACTAAAAGAGATACAGGAAACATCTAGGTTAGGTTATTTTACATACCCAGGGCTGAGTTCCCTTATCTTCTTATTCCCCAAGGAAATGTTATTCTGTCTTTTGCTGGTTAGGTGACTCATGTTGGATAAGTCTATATTAATTCTCATAGACGTTTTTTTTTTTATTTTCCAGCTCTGGTTAACGTAGTCTGTTGATGACTCTTTTATATGATTTTTAGATTTCTGACCAAAATATAATCCAGTGATTTTTTTCTTCTTTATTATTATTAAGAGGTTATTGATAAATTATCTTGCCCCCTCAACATGGCCATTTGTTCACTATCTAAATTAGATTCCTCTTGGGCCTCCCCTGGTGGCGCAGCGGTTGAGTGCTGGGCTGCGAAGCTGCCTGCAGCCTCTGCAGCGCCGGTTCGATTCCCAGCTGCCGGCGAGGGTCCCACAGGGCGCGCAGACCTCTCCTGCTGTGCCCGCTGCTCCCTTCAGCAGTGTATTTCGTTAGTCTGCCTGTTCTGTTCCCTGCTCTGGCTCTGGTGAATTCTCTCACCCTCCTGCACTTCTGACTGTACCCAGTGCTTATATAAATAGATAGATAGATAGATAGATAGATAGATAGATAGATAGATAGATAGATAAATAAATAAATCTTACAAAGAATAAAAAATAAATTAGATTCCTATTAATTTATTTCTGACTTGGTGTCTAACTGACTTTGTGTTCAGATAGTTATGGTTTATTTCAGAATTTATGAATCAACTTTCTATGCTACATCTCCCTGACTTTCAAGGTTTTTATGATCATAATATTATTACAGGGCAGGGTGAGGGCCACCCTGGTGATAATGTAATTTCGGGTCTAGTCTCCCAGCCAGGAACAGATCGCAGGCTGCGGGGGCAGCGCTGAGTCCCAGCCGCTAAACCACCACGGGTTGGTGTCTCACGAAGCCACAGCAGGAACTTTGCAGACGCTCAGGCAAGCAAGCGAGAAGAGGCAGATTTGTTTAGAGAAAGAACAAGTTTATTGAGGAGAAAAGGAAGAGAAATAAAGTGGGACTCCCAGGCCAGGAAACCAGGCCAGGGAGGGGCAAGGAAGCCGAAGTAAGTCGTGTCTCAGGAATATAGACCTTCTTTCCCTGATTATTCTAAATCTCTACCAGTCTCTTTGTGATTGGTTAGGTCTGGATGGTCTCGCTCATGCTGTTACTGTGCTTGGAATCTTCCTGCTTCATGCCTTTATCAAAGAACCCCCCCCCCTTTATTGCCCTTGTCCAGGAACATCCTCTGCCCCTGGTCCTAGGGCGTGTGATTAACCCCCCTTACAGTTTGTGGCCCTTATCGCAGAAGCCTCATTAACTCTCCAGAAGTCCCTGCCTGTTCTGTCCCTGAAGCTGCCTAATTAACCCTAACTTGCCCTGGGACTCACTGGGACCCCCAGACCTGCCTCTCTAAATAGGTTCTGCCATCTGCTGCTTCAAGACAAATGTACTCTAGAGCGTAACACCTTCAACAGAAGTTAACTTGATGCTTCGCGGCTGAACTGGTGGTGGGAATCTTACAGGGAATGCACAATGATGTAAAAGATATAAATTGGGCCTCCCCTGGTGGCGCAGCGGTTGAACGCTGGCCTGCGAAGCTGCCCGCAGGCTCTGCAGCGCTGGTTCAATCCCTGGCTGCCAGCCAGGGTCCCACATGGTGCAACAGACCTCTCCTGCCTCCCGCTGCTCCCCTCAGCAGTGTGTTTCGTCAGTCTGCCTGTTCTGTTCCCTGCTCTGGCTCTGGTGGATTCTCTTGCCCTCCCGTGACTGTACCCAGTGCTTGTGTAAATAAATAAATAAATCTTTAAAAAAATTAAAAAAGATATAAATTAAAAAGATAAATTATATAAAAAAAGAGAAATCTGAAAAAAAAAGAAAAGAACTTTAATACAATTAGTGTCAATAAAGAGAAGGGAAAATTACCCACCCCCTCCTGGGTAAATGCCCAGACACACAGGGTTGGCCCAAAGCAGGACCACTGAGGCCCAAAAGCCTGCCACAAGTCTAAGACATCGTCAAAAGGGGAACCATAGGAAAGGGCTAGAAGGGACAGGCGAGTCTGGAAGGAAAAGTGCAAGATCAAAATTCAAGTAAATAAAAGCTGCCAGCCGTTCTCAGCTCCTCCCAGGTCACTCACATCTCTGTCTCTTTCAAGCATCTCCTTCCACGTCCCCCAAGTCCCTGGGACAAATCCAA
The DNA here is from genome assembly GCF_964194135.1 of Talpa europaea. Taxonomy (NCBI): domain Eukaryota; kingdom Metazoa; phylum Chordata; class Mammalia; order Eulipotyphla; family Talpidae; genus Talpa; species Talpa europaea. The sequence goes on from NC_140081.1 coordinate 27,430,068, forward strand.
AGCCGAGAAGCAAGTGCAACTTCTTCAAATGTCTCTCTGCACCATGTGCCTCCTCCAGGTTTGCTTCTTGATCTCTTCCTTCTGTCTCCTCTCACTTCTCCCTGCCCAGGTCCACCCTTGCTTGGGGTGGGGCAGATAACCTGGAACCTCATCTTTTCTGTTACAACACGGCATGTGTTACCTTATTTACTTCCTCCAGGCTCATATTCCATATGATAGACCATCCTCCAACTCACGATTTCTGTCTATTTCTGTGTCCTGTCCACTGGCCAGTCACAGTGTAACAGGGGGGGTCTCCAGGAAAGGGGGAGGTTCCAGGTTTCTTGCCCAACCCAAAAGGAGGGTGGAGCTGAGCAGAGATAGAAGAAGCTGCAGAGGAGACTGAAGAAGGAAGGAAGCAGAATGGAGAGCCAGGAGGAGACCTGGAGGAGGCACATGGAATAGAGAGACAGGTGAAGAAACAGCGCTTGCCTTTTGGTTGTGGACTGGGTGACACAGATGTGGGTGAGAGACCCATGGGGAGGTGACCATGGCGGTTTTTGTCTTGATTTTGATTTTGCTTTTTTCCTTCCAGACTTGTCTGGTGGTTTCTGACCTTTTTCTGTGGGTCCCCACTGGAAGGTGCTTTAGACTTGTGGCAGGCTTTGGGGCCTTGCTCTGGGCCAATCCTGCTTGAGTGGACTTTTACCCACGAGGGGACGGGTAACATTGGGTGCTTGATTTAGAAACTAGATTCTTTGCCTTTCCTGTATTGTTTCCTAATTGTATTAAAGTTCCTTCCCATTAAATTCTCATATGTTTTGTGTTGATGCGGCGGATGGCAGAACCCATTTAGAGCAGGCAGGTTTGCGGGGTCTGGGCTGACCCTCTCCCTGCCCTGTAACAACAGGAATACTTCAGACCAATGTTTGTCCCATGGGCCCATGTAAATAATAGTCCCATTTTCTTGGCAATCTGCTTACTCTGTGCCCATTCGAGGTAGCTCCTTTTCTGCCTTTTCTTGAGCTATATTAGCGCTTCTCCAAGTCACATTCTGTTTTGAGTGATAAGAACCTAAAAGAACAAACAAATTGATGGAGGCTAGGAATAGAAAATTTGAGATGTAGACTTCACAAGACCAGAAACTGGTGATGGGGGTCAAAATGATTAACAAAGTCATTAAACCAGCTAGCTACAGAAATGAAAATCCTTAGATGCCAAATGCTAGAAAGAGTATCTGGAGGCACAGACCAGAGGTGGGAATATGGAGATTGAGGGCCATTATAGAGGTGGTTAATCTAACAATCGATAACAATTCCACAAAGGAATGAACCCCTCGCCCAAAGAAGAACACTATAACTGTGATTTTTGCACTGGAAAATGCAGCTCTTTCTGCCCACTTGTGTCTGTGGAAATGTCTCTTTCCTTTTCCTAATAAACCTGTCCTATTAAAATGTACCCTCCGCCTGCCTGTGTGTGCACACGTCTTCATCTCCTGGGTAAGCTCGCTGCGTGTTTCTCAAAGGGGAGCTCTGCGGAAGCTTTTCTCAGAGGTCACCCAGGGACCAGCTCGCTGTACCCCACATCTCCTCACAAAGACATCAAAATTATCCAAAGTAAACAAGCAACTCTAAACCAACACATCCATCAGGGCGGAATGACATTTATAGGGAATATAAATGACTAAGATTGATTTTGAAAGGCTTTCTCTACATGGTGCCCCTGTGTGCATGTGTGTAGATGAGCAGCAGAATATGTGCTGCCAGAGAAGGAAGAGAGGCAGGACTTCTCAGCAGAGGCCTCCCAGATGGGAAGAGATGTGATGTTATCAGGGCTCTATTTGATGGAGGACAGCAATAGGAAAAAACTGAAAAGGAGGCGCCACAAGACCAGAAACCTGGCTCACTCAAGGAGGTGGGGGTAGAAGGGATTAGCATGGCCACTGACACAGCTATGGAAACCAAGACCCTTAGGCGCCAAAGCCTAGATTACAAAGCATAAGATCCAAGCAGGTATCAGATGCTGTAGGAAGTGTCCAGAGAGCACAGGCCCAAGGGTAAAGATATGGCGATGGAGCCCATTGTGGAATCTCAGGTTCGGTCCCTCTCAGATTCTGCATAGTCATCCAAAATCAGCAACTAGGAAGGCTCACAAGGAGTGAGCCCTTACCAAACAGAAGAAGACTCTACCAAGTGCAGTCTCTGCACGGGCTGGGGGCAGCACTCGTCTGCCCACCTGTGCCTATGCAGGTGCCTCTTTTCACCAACTCTCTCCTCTGCAGGGAAGCAGCCTCCTGCCTGCCCGGGACCTGTCCAATGCCGGGGCTTCTCCTCACTGACCCCCCTCAGCAGAGGCTGCTCTCCTCAAGGCAGCCTGCCTGCGGCATGCAGGCCCCTTTCGGCAAACCTGGACCTTTCGGGGCAGCTCTTCCTGCCCGCTGGTGTCTATGCCAGTGTCTTTTACTGTTCTATCCCTTTTCTAACAAACCTGCTCTTTAAATATAACTAACGTCTCTGGAGAAAATCGCCTGGGAAACCCGTCGCGCGTCGCTGAAACGGGAGCTCTGGTGACACCTTTCCCAGAGTGACCCCAAGGACCCCGCACTCCAAACCCGCTGACTCCAAAAATGACATCATATTCACTGCAGCTTTTGGGAGATGGGGGCATGATTCCTGAGCCAGAGCATCCACCCACCAGCACCTTGGACACTGGCTTTGTCTGTTACAGAGGGAGGGAATGCTGGAGGGTCTTTCTCTTAGCTCTCCTTACTTCCCAGCAGTTCGTGAGGAATTCTTCCTGTCCTGCCTCCTCGCTATGTCCCAGAGGGCGCCCACCTGCCACCCCCTGCTGTCTTTCATTACCTTTTCTGAAGGCAAGTGATTTAAGTGCTCCATGAATGTTTCATTTCAATGAACAGACAAGACTATTTGTTTTACTTAGAGTGCCATTTCTGCTCCATGTTTGACTCATTAAATGTGTTTATATGATAATTGCTAAATCAGAATCCATTCTATTTGGTGACTATGTGTAGGGCTTTAGAAGCGATGCACACTGTGTGTAAATCATGCTGCACCTGCGTTCTCGTTCTTTCCCCAACTCCCACAATCTCAATGCACCAAGTTAGCAAAAGCATCCATATAAGGAATCTAAGAAAAATATTACATATCTTTTGATCAGTAGAGACCATATTATAGCATCAAAGGGACGTGAAACAAAATAATAATAATGTTTAACGTGCGGAGAATTTACAAGGTGCCAGGCACATGCAGGTACAAAGTAATCTGCACATCACTTAGCTAATCTAGTAGCAACCTTGAAAAGTGGAGGTTGTAGACATATAGAAAAGCACAGTTCTTATACTGCACTCCAGAGTGCAAAAGAGCAGTTGCTTGGCTCCTGGAGGAATCATCACCTTTGTGAACTTTCTGAGAGCCAAGGTGTGAGTCAGGCTCATGGGCTTAAAAAACTGTATTGGATTGAGGTCGTGAATGTGGAACCATCGCTCAGGGCTAAATGATAAGCCAAAGAGAAATCACTGTCAGGAAAACCAGATAGTCAAACCCACATGCTTAGCATATGCATCAGCCAGGGGCTCAATAGGAGACAGATGGCATGCTGAAATTAGGATAATTGGGGGAGGGTTTAATAAAGAGGATATTTACAAAAGTGTGGGCAGGAGTCGGGAAACCATACAGGAGAGTGCAGAACTAGAGGCTAATGAAAACTGCTCTGCTCTATTACTAGGCGTGAAGTGATGAGGGCAGGGAGCAGTTCCAGTGGAAGAGTGTTGGAGAGGGAACCACCTTGACAGGGACTGCGATCTTTAATGGAGGGATTCAGCCTGCCCAAACCAACCTTACAAGGAGGGGGTTGAAAGAATAAATGTTCTGAAATCAGTCTCCTTCTCGCCAGTCTCCAGCGAGAGCGCCCCACTTATAAAGCCCAATAATAAGCCACAAGGTAAGGTTGTTCCTTAAGGCAATCAACTCCCTGTAGCAAAATGCAGCGTAGTGGTAGAGAGTAAATGTTCAGGGTCAAAGAGAAGATACACAACATAGAATATTTTTCCTCCAGCCAAATTGTGATCAGAAGCTACCTCATTAATTTATCATGGATAACTTCAATACCAGGGAGTGGGAATCCTGGGGGTTCATGAGGTCAGCCCACACCCACTGTAGGGAGAATTCGTGCAAAGCCAGATCTTCATGAGGAATCTGTTGGTGAGCGTGGTCTCAGAGTAAGCGATGTCAGGAGAATGGAGTCGATGATTCCAGTGTCAGATTGGTGTTAGGGAAAGGATGCTTTCACCCTGGAGCTAGAACACTGAAAGCTAAAAAGTCCTCTGGTATCAATTGCTGCATAACAAATCACTTAAAACAGAGTAACTTAAAATAAGATCCAGTTATTTTTCATAATTCTGTGGGCCAGCATGATGGTTCTGTAACAGGGAAAGGGGAGTTTCCAGGTTCCCTGCCCCACCCTAGAGAAGGGTGGAGCTGAGCAGGGAGGGGAAACGACAGAAGGAAGGAAGGAGAGCAAGATGGAGGAGGCACATGGAGCAGAGAGACACATGAAGAAGCTGCACTTGCTTCTTGGCTTTGGACTTGTATCAGGGATTTGAGGGACATGGAAGGAGACATTTGAAACAGACGTGGGTGAGACACCCGTGGGGAGTCTGACAACGGCGACCTTTATCTGGATTTTTATTTTGCTCTTTTCTTCCCAGATATGTCTGGTCCCTTCTGCCCTTTACTGTGGGTCCTCCCACCCCCAGAAGGTGCCTTAGGCTTGTGGCAGGCTTTCAGGCCTCAGTGGCCCTGCTTTGGGCCAATGCTGTTTGTCTGGGCATTTACCCACAAGGGGATGGGTAACTTTGGATGTTTCATGTAAAAACTATTTTATCTATTCTTTCCCTTCTCTTCTCTTTATTGGCATTCATTGTATTAAATTTATTTTCTATTGAAGGTGTTATGTACTAGAGTATGTTTTGTCTTAATGCGGTAATGGCAGAACCCATTTAGAGCAGGCAGGTTTGGGGGCTCTGAGGTGTCCCTCACTCTGCCCGATAACAGTTCATCAGAGCTGGGGCTGGAGGAACTTGGATGTTCTCACATGAATGGGGCCTCAGCTTAGATGACTGGACAGCTGAGGTCTCTCTATGGCAGGACCCCATGCTCCAGGAGGCTAGCCAAGGTGTGTTCACATAATGGGGCAAGAATTCCAGGCAGTGAGAAAAGGCAAGCGCTTGTAGGTAAACACTGTTCAAATATTAGCTTGTGTCATATTTGCAACTGTTCCATTGGTCAAAGCAAATCACCTGGGCCAGTCTAGATTCAGGACCGAAGAATTGATTCTGTCTTGCTAGCAGAAGTTTTCAATTTCCTACATCTGTCTTCCCATGTAAAGAATCCTGTTGGACCACTCAGTCTGTTGGCTTACACTCCATCTCCTTATTTCAGTGTTGGGGCAATTGTGGTTGTGAAGGTCTGTTATCTTTCTATGGCTAATTGTAACCCCTATTCTGATTGAAGTTGCTACCTAGTCATACAACCATGTTTTTTCAGGACTATTGGGCCTGGGGTCATTGTGTTAACGTTGAAGTTGAATTCTTAAACACAATTTTATTTTCCTTGTTTCCAAATTTAGGGAGCTCTTACATTTAGCCCCCAACATTGACATTATGTATTATTATTATTATTATTCCCACTTTCAAAAGCTGGGATAGAGAACAGGAAGAATAGTGCCTGGACCTGAACCCAGGTCTAACAAAACCTAGAGCCTACTCTCTTTCCTTTATACTCAGTTCTCAAAATGTGTATGAAAACACTTTCTTAAAATACAAAGTACTACTGCAATACAAGGAGCAGACTTATCATCTTTATTATTATTAGAGTTATCCGTATTATTCAGAGAAAAGTTCTAGTTCAAAGTGAGGAACCAGCACATCAACGATTTTCATTCTTCCCTTTTCTCTAGAGCCAGCAATTAGCACTTCATAAGACTTAACACAAGAATCAGTCTTTATTAGAAGGTTCTGAATTTAATGGTTTTCCATTCTATTAAATAGCCATTTATTCTTTCTAAATTAGCTGTCATTTCAATAGAGAAGCCAATCAGTTGAGCACCTGGGCTACAAGGTGTACAAATTAAACCATCTGTGTCTCATGCTCCCATTATGGTCCACACGAGTGGCAAGGACAAGCACACAGGTGGCTGAACACTTAGTTAGTCCCTGCTTTCAGGAAAATTGCTGTCCAATTTGAGACTATCAAATAATATTTAATTATGACTTAACTAAGTCAATGTTCCTTTCTGTTGAAATAAATTGTAGGGGTCTCAGTGGCAAGACTTGGGATTTATGCTTCTTTTATATAGCACCTAGCTTATAACACACATAATAGATGTCTGGGAATATTTTAATTGATAATTGACACAAGATTAAAAGAAGTTAAGCAGGGACTGAAGAGGAACTCCCTCCGTAAAATATCATTGGGTCAGCATCAATAATTTGAACAGCAATTAATCTAATTTTACTACAATAATAGACACTCAGTAGAACACCTTTTCAAAGATACAGGGTTTGCTTTTGTTTCAGATGCCATTACATTCAGAAATAAGCAAAAAAGAGATGTGGAGGTTTCAGGGGTGTCATCAAAAGCCCTGTCGTTTTTGTTCTGCTGTATCATCTCAAGCAAAGTTTCCAGCTTTTAACAACACATGTGTTGGGAAATGTTAATCTAAGTGAGACTCTGTTTTATAGCTCCATCAGGATTTAACTAAACAAATATTTGCTGAGAAGACATTATACATCGAAAGCTCTTTTTCGAAGCTATGGAAAAGGACAGATTAGAAAATCAAGATTCAGAAGGATGAAGCAACCTGAAAGCTGACCCAGCAAGCTAGCAGACTGAGCTAAGGCTAGAGTCTGAGTCCTCCATCTACGATGTTCTTTTCCTTCCACAAACAAAACTAAGTCTCACAAAGATGACACAGAGCAGCAGCATTGCGATGACTCTCCATTTCAGATCGGAAAGTATGGCTCAAAGGCAGAAGAACTTGCCCATGGCCACCCAACTAACAAAATGTTGAGCAATAACTCTGCCTTGACCTGTCTGGCTCCAGAGTCTTTACTCTTCTACTACAGCATGCTTCTTGTTTTCTGATTATGTCTTTGATGTGGTGATAGAACTGGCTTTGGGCATAGGAGCTGGCAAACTAAGAAGTTCAGGGCTGCAACTTAGGACGTGAATGTCTCTTGCCAAATGTGCCAGATACTCCCAGTGGCTTCTCTATGTCCCTTTTCCCTTACCCATTTATAACAGAGCACCACTTTTATTAGGGTAGCAAGATGCTTGGAAAGATTATATTTATAAACCTTTCTTGAGGATATCAGTGGCCTATGCACCTCAGTAGTAAGATACCACTGGATATATCCCTATAAAATATATTAAAAGAGGCCCTCCCTGGTGGCGCAAGGGGTTGAACACAGCACTGTGAAGCTGTCCGCAGCTTCTGCAGCACAAGTTCGATCCCCGGCCAGCCAGGGAGCTACCCACGTGGTGTAGCAGACCTCTCCTGACTCACCCGCTGCTCCCCTCAACAGTGTATTTCTGTCAGTGTGCCTCTTCTGTTCGTTCCCCACTCTGTCTCCGGTGAATCTTCTCACCCCTGCACCTCTGACCTGTACCCCAATTCTTATATGCATAAATAAATAAATCTTTAAAAAAATCTATTAAAAGAGGGATGACTGGGCCTCCCTGGTGGCCTAGGGGTTAAATCTCAGGTTATCAGTGCAGTGGCCTGAGTTTGAGTCCCAGCCAGGGAGCTGACCCACATACAGTGCAGCAGTCCTCTCCGGTCTCACCCGGTACTCCCCAAAGCAGTGTATTTCAGTAAATCTGCCTGCTTTGCTCCCTACTCTGTCTCTGGTGAATCTTCTCACCACCCACACTTCTGGCCTACACCCCAGTTCTTCTATGCAAAAATAAATAAATAAAAACCTTTTTTTGAAAAGAGGGATGACAGCAAGGAGAACTTGGAATGTGAATCTAATGCCTAAAGCTCCAGTAGTCATTTTATAATTCTGAGGGTGTGATGGTATTCATGAACTAAGGACCAGCAAGGCACTTGTCTCTGAAAACTTCATGGAACTGCCATGACAGTTCTGGATAGGCTGCTCCTAACTCATTTTCCTCTGAGACAAATAAGTCTAAGGCAAATACAGGCATTTCCCAATTAACATCAATAATCTATTACAGAAAACAAGACATACTATATGAAAATGCTGAGAACTTATTTCCCAATATTGTATATGAGGAAAAAATGGGTTAAAAGCCAACCAAATTCACTCAAAAATTTCTTAAAACATAACTAAAACACACTCAAATGTCAACATGTTGGTAGCAATAGCAATTAATTGTGTTGGGACATAAAATGCTCAAATCACTTTCTGACATCAATGTGGTTGTCCACAAACAAGTGAACTTCCAGGCTCAGGAAAAATGGAATTATTAGGTGCCAGGTTTATTCACCCATCAGTAATAACCAAACATTGGACAAAACTTATGCAACAACAATTTTTAAGACACTGAACATTGTATGACAGAAGATGATTCCTGGGCTTCCCTGGTGGCACAAGGGTTTAAGTTGCAGCACTATGAAGCTATCGGCAGCCGCTGCAGCACAAGTTCTATCCCTGGCCAGGAAGCTAACTCACAGGGCACAACAGACCTCTCCTGTCTTCTCCCACTGCTGCCCTCAGCAGTGTATTTTAGTATATCCGCCTGTTCTTTCCCCACTCTGTCTCTGGTGGGTCCTCTTACCCCCAGCACCTCTGGCCTGTACCCCAGTTGTTGCATGCATGAATAAATAAATCTTAAAAAAAAAGAAGGGCCTCCCTGCTGGTGCAGGCATTAAAGACAGCACTATCAAGCAATCACCAGCCACTGCAGCATGAATTCGATCCCCGGCCAGGGAGCTGACCCACATGGCACATCAGACCTCTCCTGTCTAGTCCACTGCTCTCCTCAGCAGTGTATTTCAGTCAGTCTGCCTGTTCTGTTCCCCACTCTGTCTCTGGTGAATCCTCTCACCACCCACACCTCTGGCTAACACCCAGTTCTTGTATGCATAAATAAATAAATCTTTAAAGAAAAAAAAAAGGAAGAAGATTCCTGAGAAATGAGAAACAAATGAAGTAATTTCAATGATTGGCCCAGTTTTTTGATAGAAAAGTGACCCTCTCTTTTTGAGTATTCATATTTACCATGTATTTGGCTGCTTAAAATTATCCCACAGCTTGGTGATACTATGTTCATTTTTTCTTATTTTTTTCCCTGTGTGTTTCATTTTGGACAGTTTCTAATGCTATGTGTTCAGATTTGATAATCTTGCTGCAAGGTGTCATCTATTAGTCTTATCCAATGTGTTTTTCAGCAAATCTTCTTCTAGATCTTCCATGTCTTTAGCTTACTTTTTGTGCAGGCGGAATACAGTTACAGAGGTTTAATGTCCTTGTTGATAATTCTAACAACTGTTTCTGTTCCAGGTCATTTTCAAATATTGACTAATCTCTTTATTGGTTGTGTTCTTCTATTTTTTTCTTAAAGATTTATTTATTAATTTATACAAGAACCGGGGTACAGGCCAGATGCGCGGGAGGGTGACAGGACTCACCAGAGACAGAGTGGGGAACAGAACAGGCAGACTGACGAAATACACTGCTGAGGGGAGCAGCAGGCAAGACAGGAGAGGTCTGCTGTGCCATGTGGCACCTTGCCGGCAGGCCAGAATCGAACCAGCACTGCAGAGGCTGTGGACAGCCTCTGCAGCGCTGCGCTCAACCACCTGCACCACCAGGGGAGGCCCATGCTCTCCTATTTCTTTGCCATGTGGACAATCATTGATTTAGCCTTATTGGGTGTTATATACTTAGATGCTAAAACATAATGAATGCTATTTCTTGGCTGAGAATGCTATTTCTTGGCTGAGTTATAATCAATGTTTCTTTTCCATCTCACTCTTCCCTTGTCACCACGATCCATAGGCAAAACTACTATAAGCTGTAGAGCCATCTAAGTAATTTTAGACTTTGCCTGAACAAGAACTAACTTTTATAGGAATCTAATAACATTTGTGATCAATTTAGAAAAAAATAATAGAAGGATCTCCAGATAATCTCCAAATATTTAGAAACTAAATGGCTCACATTAAAAAAAAAAAAAAAAACAACACCGGACCTCCCTGGTGGCTCAGGAAGCTGAGCGCAGCACTGTGAAGCTGTCCACAGCCTCTGCAGTGCTGGTTCGATTCCCGGCTGGCCAGGGAGTGATACACATGGCGCTGCGGACCTCTCCTGTCTCGCCCACTGCTCCCCTAAGCAGTGTATTTTGGTTATTCTGCCTGTTCTGTTTCCCGCTTTGTCTCTGGTGAATCCTCTCACCCCACACATTTCTGGCCTCTACCTTGGTTCTTGCATGCATAAATAAATAAATCTTAAAAAAAAAAAAAACCTCGGGCCTCCCTGGTGGCGCAAGGGGTTAAGCACAGCACTATGAAGCTGTCTGTAGCTGCTGCAGCACGAGTTCGATCCCCTGACAGCCACATGGCACAGCAGACCTCTCCTGTCTTGCCTGCTGCTCCCCTCAGCAGTGTATTTCAGTCAATCTGCCTGTTCTGCTCCCAACTCTGTCTCTGGTGAATCCTCTCGCTAACCCCCCACCCCCAGACCTATGGCCTGTACTCCAGAACTTGTATGCATAAATAAATAAATCTTTAAAAAAAAAACTCATGGGTCAAAGAACAAGTGAAAAGATGAATTAAAAATATTTTGAACTGAATAAAAATTAAAACATAACATCTTTGTAAGAGCCACTAGACAATATTTAGAGGAATTTTACAACATTAGTAGACATGAATATTAGAGAAGGCACAGGATTCAAATCAATAACCTCAGCTCCAACCTTAAGAAAGAAGAAAGAGAAGAAAATTATACAAAGCAAGAATAAAAATGCAATAATAAAGCTTAGAGCCAATACCAGTGGAGTAGAAAAGAGAAAAACACTTGAAAATATAAAACTGTAAATTGCTTCTTGCAGAAGATCAATAGAATTTTTGCCAGACTGAAGAGGAGAAGGAAGAGAAGGAGGAAGAGGAGAAGGAAATGAAGGAGGAGGAGAGAACAGAAATGACCAACATCAGGAATGAGGGAGCTAATATCACTATATTTTCTGCAGCTACAAATATGATAATGAAATATTGTGAGCTCCTTTATGCCAATCAAGTTATCAAGCTGATAACAGAGGGAAAAAAGCAAATTTTTGAAAGACACAACTACCAATGCTCACTCAAGAAGAAATAGACAATCTGATAGCCATACATCTGTTTAAAAACTAGATATGTAGTTAAAATCCTTCTCAAAGCAATCCTGAGGTCTAGATGGATTTACTGAAGAATTTCCACCACACATGTAAGGAAGAAATAACACAAATTCCTTCCAAACTCCCTCATGAAATAAGTGACCTTAGACAGGCACATGGGAAGATGCTCAACTTCATTTTCGTTAAAGAAATATAAATTAAAATCACAATGAGCTACCACTACATACTTATTAGAATGGCTCATACTGAAAAAACAAATCACTGGCAGACTTTGGAGGAATTGAAATGCTCACACACTTATGGTGGGAATATAAATGGTGCAAGCACATTGGAGACATTTTGGCAATTTGTTAAGATACTAAACACACACCTATTATATGATCCAGTCATGCTATTTTAGGTAATCACTCAGGCACCCAAGAATGGGGGGAAAAGGATCCATACAAGTACTTGCACAGGTAGTTTACAACAGCTTTTTTCAAGGCCCCAAACTGTAAATAACCCAATGTCTATCAGCTGGTGAATGCATAAATAAACAAATCATGATGTTTTTATTTATTCAGTGGGATACTCAACAATAAAATAGAACAAACTATTAATACACACTGAAACCTAGAGGAACCTCAAAATAATTCTGCTGAGTAATAGAAGATGACCAAAAAGTATATACTATATGATTCTATGTATACAAAACTCCAGGAAATGCAACTTAATCTATAGTGACAGATATTAGATGATAGGTTTCCTAGGGAAGAGAGGCTGGAACTAGAAGGCAAGTGGGTGATGTATTCCAGAATGACACAAGGAAATTTCTGAGATTGATGGATATGTTTGTTATTTTGATTGCAATTATGGACGCTTGCATGTATACATATGCCAAATAATACAAATAGAATCATTTAAATATGCAATTGATTGTATGTCAATGATACATCAATAAAGCTTTATAGAAAGTAATTGTTTTATTTACAGTTACCTATTTTTTATTAGCACCAGTAGTGCAGCAGCCTCACCTTCCTCCTGTTGCCCCTTTTCAAAATGTCTTCTTCACATGTTATGATATTCTGCCAATCATATTTGGAAAGTAATTAACTTCTCTCCCATGGTATTTTGTTTTAAAATGTTGCAAGTGCTTAAAATAAAAATTTTTTTACTCTAGAAATATAAGCGCAAAGATTATCTATTGCAAGGCACCTATATTTGTAACTTGGGTTCAGCAAAAAGCAGAGCCTGAGGCTGTTGAAGTTTGTGTGCTTGTATTTTATCAGGGATACCATTTCATGAAGCAGGCGAGGAACAAAGAGAGTAAGGAGTTAGATCCTTTCTAAAGGAGAACAAATATAAAATTGTGCTGTTGAGTGTGCTATGGCTAAGTGGAACAGAATACTAGATTTGTGGCATTTAGTCCCCAAGAAGCTATCTCTGTAAAATGCACTCAAGGACTCCATTGGGGACAATGAGTGGATAAAGAGGAAAAGATTTATCCACTGATTCTTGCTTCCCATTGGCCAAAGGTTTACTTCACAGGTTATTAACTTGCCTACACTTGGGGATTATGCGGCCCAGGGTGAAGGTGCAGGGCAATGAATAGAAGAGGCAAGCTTTAGGTTCAGGCTAGAGGTGAGACAGCTGGAAGGAAGGGCCCTCTGAGCTGCCTGCCACCACAACAGCTAAAAACAAAAGGATGCAGATGAAACCAAGAGAAACTGAAAGGAAGCATGAGATATGCCCGATGCTTCTATGGTGATTAAGAACTGGGATAAGCCTAAAAGAGCTTTTTATTCTCTGTCTTAAGTGACATATGTAACCTACTGCTTGGTTTCACGTGGGGATGTTTTTTAAAATTAGCCTTGTGTCACTCCGTGATGGACACCAAATTCACCTGTAGCTATTACTATAAAACACTGACTAATGGTTCTATGTCACAGCAGTTAAAACAGTCTACCTAGCATGGACCTAGGTGTCAATATTTTCAAAGTTTCCTGGTAGTTATAATAGAGGTAGAGAACCATTGAGTCACTTCAGTCCCCCGTTGTCTGCCATACATTCCAAGTTTGTTACCAACGCCAAATAGTCTCCACTACGAAATGGAATACTCTCTTCTTTCTCTGAATGCTATCCACTATCTAAAGTGCATTTTAGGGCCTCCCTGGTGGCACAAGGGGTTAAGACACAACCTATGAAGCTATCTGCAGCCACTGCAGCATGAGTTTGATCTCTGGCCAGGGAGCTACCCACATGGCACAGCAGACCACTCCTGACTCGCCCGCTGCTCCCCTCAGCAGTGTATTTCGGTCAGTCTGCCTGTTCTGCTCTCTACTTTGTCTCTGGTGAATCTTCTTACCCCCCACACCTCTCGCCTGTACCCAGTTCTTGAATGCATAAATAAATAAATAAATCTTTTTTTTAAGTGCATTTTAAGTCCTACCTCACCTACATATCCTCCTTTAACCATCTTGTTGTTCATGATCTTTCTCTTCTTTAACTCTACCATCCATCTTAGCAAAGCATCCTCTACTTCTCCAGATCCATTTGTAATAAAACTCTCATTTTAGTTCTTCCCACATATAATTATTTTTCTATTTCCTCCCACTTTTGAGTTTCTAGGCTTCAGTTTTCACATGTTCTAAACATGAAGGAATTCTTCACCTGAAAATTTTGTTTATTCTATTGATTTTGAACAATGTGAGTGTGTCAGACTGATTTTAGGATGACTCCAAAATCTCTACTGCTTATGTCCATGTCCTTTTCCTTGGCATATTTTTTAAACCTTGACTTGCTTCTGACCAATAAAGTACAGAAAAGGTGATGGATGCCATCTCCACCATCACATTGCTGTATATAAGACACCTTCTTGCTGACAGCCTCTCACCCCATTGCTGGATTTGAAGAAGCAGGCGTCCATGAAACTAGCAGTCACAAGAAAGTGAATTCTTTCAACTACCTGAGCAAGCTAGGAAGTAAAATCATGCTCCACTCAAGCCTCTGAATCCTGTATTATGCTTTGATTTCAACTTTGTGAGACTCAAGCAATACTCTTACCTACAGAAACTTAGATAACAAACTGTGTTGTTTTACTGTTCTAATTTTGTAGTAATTTGTGATACAGCAATAGAAAACAAATACATATCTTGGTACCACAATTGAGACAATGCTATAATGAATACCTTAAATGTGGGAGAAGTTTTGAATTGAGCAGGAAGTAGATTCTGGAAGAATCCTAAAAAGCATTATGGAGAAAGCCTAAATTGCCTAAAGCAGACCATTAGTAGAAATGTGGAGTTGGAGGAGGCTGCAGGTGAATGCTCAGAAGTGAGGGCTATGTTTTAAAAAACTGAAGGAAGATGAATTCTTCCCATCTAGAGACAGAAAGCTTAAAAAAAGTCTTTTACTGTTTTGTGGAAAGTAGAACTTGTAAATGATGAATTTTGTTATTCAGCTAAGGAGATTTACAAATGAAATATTGAAGGAGTTGCCTGGTTTCTTCTGTTGCTTATAGTAAGTAGAAGAGGAGAGAAATAAATTGTGGAAAGAGTGAAAGAAAATGAAGCCTTGATTATTTGGAAAATCCAGTCTTTTCAGATGGCAAAAGATGCTAAAATTAAGACAATTTGTTCTAGAGAAAAAGGCGAGGGTGTGACCCAATAACATTTTGCTAAAAACCTCAGAAAAGGTAAAAGGGCATAGTATTCAGTCCCACAGAGGCACTTTCAGGAAATTAAAGGTGTGTCTCACAGATTCTCTGAATCAACCATAGAGCTTCTAGGAAGTTTCTCAGCCCCTCCAGCAAAAGGCCCAAATAGAAAAGGAATTATTAAAAAAAAAAAAACAAAAAACAACCTATGGATGCAGCTTTTGTCACATGAAGTCAACTCTATTGAAAACCATGGGACTCCCGCGAAATTTTTGTGAAGATCACTCCATTAAAAAAAATGTCAGCTTGGATTGAAAGGGATAAAGAGAATATAGAATGAAGGGAGGCTGTTGGAGCGCTAAAATTATACTGGCATGAAGCAAGCTGATAAAACTAATCAGCTGCAAACACATGCGACCTTTAATGAAAACAGAAAGATGATTATTATGGAACCAAGAATCTAGAGGATGAAGCTAAAAGCCATAAGAATGATTCCCAGATCTCAAAACCTAATAGAAAAAATCCCATTATTTGCCTGGCTGAATTTAAGAACTGCTATGGGCCATTGGCTCCTTTTTACCTTCCATTTTCCCCCTTTTGAATTGGAATGTCTATGGCTGTTATGTTTGTCTCACTACTGAACAATTGGTGTGTTGAGGACAGATAACTTGTCTCTTTAGTTTCAGAGGTCCATGGATGGAGAGCAATTGTGGCTAGGGAGCTGTAGTGAAGAGATTATACCCAGGAACTTCCTCCACACCTGGACCTGATTTAAGATGATGAGATTTTGAACTTTAAGCTGATGCTATGATGGTGTAGTCTTTGGGTAACCTTTGGGCATTAGCAAACACATTTTTCAAGTGAGAGAGACATGAAACATCATTCAGGGCCAGAGGACACTATAGAAAACAGATTTTAAGATGGCGTCTTATGATCCCTACCTATTTATGTTCACACTCTTGAATAATCCTCCACCTTCCACTTGAGTGTGAATGAAACCTGTGACTGACTTCCTAGTTCTTTACAAAAGAATAGAATATAGCAAGATGATGGATTATCACTCCCTTGATTTTGTTATATGAGTCCATTTAGCTAGCAGCCCCTCTCTCCATTGTTGGCTATGAAAATGTAAGCTACCATGAATCCTATAGCCACAGGGAAATGAATTCTGTCACCAACTTGAGGAAGCTAGAGAGTCTGAGGGAAACCCAGTCCTGACTGAAACCGTGATTGCAATTCTGTGAGCCACTAAGCAGAGGACCCAGGTAAATCATGTCTGGGCTTGTGACTCACAGAAACTGAGTAATGAGTATGTTGTTTTAAGCTACTAAGTCCTTGGCAATTTGCCATGCAGAAATAGAGAACTAACATACTTAGACGTTTTATTGCTGTATTTTAGTCACCCTCCCTATTCCGGTAAACAACAGGGAAATTATGAAATCATATTCGCCTCCCACTTTAAAACTTTTGTTTCTTTATTATCCATACTCTGCACATTTGGACATTGGGAGTTGAAGCCAAATTTCCTGACCTTTAAAGCTGTGGTTCTCAAGTTTCAGTCTGCATCAGAATCTTCTTGAGTCTTTTTAAAAGACAGTGCCCAACCCTGGGGTTTCTGATTCAGTAAATTCTGAGTGGGGCTCAAGCATCTATGTATCTTATAAGTTCCAGTGATGTTAATGTTGTGTGCCCAGGGTAGATACTTTAAGAACAACTTCTACAGACCTTCTTTACTATATTTTCTCTTTCTCTGGTCTCCATGATATACATTTTTTTCACAGTTTGCTCTGACCCTTTTTCTCATGATGATTGATATTGTAAGCTTCTGGAATTTCTAGATTCTGGCTGGCAGTTGCTATGGAAACACACTCAGGAATGCCCTGTGACTGAGGCCCCAAGTGAGGACAGCACCAGATGAATCACATCACTGGCCTAAGTGACTTATAAGCAGCACAGACATTTCCCAAATTGTCCATTTCCTTCTGTGACCTTATTCCTGGTCTATTCCTTTTTGGGTAATGTCTTTTTTTTTTTTTTTTACAGTCTCACCCTAGATTCCTCTCTATAAAATAATAACAAACCCTTACATTTATATTGTTCCTTGGACTTCTAAGACAATATCCTTTCTAGCACAAAACCAAATTTTATTTGCATAATAATTCTGTGTGGTATGCTGCACAGGCCTTATTATTCCCATTAACAGATAATGACTATAAGACTCAAAAACACTCAGAAATAATTGCAATCCAAAGTCACACAAAATAGAGAGTGGTAAAGTCAAGTCTGGAATTCCTAACTCATGATTTCTGCATTAGTGGTATTATTACCCAGGTCCTTGAGAGAAAACAGATGGCACAGTCAAAAGGATAACTGAAGAGATCTTAATAAAAAAAAAAAAACTAACAAGAGATAGTGAAGTACCCATGGATGAGCAACTAGCCTGGAGGGTCAAGAGGAAAAAGTAGTTAAGGGAATCTGGAAGAAAAGCTGTAGCTGCAGTTAGTGATAGGAAGACATCCCTGCCAACCCATTGACCAGCAGGAACGGACCTGGGGGGGAAAAAAAAAAACTCAACTCCTCTCCTCAGAATATGAGGTAGGATTAAGATGATGAGGAAAGACGTGCCTCACTCCTGTCTGATTAGGAGGCAACTACATTTCTGAACAGAGAACTGTTCATGAAAATGTACTAGGAAAATTGTTCTGGCAGTGTAATGCAGAGATCAGAGGGAGAAGATGGAGACACGGACATCAGCTGAAAAGATACTATAGATGGGCCTCCCTGGTGGCCTAGGGGTTGAGTCTCAGTGTTATCACTTCTGTGGCCTGAGTTTGATGCCCAGCCAGGATGCTAACACACATGGCACAGTGTATTTCAGTAGATCTGCTTGTGCTGTTCCCCACTCTGTCTCTGGTGAATACTCGCACCCCATGTACCTCTGGCCTACACACTAGTTCCATGCAGAAATAAATAAAATAAATCCTTAAAAAGAAGAAGAAAAGATGCTATAGAACTTGGAACATTCTATTTTTGTCCACATTGCAATAGTCCTGAAATGAATGATTAAGGAAAAATGAATGATAGTTGTGTTAAAGGTGTCTAGATATTCTTGATATTCTATGCTACTTTGTCTTCATATTCTATGCTGCTCTACCTAGATATTCAGGATTGAACTTGAAGTCCTTTTTGAGTTTCAGTGGGGTATGCCTGATCTTTGGGTCTTGGTTTGATCTCCTGAAAAGCAGATTCAGAGGGATAAGCATTTGAGTGTAAGTAGTTTCTAACAGAGATCCAGGGACAGCAACAGGGAAATAGAGAAGTGAGGATGGGAAACCAAGAAAAGAGGTGTTATCAAGCCAATTATCACAGTGAGTGACTGGCACTTAATACCATGGGGAAATTCAGGAGACTAGTGTAATGCACACATCTCAGGAGCATCCACCTGAGTGGCAAAGGAGTTGGAATATTTATATACCAACTCATAAGCATCATTGAGAGTTGCTCTTGGGGAGTGTTAATTTCTGACATTTTCCATCTGCCACGGGCACAGATTGAAAGATGGTTATGGAGATGGCCTCCTGATTTCCAGAGACAGAAGCTGGTAGTTGGAAGTTACTTTGAGCACATTGTACTGGATATGGCCCAGGCACCATGCCTGTTACATTGTCATTTGAACGATGCTGCTCATCAGCTCTCTGGTCTGTACCCATTTGATATATGGCCATAAACTTCCATTTCCAAATGAAATTCTGCTTGATCTTGCATAAAATCAAGCTAGCATGGTAGTTTTATAGATTATAACATTGTTAGTCTACTACCATTTGGACAGTAGAATTTATTAATAGACTTAAGAGGTAAACATTGATGATTTTTTTAAGATTCCAGGGGTGGAAAATTACCTATTACCAAATGGGTGGAGGAATCAATGTACCATCTAACCTATCAGTTGGTGTTTAATCAATGATTTGTACTCAGGATTCGGCGCTGTCAGTCCCAAAGCAAAACAGGGACACAAAGGCAAGGCAGGTAACCAGAAAGAGCTCATTCTGCTTTGCACAGTACGTCTGCTTATTGTTCTGACCTGTCTGCAAAAGATACCTAATGGCTCCGGCTCCACTAAAAAACAAAAGCTTCCAAGTCGTGTCATTTTCCATTGAGTTTCAGAAAAGCCAATCACTGCATGACTTACAGCTCACTGAGTTTGCATCTCTTGATTCAGCCAGGACATCTGCCCTGCTCTACATCAGAGCACTCAGTATGATCTTGAATCCACAAAGACACAAGTTTTAAAAATGAGGCAGAGGGAAGCATTTTCTGTGCCACACTATGCTGAATTATTTACTCTCAGCCTGGGATACGGAGAGCTAGCGTCTTCTCAGCCTTGAATTTTACTGCAAAACAAAGAAAGAAAATAAGTAAATAAGGAGAGAAAGGAAATACATCCCTTGGAAACCTACTGGCATACGAACTATCTTTGCAAATGGAGTCTGACGCTGAAATAATTGTGTCATTTTAGAGTACAACACTAATGCTCACAATTATGGTTGAATGCTAGAACAAAGTACAATTCTGCAGCAATAAATTTATGGCCATTTGTCTGAGAAGAAAAAACATAAGCCTAAAATTTGCGTGGATTTATATAATTAAGCATCTCAAAATTTAGGACTTGACTCTGAAGTAATGCCTTCAAGCATTAGGTGCAATGCGAATTGCAGGTAATTGAAATGAGGGTGTCTCCCTTTCCTCTGAATTCAGGATGAGGAAAATGGATACAACATAGTTTGGAAGGTATTTATATGTCCATAAAAGAAAGCAGTCTGTCTCCTTTCAGGATATGTGCCAGAGACGGGGATCATGAATATCCCCAATGCATTCTAAAGGGGCTGTAATCATGTCATCACATAAACATAAGGTAACTATTTTTGGTCTCCCATTACTCTTTTGCATTTATTCAGAGGAATAATTTCTTCCCAGCCCTTAGAGAAAAGCTCTCTTTCTGGAGTGCTTAGATAATAAAAATACCTGTGGTCACTTTGAATCTAGAGCACATTCTCTTTTTAGTAATTATCAGTACTACACTATACAATACTACAGTATGCTATGCTGTGCTGTACCACACTGCTCTACACTATAGTAATATCCAGGTCCAAGTAATTATCACAACTTTGAATATGGGCCTCTCTGGTGGCAGAAGGGGTTAAGCACCGCACTATAAAGCGATCTGCAGCCTCTGCTGAACAAGTTTGATCCCAGCTGGCCAGGGAGAAACCATATGGAGAAGCAGGCCTCTTCTGTCTCACCCTCTGCTCCCCTCAGCAGTGTATTTCAGTCAGTCTGCCTGTTCTGTTCCCCACTCTGTCTCTGGTGAGTCCTCTCACTCCCCACATCTCTGGCCTGTACCCCAGCTCTTGTATGCATAAATACATCTTAAAAAAAAAAAAACTTTGAATATGTCTTCATGCTAAGAGGAAGCCTGGAGCAGAGGTAGGGTGTGGAAAGAGATGGTCAGCTTTTTACCTAGAAAAGAAAAAGTGCTTCTTTGTATTCTTTCCCCAGCTGCTCACCTGGCTCCTCTCCTTCCTGGTGTGTGGGGAGGGAGATAACAAGACAACCTTTTTGTGACTGAAAAACTTATGAGCCTTTTCCACTGCGGGCTTGCTAAGTGGGAAATGTCAGACCCTTCTTGGATGCTGTTGTGGGGTTTGAGAAGATGCCTTTCCCCACCAAGTGCTGCGAATCTCTCACCTGCAGCTCTCTTGTCCCAGGTAGTAGCCTCCCCTGTCTCATCTCCTGTTTTCTCAGTCCTCTGATTTGTTGTTAGTTTTATTTTCCTGCGATCCTTTTCATTTTTCCAAGCAGCTCTCCTGGTTTCCTGGATAGTTCTCACATCCATTCTATGCTGCTCTGCTTGTTTGCACTCTCCCTCTCTCTCACACACACACATACACACACACACACACATCTGTTTCACAAGAAAGTTATCCATCCTTTTCTCCAATAAAGTCCAGGATCTTTGGTGGATTCCAGTGCAGCCACCCACCAGAACACTCAGTCTGTCCCTTCCAGGTATGAGGTTGTAGGGGCAGGATGGGCACTGTGCAGGTTATCAAGGATCTGAGCAGACCTGGCGGGTAAAGGAGGCATCCAGGAGCCCTCGGTGGCTTTCTCAGGCTTTTATTGAGCTTTATGTGTAGTGTGGCAAATAGGTACAAGGCAGGAAGGGGTGCAGAGGGGTGGGGTGGGGGTGGGGAGGCCAAAAGGCCTCCAAGTCCCCGACAACTATTCACTCTGGACTTCTCTAGCTTCTTTCTCCCCTTCTCTCTTCTGCCTCTTTTGCTGCTGCTTCTTCCTGTGACTATCTCAATATCCCTCCCATGGCCCACAGAAGTAAACAAGACAGGCTACAACAATGTAACAACTGCAGGTGCCTCATCAGGCAAGGCAATCCTATTGGTGGGAGGGCAGAAAAGCCTAAAAACCATTTACCCTACAGAGGTAAACATCAATCCACTGTGCCTTCCCCTCAAATATTGGGCAACACATATTACTCCACCAGTCTCTTTAAAGCCCCTCTCGACTTTAGATGAAGATGGAAGCACTTCCCAGCTTGCTTAACCAAGTTTTCTCTCTCTCTTTTTTTTAAGTAGGACCTCAATAAATCTAAACTTAATTTGTAAATAAAATTCATATATAATTCTCCCACTTACAATGTATAATTAGATGGATTTTAATATAGTCATTAGTTGTGGAACTCACACAGTCAAGTTTAAAATATTTCGTCACCTCTCAAAGAAACTTTGCACCATTTAGCCTTGACCCCCCCCAATGCTTCCATCCCTCTCCTCCCCCAAGCCCTATAATCAAACTATTTTTTGTCCCTGCAGATTTGTGTATTTCTTATTTAATATAAATAGTTATACCATGTGTGGTATTTTGTGTCTGGCTTCTCTCACTTGGCATAATGTTCTTAAGGTTCTTCTATGTTGTAGAATGTTAAAGCTAAGCTCTTATTCTACCACTGTCTATTATTTTCTTTTTTATATATTGAGGCAATTCACATTAGTGTTTGTATTTTGCAAGTATACGGTCCGCTCGCTTCCAGTGCTTCTACAGAGCTTTCTCAAATAAATCACGTCTAAGACATCTTTCTCGAAATTCCAGTCCTCAGCCCTTTCCCCTCACATTGTGGGAGAGAGGCACAAAACTTATAAAATTGGTTTTTGCTCATTTCTTTCTACAAAGACTTCCCAAGTCTATCTCACAAGTAACTTGGTTATCTGGAATCTAGTGGTGTCTCGGCAGAAGTTTCCATTTGAACATCCAATTACAAAATAAAATGTTTAAGGAGGCTATTTTTTTACTTCAACCACTACTTGGAAGTACTCACAGACTCAGCAATAAGAAACCCTTGACTGTCATTTTTGGACTTGCAGAGGGCTTCAGGCATTTATTGGGATACTACCATGTGCTCTCAAGATAGCTATGATGAGGAAAATGCTATTTCTCTCTTTAAAAAAAAAATCCTAGAGATGAAGTTAAAAAAATGAAGTAGTTTGCCTCAAGACATTAATGTGTTGTTATAACTTGAGAAGGAACTCTATGGTTGTGTGATTAGTCAGACGGCTACTTGCTAACAAATGTGGCAAAATTCATTCTGATAATGTTTTCTGTTCCACTGCTCCATAGATTGAGGCTGATCTGAAATCTAGAACTCTCTGTGATGTAGGATTAGAAGAGTCAAGGAGAGATTGAGAATTTCATTCTTAGAGCAGAAAAAGTCAGAAGTAGTACCAAAACTGGAGGAAAAGAGATTCATTGGATTAAATCAAGTGGGCACCAGGGGCAAAAAGAACATGAAATTAAAGCAAAATTTCCACATTTTTATATTCTCATCTTTAGATTCTTTCACACTCCTTACTTATACATCAACTGCCCTTGTGAAAAGGAGAACCCACACTGGAGATGACACAATTTACCTCTCGCAGACTTTGCGAGCCTACTGGGGAATCCCAGCTGACAGGCTTTCTGCTTGCATTTCTTTTTGCCCAAGCCTTCCTGTGCCCACAGGATGGTGTCTGTCTGTCTGTCTGTCTGTCTCTCCCTCTCTCTTTCTCATACACACACACTCACACACACACACAAACACACACAGGCTCAGACAGTGGGAGCTTCTCATCAAACTTTTCCCATTGTCTTTCTGAGCAACTCCAATGGTAAGGGAAACAAAAGCAAATATAAACAAATGGGATTACATCAAACCAAAAAGCCTTTTGCCCTCAAAAGAAACCATCATAAAACCCCAAAAGGAGCCTACATACATACAGGGAGAAAATATTTGCACATCACACATCTAACAAGAGGCTAATTTCCAAAATATACAAATGACTTATAGAATCCAACAACAAAAAAATTAGACAATCTGATCAAAACACAGGCAAAAGACTTAAATGGAAACTTCTCCAAAGACGACATCCAGATGGACTACAGGCACATGAGAAAATTTTCAACATCACTCATGTAAGAGAAATGCAAATCAGAGCCTCCCTTGGTGGCCTGGGGGTTAAGTTGGCTATCACAGGGACAGCCTGCTGCGGCAGCCTGAATTCAATCCCTGGCCAGGGAGCTTATCCACATGTGGCTCAGCAGATCTCTCCTATCTCGCCTGCTGCTCCCCTTATCAGTGTATTTCAGTAAATCTGCCTGCTCTGCTCCCCACTCTGTCTCTGGTAAATCCTCTAACCTTCTGCGCCTCTGGCCTATACCCCAGTTCTTCTACCAAAAATTAATTAATTAAAAGAAATAAGAGAAATGCAAATCAAAACTACACTGAAATATTACCTCCCCCCATGAGAATGCCCTCTATTGAAAAGACTGGAAACAACAAAGGTTGGTGAGGATGTGGAGAAAAAGGAACCCTCATCCACTGTTAGTGGGAGTACAATTTGGTGCAGCCTATATGGAAAACTGTATAGAAATCTCTTTAAAAAAATAAAGATAGAAATCCCATACCATACAGCAATACCTAGGTATTTACCCAAAGAGTATGAAAACTGCAATAGGAAAAGACTGCATACGTCTATGTTCATAGCAGCGCAGTCCACATGCCCACGAACAGACAACTGGATAAAAAAAGAAGTAGAATATATACTCAATGGAATACTACTCAGCTATTAAAAAGATGAAATAGTGCCTTGTGGGATAAAATGGATGGATCTTGAGGTGATTGTGATAAATGAAATAAGTCATAAAGTAAAAGACAAATATCAGATGGTTTCACTTATTTGTGGAATATAAATAACCAAAGCACACATACTAGCAGAGCACAGCAAAATCAAATCTGAGACTCTGTGAAAAATATACTTATTACCAGAGATGGATGGAGGGAAGAAGGGAAGGGGAAGCTGGTGATAAGGGTATTGGCATGGGAGGTTTGGTGGAGGGTGATTGAAGCATGTACATAGATGGAGGGGTAAACATGTAACCCCAAAGTTATATAGACATAAATGACTTAACAAATAATAATAGACAGGTCACATTTGCAAACTTTTGTTGAGGTCAGATCTGGCCATGTGACTGAGTCTTAGCCAATAGAATGTAATTGGAACTATTCTGTGCCCCTTTCATTATCTGCCCGTGAGAATCCCCCACATTGCTACCCTTGATGTTTCCTTTGTTACTGCCTTGATGCAAATGAGCCCAGCAAGCTTGGAAGTTACTTACTGAGGATATTCTAATATGGAAGAACCTAGGTCTCTGAGTCATTACTTGGAGGCTTCCTGCCCAACAACTGGACCACCTTTCTTGTGTTTGAAGCATTATATATGTTTTGATTTGTTTGTCTTAGTGTCTTAGGTTATCTGAAACCAATTCAGAAACCCCGAGGAAAGTTGTTGGATTGATATATATCACAGCCGGGATTTTAATCAAGAAGTTCAGAATAGGGCCTCCCCGGTGGCGCAGCGGTTGAGCGCTGGGTTGCAAAGCTGCCAGCAGCTTCTGCAGCGCCGGTTCGATCCCCGGCTACTCCCCGGCCACCGGAGAAAGGTCCCACATGGCACGCAGACCTCTCCTGCCGCCCGCTGCTCCCATCAGCAGTGTACTTCGGTCCTTCTGCCTGCTCTGCTCCCCGCTCTGGCTCTAGTGAATTCTCTCACCCTCCCGCACTTCTGACTGTACCCAGTGCTTGTATAAATAAATAAATAAATCTTTAAAAAAAAAAAGAAGTTCAGAATAAATATTGTAAATATGACTTTGAGTTTCTTTCGGGTAAAGTTTATATCCTACTAATCTGTGTATTCCTAATAAAAGTTCTTAACAGAGTATCAAGGATAGCAGGAATCCAGTAGCTATTTGTTTCAAATGTTCAAGTATTAAGTAAACGTATTAACTGTGAGGCAACTGGAGAGCACTTGATAAGGCTAAATGAAGATGTATTGAACAAACAAATGAATGAGTGAATAAATGGTATAGTTGGGTGATAATAAATACCACCTGAGAAATTACAGAGAAATTTGTCCATCTGTCAAATGTTACAACATCTTGCCTTTCCTACCCCATGGGTATTGTGTTTTATCAAATAGCAAAATACACTTTCAGGTATTTAATTTCTAAATTATCAAGTGTTAGACACATGCATGCTCTCTAATATAATTTGGATAGGTTACTTTATGTTTTGGCATTATATTAATGGTATGTTGATAACAGAGTTGAAGTTAAAGGAAGGAGAATTACTTGTGAAGCATCAGAACATATTTGGAAAAATGAAAAAGTTGTACAGATTTCCTTCAGAATGTGAATTGGTCAAGATTATGAATCTTTCCTAATTTTCAGAAAAATTCTGTCCTCCATTTGCCCTTGGACTCAAGAGAACATCTTTGCATGACCAATGTCTGCAATCATGAGCAGACAAATGCTTTCTGTATCTCCCTAGGATGTACCTGCCACTTCTTAGAACTAAACAACACCACTGTGCCAAATACTATGGAAGTTCATTCAACCGTATTACATGATTGAAATGTCAGTGTGTTTAAACAGATTCAGTCACATGAAATACATTTGGACATGTCTGTAACAAAGCTGGCAGAAAACAAACACAGGGAATGTTCCTATAAAATGTTCCTATAAAATGGTTGAAGGGGTGCTTCCGTGTTGACTTTTGGTCAGAAGCCTGTGAGTGGAGACTGGGTAAAAGTAATCAACCAGTGTGTCAATGATGATGAGGATGTCCCATAAACTGAAATTGGGAAATATATGCAGGAAGATTCAATGGCTGCATTCATTGCTGAAAGACTATTCCTTTCCTTGGCTGGGCATGTGACCATCACCAGTAGTCAAGAGATTTCCCGAGTACAATGTAAGATTACTCCCTCTTTCAGCCCCCAGTCCTCTATCAGGAAAGCCAAGAGGAAGTCCACATGCGGAACGAGGTTTTTCTTTATGCAAGTTAAGTTCCATCCTCCATTAGTAGGGGTCAAAGAGTAGACTCCTTCTGTCCTATGTATTCCTATAAGTCCTCTCAAACCACCTGACACTTACTGGCTCTATCTTATCTGGAACATCATGTCCTATGTTCTTGTTCATGTTAGTCACCAGGAGAAATCTAAGTTTCCCGGACCTCCCCTATCCTCCAGCCTCTAATCTCCTCATGGGTCTAAACATTGACAATCTCCCTTCCTTCTGCCTCATTTCCTGAAAGGACTGAAACTTCCTGTCAAATATCTATTAATCATCAGGCAAATTCCCCTATCCCTTCACACTTTCTCAATTATTCCCTTCGTTTTTTTTTAAAGATTTATTTATTTATGCATACAAGAACTGGGGTACAGGCCAGAGGTCTGTGTGGGGGAGTGAGATGATTCACCAGAGACAGAATGGGGAGCAGAACAGGCAGCTGACTGAAATACACTGCTGAAATGAGCAGCAGGCAAGGCAGGAGAGTTCTGCACCATGTAGGTTGCTCCCTGGCCCATCAGGAATCTAACTGTAGGGTAAAGAAAATATCAGGCTTTTCTGCCCTTCCGCCATCAGGACAGATGATGGATCCTTGTCCTGAATGCATGCCTGATGGCGGGCACCTGGAATAGGGTGTGGGCATAGGTAGATGGGATTCAGCTGAGCTGAGACTGTGCTTTTTAAGGGCGGCGTCACGGGGGGACGCCAGCAGCAGCAGCACCAGTAGCAGCACCAGTAGCAGCAGTAGAAGCCGAAAGAGAAGCCGAGAAGCAGCAGAACGAACGCCAGAGAGTCCAGATAGAGTGAAGACTTGCTGGGGGCTGGGAGACCTGCCAGCCTCCCAGCCCCCCAGCCAGCACCCCTGCCTGCCCTATGCCTGGTGAACCCCAAATAAAAAACCTGCAAAACTACTGAGGACTCTGACTCCTACTTTACCCGGTCTGCATGGGATCAGGAAAACCTGCCCTTGCCCATGTCCTGCCCTTACAATTGGCGTAAGTCGGCAGGATCCATGCAGACAGGTATTGGAGCCCTCCGAAGACCTGGAGGGACTAAGGAGAACAGACTTTGCCTGTGACGACACTGGAGGCGCCATGGCGGCACAGAAGGTGGATACGGTCCGGGAGCTGTGGGACAAGACCTTACATGGAGGAGAAGATGCCCAAGAGGACCAGCCAACGACACCGGAAAGGACCAGCCAATGACCCCTGAGGCAGCAGGCCGTTGCTGACGCAGGGAGAGGCCAGTGGACTTGAACTGATGGACTGATGGACTAGGACTGACAATCCCGCCAGAAGGTGGAGGACCTTGCAGGTTGATATGTTTTGGGACCCTGGGGGTGGAACAGTTTTGTTTGTAAACCCCAGGAGATGGGAATCTGGGGGTGGCCAGTGGGCCTAGATGGCCAAAAGCAGCCTGTGCATGCCCAGCAGCCAGGTGGAGGAGAAAAGCCAACTAAGAAAGCAAAAGCTGGTACTGATGATAAGTTGAGAAGCCCTGAGTGGCTGTTAAGCAGCCTGAGTATGCTGAAGAACTGTGAGTCTCGTAAAATCACCTGTGGGTGATGCCCTGCTCATTCTTGAGTGAGGGTGAGGAGCTGAGGAACCTGTCCTTGGGGGACGGGTGGGGAACATGGCTTGGGGTGGAGTCCAAGCCACATGTAGAGTTTTGATCCCCAACCCATGTGCTTGTGCAGTGGGTTGGCTTGAGTGCAGGGGTCTGCGAGTCGCATGGGTGGCTGTGAAGGCCGAGTGTTGGAGCGACTGCAGACAGAAACCCTGAGGATTGGCGATTACCCCCAACAGAATAAAATTGCCAATCCCAGAGCTAGTGCATCCTGGGGGTGGATGCTGTGTGTGCCTTGTAGCCTAGACTACAGCCGGAGAAGGCCAGGAAGCCTGACGGCTCCTGGTATGTTATAATAGATGCCGTGAGTGATTCCCCTCCCTCATATGAGCAGTGCCTTCAGCAGCAGATTTGGTGGCTCATCTGCTGGTACCAATAATTGTCTTTTGCGCTAGGTTGGTGCCCTGCCTGGACTTATTTGTGTTCTGTTGTATTTTGTTATATTGTATTTTGTTATATTTGATGTATTTGCTTTTGTGGGCTATGGCTGCATTGTTTGTTTGCTTAGAAAATTGTATACATATGTATAGACTGTATGGCAGAAAACCCTGAGGGGGTGGACTGTAGGGTAAAGAAAATATCAGGCTTTTCTGCCCTTCCGCCATCAGGATAGATGATGGATACTTGTCCTGAATGCATGCCTGATGGCGGGCACCTGGAATAGGGTGTGGGCATAGGTAGATGGGATTCAGCTGAGCTGAGACTGTGCTTTTAAGGGTGGCGTCACGGGGGGACGCCAGCAGCAGCAGCAGCACCAGCAGTAGAAGCCGAAAGAGAAGCCGAGAAGCAGCAGAACGAATGCCAGAGAGTCCAGATAGAGTGAAGTTTTGCTGGGGGCTGGGAGGCCTGCCAGCCTCCCAGCCCCCCAGCCAGCACCCCTGCCTGCCCTATGCCTGGTGAACCCCAAATAAAAAACCTGCAAAACTACTGAGGACTCTGGCTCCTCCTTTACCCGGTCTGCATGGGATCAGAAAACCTGCACCGTGTCCAAGTCCTGCCCTTACACTAACTCATACTGCAGAGGCTATGGATAGCTTCATAGTGCTGTGCACAATCCTTGCAACACCAAGGTGGCTCCAAATTTTTCTTGATAGAATTGTTTCCATAGATCACACTCCCTGTTGAGACACTTTCTTCACTTGGCTGCCAAACTACCACATTCCCCACTTGCTTCCTACCTTATTAGTTGGCCTCCCAGCCCCCAGCAAGTCTTCACTCTATCTGGGCTCTCTGGTGTTCTCTCTCTCTTGGCTTCTGTTCTGCTTCTCTGCTTCTGCTGGTGTCCCTGTGACACCACCCTTAAAAGCCCAGTCTCAGCCCAGGTGAATCCCATCTACCTATGCCCACACCCTACTCCACGTGCCGCCATTAGGCATGCATTCAGGACCGCAAGGATCCATCATCTATCCTGATGGCAGGAGGGCAGAAAAGCCTGATACTTTTTACCTTACCCTACAGACTTAAACAGTGACCACTGCCAGCGAACCATGGTGTAGGGTAAGGAAAAATGTCAGGCTTTTCTGCCCTCCCACCATCAGGATAGATGACGGATCCCTGCGGTCCTGAATGCATGCCTAATGGCGGGCACCTGGAGTAGGGTGTGGGCATAGGTAGATGGGATTCACCTGGGCTAACACTGGGCTTTTAAGGGCGGCATCATGAGGATGCCAGTAGAAGTCGAAAGAGAAGCCGAGAAGCCGAGAAGCAGAAGCAGAAGCAGAAGCAGAAGCAGAGATCACCACCGGAAGCCCAGATAGAGTGAGGATTTGCTGGGGGCTGGGAGGACTGCCAGCCTCCCGGCCCCCCAGCGCCCCTGCCTGCCGTGTACCTGGTAATCCCAATAAAAGACCTGCAAAAACCACTGAGGGCTCTGACTCCTCCTTTACCCGGTCTGCATGGGATCCTAGAAAACCTGCCTTGTGCCCGTTCCTGACCTTACACAAGGGAACTCCAGGCATTTCATCAAGCGGTGACCAAAGTGCCCTAATCCTATGATTTCATTCTCTAGTGGATGACAGAAAAGGAGCAGGAACTACGTCCCCTGCCCAGACTGTGTGGGAATTTGCCTTTCCTGATCTGTTTCCCCATCCCTGCCCTTCCATACATAGAAAGGGTAGGCAGGGAACATTCGCAGCTTCTGGTGTCAGACAAGCAAAGGAGATGCACTTTTCCACCTCTTGTACCAGCTCCTGCTTTAATGACTGGAAGTGTCAAATCACATCCCAAACTTCTTAGATTTCAAAATTGAGTTATCTGACTTGGTAAAATGCAGCTTTCTCACTTAAAAGGATTTGCCCACAGGGCCTCTGGGATTTCAAATATACTAAAAAGCAACAACTGTGTTGAATCACATAAGCATAAGGGATGGATGGCCTTTCCACCGGAGAACACACAGGATGTATTAAAGAGAAGAGGAAGTGTTTGAAGTTCAACAAGCTTTGAGTTGCGTCCCACCCACCACATCTGAAAACTATCTGAGTTTGATGAAGGCAAACTACAGCTGGGCCCCCTCATTCTTAGTGTTATTGTGGCCTACTGCCTTGACATTGTAATGCTACCTCTACAGGAATGTTTTCACCCACATCTGCTAATCCTTTTTAATGGAATCAGGATGGGCCCATTTTCTAAAGCTTATCTGGGGAGGGTGGGCTAGGGGTAGCTGGGAGCAACTACCCCAACAGCAACTTCAGTGTTCTCACAGTAGCAAATACAGCTGCAGATAAAACAATGAAAGAAGTTAGGCTTATCCATTGTCCTGAGCTGCTATTAAAGAGGTTCCAATAATATAATTATTTATAAGTAATGTATTTATAATTAAAATGCCCTTAATAAAAATATAAGTTGATCTTGTGAAAATTTTTAAATTTATTTTTATTAATTTAAGCATACAAGACTGGGATGTAGGCCAGAGGTGCTTGGGATGAAAGGATTCACCAGAGACAGAGTGGGGAGCAGAACAGGTGGATCTACTGAAATACACTGCTGAGGGGAGCAGCAGGCGAGACAGGAGAGGTCTGCTGTGCCATGAGGGTAGCTCCCTGGCTGGGGACCTAACTCATGCTGCAGTGGCTGGTAATAGCTTGATAGCACTGAGACTTTAACCCCTGCGACAACAGGGATGCCCAATCTTGTGAA
This sequence comes from Talpa europaea, assembly GCF_964194135.1. Classification (NCBI taxonomy): domain Eukaryota; kingdom Metazoa; phylum Chordata; class Mammalia; order Eulipotyphla; family Talpidae; genus Talpa; species Talpa europaea. Next base: position 27,461,271 of record NC_140081.1, read on the forward strand.
AATTACTTAGCCTTTCTAATAGTGTCTTTTTACTATTAAATGGGGATAATACCAGTTACCTAACAAGGTACTGTGAGAACTAAATGAGGAAAATATTTGTAAAGCGCTTGGGCCAGAGCTGAACACACAAGTGCTCAGTAAATGTTAGTTATTATGATGCTTGTTGTTATTACTGCCTGTTCCTCAAATGTCCATTGCTCTTTACTCTTTATTAAAATGTATTTTCAATGTTTTACTCACCCGGAAAATGAATGAAAATAATTCAAGTTTTTACAGTCCTTCCTAAATGCTTACTCCCAGATCAGCACTTAACATGGAGCTTAGAGGTCAAGGAAATATAAAAAGCAGAGTCCTTCCCAGAAGCAAATTTGTTTGAGGCCTGTCCAGACATCTGTAATGAGGCAATATAGTGTAAAGGGACACTGGTTTGGGGATTAAAAAGATTTGCAGGTTAAATCTAAAGAAACCTATATACTTTGGAAGTTTGAACAAGTTATTTCAACATCTTGGGCTCTTTATAACAACTGAAAAGTCTTAGAGGCTCCTAGATTAGTATTTTTAAAATCAATTTTTGACATCACTTTTATTCAAATAACCTCATAGGAAAATTTATGTGTAGGTCAGATGATATGAATTTAGGAGGTAAGTTTTAGATCCATTTTCCTCAAGCTTTGGGAAAGTGCTGCCAGTGCATTCACACTACATTCTGCTCAATCACATGATCTAATGCCCTATGCACATTACCCTCTTCCTGGATTCCCATCATCCTCTGAACCCGTTTAGCTCTACTTACCTTTTATATTGAGGTTCCTTATATTTGAATGGTATTCTAGTTTCTTCTTCCCAGAGACAGTCTCTCATCCTTAGACCATTTTAAATGGCAGACTCCTTTCCTTTGATCAGTACAATGCTAAAATATATATTGAAGATCACTAGGCAAATATTCATCCTTCAGTTCTTATTGGGCACCATGAATCCCTACTAATTGCTCTAACCCAAGTCAAACATTTTAGATGAGCTGCCTGGCTGTTGAAGGTATCTGAATTTATGGTGCCAGATCTTTCCAGTCATTCAAGTTCTCGCTCAAGTCTAGCTTTTAGGCCCTATTAGTTGCTTTCACACAGACAATCTTATTGTACTTATAATATAGTTATAAAGACAACATTAACACAAGCAGAAAAAGTATAGAATAACTTAGTTCAATTTTGGAGAACCAACTAAGAAGAGGGACAGCCTTTTGTATCTCTGAAACAACTTATAACAAATATGCAATCTCTTCTTGATTGAGTGGTCAAATAGGTATCCATGGAAGAGAATTAATTTGAGAAGATTCTGCTTAATAATCATAATCAGCAGTATATTAGATGACACTAATTTCAATTAAGAAAAACTCTCCGGTGGCGCAGTGGGTTGAGCACAGCGCTGTGAAGCTGTCTGTAGCCTCTGTAGCACAGGTTCGATTCCCGGCTGGCCAGGGAGAAACCCACATGGTGTGGCAGACCTCTCCTGTCTCGTCCGCTGCTCCCCTCAGCAGTGTCTTCAGTCCATCTGCCTGTTCTGCTCCCCGCTCTTTCTGGTGAATTCTCTCACCTCCTGCGCCTCTGACCTGTACCCCAGTTCTTGTATAAATAAATAAATCTTTAAAAAAAAGAAAAGCTCTCAAACTTTCAAAGACTTAACACGATAGAAATTTAATTTCTTACATACAAATCCAGTGTGGGTGTTCCTAGTATATGGCTAACTATACAAAACCCCTTTTTATTCCAAAAAAATTTTAGGTTTATAGAGAAGTTGCAAAAGTAGTACAGGAAGTTCTCAGATAACTGGTCTCCAGCTTTTCCGAATGGTAACATCTTATATAGCTATGGCACTTTTACTAAAACTATGAAATAGATATTGGTACAACTCTACAGTCTAATCTATAGACCTTAATCAGATTTCACCAGTTTTTCCACTAAAATCCTTTTTCTATTCCTGAGTCCAACATTCTAGCTAGTTACGTCTCTTTACCTCTTTATCTCTTTCAATCTGTGGTAGCTTCTCAGTCTTTGCTGGTGTTTCATGACTTGGCATTTTTAAGGAGTAGAGGACAAATTTTTCTCGAATGATTTGTCTAATATGTCCTTATGATTAGAATGGGTTTATGGATTGGGCGGAAGAATACCTTTGTGACACATCATGTTAGAGGAAATGTGATAACCACATGCTTTTCACTGATTATGTTAGCCTCCAACCTCTTGGCTGAGACAGTATTGGCCAGATTTCTCTGATGTTGAGTTACATATTTTATTTTCCATTTTGTGCTCTGTTCTTTGGAAGCAAGTCATCAAGTCTAGCTCATATTCATGGGGAGGGGAATGAAACTCTAATTTCTAGAGGAAGGAGTAGCAAGGAACTTGTGGACAAATGTTAAAATCACCTCAATAATGAGTAAATATTTAAAGGGAAGTTTTTTGAGGCTACATAAATCTCGTTTTTCTTTGCTGTCTCTCATTAATGTTAGCATTCACTGGTGGGTCTGCCTGCAGAAATTATTACTGTAGGGGCCTAATGCTGGTTTTCTAGCTCACTTGTTCTTCCTACGTTTATCATTTGAATTGTTTTCTTACAAGTTTTTCTTTTTTCCACACTTATTTATTCACCCAATTATTCACATCAGCATGAAGTCCTGGATATTTATTTATTCTTTGTGTTTACAGTCCAATGTTAACATTGTTTATTTTGTTGCTTGCAATATTCCAGTTTAGATCATTGGAATCTCTTTCACATTGGCTTCTGTGGCCTTTTGGCATTCTTTTTATCATTTAAAGTTTATTTTCTTCTTACTCTTTTGTAATTATTGTTTTAGTGTTTATGGCAATCTTACATTCTGTCACTACAAGGTGTTACAAGGTAATTTCCTGCCTGGGCCATACATAATAAATCAAATTTTGATATATTGTATTTCCAATTTCATTTAGATCAAAATATTTTTAACATCCATAGAGACTTCCTATTGACATAACTTATTTAAAAGTGAGTTGTTCAATTTCTGGATATTTGAGGATTTTAAAAATAGCTTTCCATTATCAATTTCTAGTTTAATTATGGTATGGTTCAATAACATATTTTGCATGGCATCTATTCTTTCAAATTTCATAAGTTTTGTTTTATGGCACAATGTTATCTAGCTTGGTAAACATTCCAAGTGCATTTAGGAAGGAATATATATTCCACTATTGTTTGGAGGCATCTGTAAATTTCAACTAGATCAAGTTGGTTGATAGTGTTCAAATCATCTATATATTTTGCTGCCGTTTTGCTTACTGTTTCAAACAATATATTCTAGCCAGAATTGTGGATTTGTCTATTTGTTCCTTCAAAGCTATCTTTCCCTCTGCTTTTGCATTTTGAAGATATACAGGTAGGTGCATTCACATTTAGGATGACTTGGGGAATTGACCTCTATCATTATGTATTGTCCCTGATAATTTCGGTCTTAAGCTTACTTTTACTGTACTTAATATAACTACTTCAGCTCTCTTTTGTATAATGTTTGCATAGTACATATTTCTGCATCTTTTTGTTTTTAACCTCCCTATATCTTTATATTTAAGCTGGGTTTGTTGTAGGCAGTACATAGTTGAGTACTGTTTTTTTTTTTTTTAAAGATTTATTTATGCATACAGGAACTGGGGTACAGGCCAGAGTTGGGGGGGCAGTAAGAGGATTCACCAGAGACAGAGTGGGGAACAGAACCTGGGGGATTGACTGAAATACACTGCTGAGGAAAGCAGCGTGCGAGTCAGAAGAGGTCTGCTGCGCCATGTGGGTAGTGCCTTGGCTGGGGATCAAACTCGTGCTGCAGTGGCTGCGGCTGGCTTCATAGGTTGCATCTTAAGCCCTTGCACCACCAGGGAGGCCCTGGGTTGTTTTTTTATTCCAGCGTGAAAAATCTATCATTTGGTTGGTATGCTTACACTACTGACATTGAATGGGATTATAAATGGGTAGATAAACATCCATTTTGCTATTTTTCTCTTTGCTTTATTTTGTATTGTCTCATTTTTGCCTTCTCTGATTATAATGGAACATTTTTATACTTTTTTATTTCTTCTATTGAATTCTTATTTATACCTCTTTAAAAAACATGTTTATTGGTTTACAATCTGAGCATGCCTTCAAAATTGTCACGCTGTTTTACGTATCATTTAAGAGTCGTATACAGTATATTTCTAATGTATTTTTGATTGCCTATGCTTTTCACACACACACACACACACACACACACACACACAGAGAGAGAGAGAGAGAGAGAGAGAGAGAGAGAGAGAGAGAGAGAGAGAGAGAGGTTATGTAAAGAAAGTTATGTAAGACTGAAGATCCTGGTCTTAAAGATTTCCCAAGCCTAGGAATGTCCGAAGACACCAGAAGCTGAAAGAGGCAAGAAATGGATTTTTCCCTAGATCCTCAGGAGGGAGTATGGCCCTGCATTGGTTGGGCCCATGAGACTTATTTCAAACTCCTGGCTTCCAGAACTGTGGAAGACTAAATTTCCATTGTTTTAAGTCATCAGGTTTGTGGTGATTTCTTACAGGAGCCGTAGGGAACTGATACACCTAAGGTATTATTTTTTATCTTGACTGGTGTTCTCTGAGGCACTTTGATCTGTGTTCTGGTATCTGTCATCAATTTTGGAAAATTCTCAGTCATTATTATCTCTTCAAATATTTCTTCTGCTCTGTTCTGTCATTCCTTACCTTCTGGAATTTCATTACGAGTGTGCTACATCATTTGCTTTTTTTTTTTTTTTTACATTTTAAAAGGGCAGGTTTATTAGGAATAGGAGGACAAGAGAGGCGCCTGCATGCTCACAGGCGGGCAGGCTTGGGAGGAGTCGCCGCTGCTGCTTTACCAAGCGGAGGTTGGTGAAGAGAAGCAGCAGCAGTCACGGGCGAACAGGAGAGCTGCCCACCATTTGACATTGCCCCATTGTTCTTAGATCTTCTGTTTTTCTTCACTTCTTTTTCGCTTTGTGTTTCAGTTGGGGAAAGTTCTATTGATCTACTGTCAAGATCACTGATTATACCCGCGGCTGTGTTGAGTTTACTGATGAGTCCTTTAAAGACATTCTTAATCTCTGTTACAGTGTTTTCATTTCCAACAGTTCCATTTTGATTTTTCTTATCATCTCCATCTTTCTTCTGAAATCAACTATTCTTGCATAGTATCCACTTTTTTTTAATAATTTTTTCTTTTTTTTTTAAGATTTATTTGTTTATTTATTTATACAAGCACTGGGTACAGTCAGAAGCACGGGAGGGTGAGAGAATTCACCAGAGCCAGAGCGGGGAGCAGAGCAGGCAGAAGGACCGAAGTACACTGCTGAGGGGAGCAGCGGGCGTCAGGAGAGGTCTGCGCGCCACGCGGGACCCTTCTCCGGTGGCCGGGGAGCATCTGGGGATTGAACCGGCGCAGCCGAGGCTGCAGGCAGCTTCGCAACCCAGCGCTCAACCGCTGTGCCACCGGGGAGGCCCAGTATCCACTTTTAATTCCCTAGTCGTTCCAGTACCTGCATCATAACTGATGATGCTTTGTCTCTTCAGACTACATTTTCCTTGATTATCTGTATGCCTCTGAATTTTTTGTTGAAAGCTGGGCTAAGTTTGAAATTTGCATTCCAAGACTTTGGGTCTTTTCTTTTTCATGCTCTCCTAAAAGAATCTTCTGCAGCTTTCCCTGCTCTATCCCACTGTTATTTCCCACTTGCTCCTTGGTGCGATGGTGGAAGTCTTGTTAAGGGGTTGCAGCAGCATCTGATGTCCTGATGGAGCCTTGGTCATAGGCGATGACGATGAACCTGAGGGTGATGGTGTTCATGAGTACTTCTGTCCTCCTGCAGACATACTGCTGAACCCAGCAGCCATTCTCTCATTCTCTCATTCCTGGAGTGGAAGTTTTTGTCATTGTTCCATTTTCCGGTTCTCTCCTCCCAGTGAAACTCTGGCTTCTGCCATTAGGCTACAGATCTTATTGTCTTTGTCCTTGCAGATTGCTTCTGTTTCTCATGAGAAATGGGGGCGGAGTATGGGTGAAGCCGCAGCAGCAGCTGCTGTTCCCCTCTTTCAGGCAGCACCACAGGGCCTGGGGCTTTCTCAGGATTCTCCCTAACTCCACTGTGAGCCCCTGTGGGGCTCCAATAGATGGACCTAGAGAGCTGTCCTATAGCCAGAGGGGCCTAGACCTTATAGTTCTGTATCACCCAGTCATTGCATGTGGGCTGGTCCAACGTCATACATTGGCAAGGCAGATGTCTGATGCTGAGAGCAATGTCTAGAGAGGGTTGACGGTTGAGGACGATTAGCTGGTAGCAGCTAGAGAGAGGAATAATTCCCGAGGAGATTTGGGTAATATATCACAGCTTCCACTACAAGTCAAAGCATATACATATTTTATGTCTCTTGATTGATACTGTCAAAAATTTCACAATTTTGCAAACATTACTCCACCAAAGATAGATTTAATATTTTGTCCTCAGTTTTTTTCATCTGTAAAGTAGAAATTATAAAAATAAACTCAGAGTTTATTGTGACAATTAAATGAGGTAAATGTTTATAACATGCTTAGAACAGTGCCTGGTATATAAACTAAACACTAAATTCTTTTTTAAACAAAATTTTATTTAAAAAAATCAATTGTGTGGGCTATTTCTGGATCCTTTCTGCTGCTGATCTTTGTGCCTATTTCTGGCATCTATTGTTATTTTTGTTTTTGTCATTTTGCTATCTTATTGTCATATCTATTGTCATTGTTATGTCATTTTGTAAATACACGAGGATACATAAAAGTGTCTATTTCCCAGCACAGTGGCCGCCTGTGGAGATTTTCACAAAAATATACATTTTTTTTCCAGCTTAAAACCACTTATATTACTTCTTTTGTGGGTTAGCTGCTCATGTCCTTCACCTACTTTCCATGAGGATGTTATTTTTTTCCTATTGATTTGTAAGATTTTTTTCCATATATTTAGGATAGTCATTTATCAGTCATATAAATCATATAAATTAGAAAAATTTCTAGTTCCATGTATATCTTTTGGCTTGTTTTGTTTAGAGTAGATTATTATGTTTTTACATCCTTGCTATAGGAAGCCTAATTAGTGAATCAATGTAAAAATATTATTAATGATGATTATGATGATAAAGATAAAGATAATGGTGGCAAATATTTTTGAATATTTGCTATCTCAGCATGGTAAGAGGCACTCAGTCATTCATGGATTATCTTATTTAATTTTCACCACTAACCTATGAAAAAGGATCTTTATTTATATTCATTTAATAGGTAAGAAAACAGGACTGGAGAGATTAAATCACTTGCCCCCAGACTGGTGGAAAAGCTGGGACTAAAAATGAGTCCTGTTAGATTATATAACCAGCATTTCCCAAAGTACACTCTGTGAATCCCTATCCCATGACATACTGCAGACACACATGTGTACAAACACACACACACACTCACAAGCATGCTTTTCCAGTTCCTCCCTTTGGGCCTAAAAGACAGAATACACATCCAGTCTGGAGCCTCTGGGAATCCACACGGCTCTAGTATTGGTGTTCTCTCATCCCCGAGGACAGGGGAAGGGCACTGGCCACAGCAAGTTCCAGAAAATAACTGCCAGCACACAACCTTCAGGCCTGTTAACAGCTGGCTCTATAGTCTAGAATATTAAACAATCTCATAATCTTTTTAAATTAAACCCTACAGAAAATAAGAAAGCCAGCATCTCAGGCCCTGAATTAGCATCACACTTTGTGTGTGTGTGTGTGTGTGTTTTTATCATAAACAAAGCAATCTGGTAGACTTTTGAATATCTGGTTCCAGAAACAGTTCATAGATATTAGTGTATTAAAAGCTCTAAGTGATACTTTAGGAGAGAAACTTGTTTAACTTGTATAACCCAGGATTTTCCCCAAATTGTTTCATCTTGGATTCTCTATGTCTCATTATATCACTAACCAGCTTCAGAAATAGTATTTTATTTTACACTCTTGGTAAAGTGCTTCACTATACCACTTAGTCTTTCAGCCAAAGGAGGTCTTCAATGCCCAGCTGCCTAGGATTCTTTTCACTTATCCCAATACCGAGGAAAACAAACAGAGCGACCTAATCAAATTAACCAGTGATTCAGAGTGGGGAAGAAAATGTGCTATGCTAGATAACAAAATAAGGATTTAATAATCTGGAACAATGGACAGAAGTAAGTAAGATAAAATCTGACAGGGATAAATGCAAAATCTTGCTGTTAAGTTCAAACAAAAATCAATGACATGAGTACAATTTAGGAAAAAGCTTGATTTCACAGTAGTTTGTCTGAGGAAGCCAGGGGGGTTTAATTGATCATAAATCCAATAAAAACAATTAAATTGTATTCAATAAGTGAAAAAATTAAATGATTTATTTATTTATTTTTGCATCAAAGAACTGGAGTGTAGGCCAGAGGTACCAGGGCAGGGGGCAGGAGAGGCTTCACTAGAGACAGAGTGGGGAGCAGAACAGGCAGATCAGCTGAGATACACTGCTCAGGGAAGCAGCGGACGAGACAGGAGAGGTCTGCTGCTGTGCCCTATGTGTGTTAGCTCCCTGGCCAGGGATCGAACTCAGCCTGTGGTGGTGTTAGCACTGAGACTTAACTCCTAGTCCACCAGAGAGGCCCATGAACTACAATTTTAAACTTGCATTGATACAAAGGTAGGACTCAGAGAGGGGAGATTGGTATCCATTCTCCTGGCCACTGCACTAGTGAGAGGATGCCTGGAGATTGTGCTACTCCTGGCAACATGCTTCAGGACAGGCAATGAACAGTAATCCAGAGCCTATCCAGATGGCAATGACTTAGATAAAAAGGAGTCCAGCAGCCACCACCTTTTGAGAAATAGTAAAAACAACTCAAGCTGTTTAGTCTGGCAAGAAGTAGATTCTGGGTGGCTGTTGGGAGTGGATGATTATAGTGGATAATTTTTGTTTATCTCTCCTTGTTCATTCATTTTTCCATCCTTCTCCATTATGCTTTATGTATGGTCGGAGACTCCCTGCCCTCTGTCAGTGGGAGGAACCAGGGGAAGATTGGCAGGTAAGAAGAGAGTAAGGTGCGTTATTTCCTTCCTGCTTCTCTGATGGCTTGCTGAGAGACCCTACCCCTTAGCTTGAGCTACCCAATCTGGTCTCAGGTAAATTTTCACTCCCCCTGACCTTTCAGGCTTAAGATCTTGCACTTGCTAGATCTGGGGTGCTCCTAAGAGTCACTTAAATCTTTTCACATCTTTATAAATTCCCTTTTATCACACTGTTATCAGTTATCCTGCCTAAATGTGTGATCTGTTGGGACCAGATTCATACTGATGCTGAAATGATTAGGATGATTGTCCGGATATTTCAAGGGCTGTCATATAAGAAGGGGTGGAAGTGAGAAAAGAGTGGAAGGTATGGGAAGATTGGATTCACATACTCGGTCATTCATTCAACAAATCTTAATAAGCTTCTATTATGTGCCAAGCACTATGGGGGACACAGTGAATATTCTGAAAGCTCACAGCAAAGGGGTTTAATCTAGAAGATGGAAGGCCTCCCAGGGGGGAAAATAAAAAAAAACATCTGAAAGATGAACAGGGAATGTAGGAGAAAGAAGAACCTGGGCAGGAAGATTCCAGGAAGAGAAATTTAAAGGTGAGAAGGCAAGGATGAGAATAAAGCTTATTCTAAGAATTAAGGGAGGTTCCAGTGTCTGGAGTTTCCCTCTCCCAGTTGATGGGAGGAAAGTATCAAGAGATACGAGGTAGAGAAGATCAAACATGCAAAGCTCGTGTGAACATGGACTTGATACCAAGGGCCATAGGGTCCCTTGAAAATTTTAAAGCAAGGGAGTTAACCCAGTATGATTTTCTCTTTCCATTGCAGAGTGAAGGTAGCAAGAATGTCCAAGAATCAGAATTATTCAGATACAAATCACACTATCTTGTCAAGGAATTAGCAGCCAGTTAGTTCCTAGAAGCAGGAAATTTTCAAGGGGCAACTGCACTGAGTGAGAAGTTGGGTTAGTGGACAGCTGAAACTTCTGGAAATTTTGAGACACCTCTAGCATGGTCCCCACAAAAGTGGGATAAAAGACAGAGAGGTTTGAGAATCCACTCAGTGCCATCCTAAACCAAATGAAATGTCCTCTCCTTTCTTGGTCCCTCCCTTTGGGCCTAGAAGACAGAATACACATCCAGTTTGGAGCCTCTGGGAATCCAGAAGGCACTAATATTGGTGTTTTCTCATCCCAGCGGACAGGAGAAGGGCACTGGCCACAGCAAATTCCAGAAAGTGACTGTGCCAGCACATGACCTTCAGGCCTGCTGAGTGTTGGCTCTGTAGTCTAGAATATTAGACAAGTTGACTATTAAGAAAAAAATTAAACCCTGCAAAAAGCAAGAAAGCAAATATCTCAGGCCCTTGGTCAGCCTCACACTTTGGTCATATCGTGGCCTGGGCAAGGTCTGAGGGCTCCAAAGGCTAAGGCATTGTTAAGCACAGCAGCCCTCATGTTTTGGAACTCATTCACAGGGACTGGGCAGATCTACGTGTGATAACACAGCTGTGTGCAAATGCCAATGCTGGGGTGATAATTATAGAAACCTCATTATGCTTGAAAGGGGGCCAAAGCATGGCCTTGCCAGCAAGGAGGGTGTGAGGCTGCAAAACTGGCACTGTTTAGAGCAAGTTGGCTTTTGCAGCCAGCATGGGCATTTGAGGTGTGCCAGGGAGCTCCTGCTCCTGCTTGCTGTGAACGAGCGCCCCTAGTGCCCACTTCTGACCTCCTAACTGCAACAAAACAGCAGCTTTGTCAATTGAACTTAATATTCTTGTCACTTCTCCACTAACTTCTGTTCCTGTGACTTAGCTTCCAGCCGTGTGGCATGCCCCTGTCTTTTTGTCCAGCCCCTGGAATGGGTTCGTGTTGCTTAACATTCCAGGTATAGAAAGTGTTTGATGAGGGGGCCTCCCTGGTGTCACAGGGGTTAAAGACACGCTATCAAGCTATCGCCAGCCACTGCAGCATGAGTTCGATCCCCAGCTGGCCAGGGAGCTACGCACATGGCACAGACCTCTCCTGTCTCACCTGCTGCTCCCCTCAGCAGTGTATTTCAGTCAATCTGCCTGTTCTGCTCCCCTCTCTGTCTCTGGTGAATCCTCTCACTCCCCACACCTCTGGCTTGCACCCCAGTTCTTGTATGCATAAATAAATAAATCTTTGCAAAAAAAAAAAAAGAAAGTGTTTGATGAGAGTCGGGCAGCTGGCTATAGCTCTGTGACAACAATGATACAAAGACTAGCCTGACTTCCCAGTCTTCTTATGGCCTTAAATGAGGATAGATTTATTTTGGCTAAACTATCCACAGCAAAAGATAATTTAAAAATTATCAATCTAGGACCTCCCCTGGTGGCACAGCAGTTGAGTGCTGGGCTGCGAAGCTGCCTGCAGCCTCTGCAGCGCCGGTTCCATCCCTGGCCGCCAGCGAGGCTCCCACATGGCGTACAGACCTCTCCTGCCGCACCCACTGCTCCCCTCAGCAGTGTATTTCATCAGTCTGCCTGTTCTGTTCCCCGCTCTGGCTCTGGTGAATTCTCTCACCCTCTCACACTGCTGACTGTACCCAGTGCTTGTATAAATAAAAAAAAAAAAGATAAAAATTATCAATCTATACTTGGAGTTGTAACAGCTTTAACAACAGCCTAGGAGAGTCCTCTGAACCCTGTGGGGATCACCAGGGCAACAGGAGGCGACCACTGGGGAGAAGGGGAAAGGAAAGAGGAGCTGACATAGGAGCAACAGCCAGGAAGGAGGGAACAAAATACAGGGACGTGAACATGTGAGGGTTCACTTTCTTCATGGAAAATATGCTATTATCAAAAAACGCCTTCCTCTACTGCATTTTTGCTTTTTCCAATAGAGGTGAAGAAGTACAGTTTTATGTAACACACATAACAGGGAAAGTACAACGGTGACCCTGGGAAAATTACAGCATTAAAAGTAATAAGCCTGCCATTGCTAATAAACCACACAGACACCATGCCGTGCTATCTTGAGTATAAAGGTGACATTTTTACAGTTATTCCTATAGTAACTTCTCCAAATGCAACTGCATTTTGAACATGATGCTCTCACACAGAGATTCTTTCAAGAATTTGAGGATTTCTGAGTCTTTGTCCTTCAAGACCCAGGTCATGTCTCCCCAACCTGGATTATATGCTCCCCTAATATCTCTTTTTCATGAAAATGATTTTTATAACCATACTTGGTAATTGTTTTCTCATCCTGTCTACCCACTAGATTATGAGCTTTCTGAAGCCCAGAACCATGGATTATTCATTTCTGAATCTCTGGCATCTACCAGTGCATGGCTTTATAAATGTTTATATAGTTGAATTATTAATGAGCCTTATTTCTTGCCCCATCCATTAAGTCAAAGTGAGTGCAACTGCGGGGCAACTAAGTTAAATTACATCAACTAATCCTTTATAACCCCAAGATACTGGGACTTTAGAACATGCTGTTTTCTGCCAAAAACATGAAGTGAATAAAAGTCTTAAGGAAGAAATTTGTTTAACTGCATGAGAATGTAAAAAGAGAGCAAATAATTCTCCTAGACACAATATTTTAGTTAAAAGGGTCAGGTGAAGTGTGGCAAGGATAGAATGGAATTTGGGCCAGGTGCATATGAAGATGGATACACAAAATTACAGAAAGACAGGAGCATTGATCCTTATGTTTTGTTTCTTTTTTTAAAAAAAAAAGAATAATCAAGAATTGAAGTCCAGAAGCAGTGGTAATCAAAATCCTGACCGCAAAAAGGATTGGTAGCCCTCACCCCTTTTTTCTGAAAAAGAAAACTCTAACTTATAAAAACAAGTTAAGAATAAAGGTGAGGCTTGTTTCTTTTTTAGGATCAGTGGCTCAAAGGAAGTAGAAACCATTGACGATAAATATGAAAAAGTTCATTAAGCTGGGTTTTTATTTTTTTTCAAAAAAGAGAAATGTAAAATATAAGACTTTTCTGAGTTATATAAAAGGAATAGAAAGCACAGAAATTCAATAACTAGAACAAATTATATATATATATATACACACACACACTTTCATTCTCTGTTGTCCATCATTACAGGAATAAGAAAAAGGATGACTGGGTCCTGGGGGAAGGTTGGGATACAATGATAGAAGAGAAAGAAACACACATGTAAAACTGCATGGGCATACAAGCCTAACTACAAAACGATGTGCTCAAATAAAGAACCAAGATAAGTTTCCATGGCTTAGAATTTCCATTTTGTGCTGTATTAGAATAAGCTAACAAAGATATTTTAAATCATCTTTCATTTTCTGACCTCAAGATCTCTATTCTTGTTTAAGGGTTTATGAGACACTGATGTTTGGGGTGTGTGTGTGTGTGTGTGTGTGAGAGAGAGAGAGAGAGAGAGAGAGAGAGAGAGAGCGCAAGAGAGAGAAATCTTTACTACTCAGCTATAAAAAAGATAAACTCTCGCTTTTTGCAACAGCATGTGTGGAACTAGAGGGGATAATGCTAAACAAAATAAATCAAATGGTTTATACTGAATGGTGTCACTTACATGTAAAACAGAGAAACAAAACAATGGGTCAGATGAAACCAACAATGGGTCAGATGAAATCTGACTATAGAACTGAGGTTGCTGGACAGAGGGGCAAGGGGAGAGTAAAGGAGAGGAGGGAGTCAATTCACTTTACGTTGGTGGATCACTATAGGTGCCTTGGTGGTGGGTGTGGTGTTATTACATACACCTGAAGGGTGAGATCCTAAACCTCTAAGTCATACATAGTGTTGTTAACCAATGTTACCTCAATAAAAATATTATTAAAGATTTATTTTTATTTCTTTCTGCATACAAGAACTGGGGTGTAGGCTAGAGGTTCCGGGGGTGAGAGGATTCACCAGAGACAGAGTGGGGAGCAGAACAGGCAGATCTATTGAAATACACTGCTGAGGGGAGCAACAGGGGAGACAGGACACGTCTGCTGCGCCATGTGGGTTAGTTCCCTGGCCACAGATCGAACACATGTCACAGTGGCTGGCGATAGCTTGGTAGTGTTGAGACTTTAACCCCTGAGCCACCAGGGAGGCCCCCAATAAAAATATTTTTAAAGACATAAAAGATATGATGAGAACTAGAAAGGAAATATTTGGAGATTTTGAATCTTGCAAAATTACTTTGGTTCCTGAAAGACACTAGGGAGAGGTCAGAAAGTAGGTTTCACAAGCAGTCATTTCTCTCCATGGAGATATTTCAGGTCATCTATTTGTCCTCAGCTCACTAGTCAGAATTCCTGGAGTGGGATGGAGGTTGGGAGTGTTTGCATTGCATGCATTAACACACTGTTTCCTTCATGACCCAGTGGAAGTGAGTAAATGAACTTATAAGAGTTTACATTTTCTAAAAGAGAGGCTTAAGCAGAGAACCATTCCTTGACACACTATAATTAACCATGGTCCACTAATGCATCTAATAATGAGTTTGTTATGGAGAGCATTTCTGGATTTAGTGCAGGCTAAACCTTTTAATATTGTATTCGTATGTAGGTATACACTGGAGATACACCACAGATAAGCACCTTTGCACAGCATTGTCACCCTTATTACTGCACTTACTAAAAATATTCCAAGGGCCTTCCCAGTGGCACAAGGGGTTAAAATGCAACCTATGAAGCTGTCCGCAGCCACTGCAGCATGAGTTCGATCCCAGGCCAGGAAACTACCCAAAGGGCGCAACAGACCTCTCCTGACTCGCCTGCTATTCCCCTCAGCAGTGTATTTCAGTCAATCTGCCTCTTCTGTTCCCTACTCTGTCTCTGGTGAGTCCTCTCACCCCCACACCTCTGGCCTGTGTCCCAGTTCTTGTATGCATAAATAAATAAATCTTCAAAAAAAATAAAAATATTCCACTTGAGGACTAAAGGTGGGAAAACTGTGGTGATCATACCTAAGGAGAGAAAATCTAGACTGTGAAAAAACAAATAAGGATGTAAAATAATGGTACATCATTAATAAAAGAAACAAAACACAGAATGAGCTTCCAAAGGAAACCCAGAAATGATTACTTGGATAAGGGATTTGATATGAGATGAACGCTTAATGGAAATTTAACAGTCTGATTCAATAATAGTACTTATCCTAAACCTCTCAGATGTGAAGGTAAGAAGATGAGGGATAAGAGTATCAACCGCAAGATCACTTACATAAAATTGTAAACACACAAAATTTATTGATAACTGCACATGTTATGAAAGTATAAAGACATGGAAATGAAAAACTCTAGTCTTAGGTTAGTGCTAAGCTCTTGGGGGGGTGGAGGAGAGAGAGATCATGGAAATCTCCAAATAAGTCTTCAAATGTGTTTATCTTATTTTCTTTTTTAAAAGAAAATTCTAGGGCCTCCCCAGTGGCACAGCGTTTGAGCGCTGGGTTGAGAAGCTGCCTGCGGCCTCTGCAGCGCCAGTGCGATCCCCGGCTGCTCCCCGGCCACCGGAGGAGGGTCCCACAGGGCGCGCAGACCTCTCCTGCCGCCCGCTGCTCCCCTCAGCAGTGTACTTCGGTCCTTCTGCCTGCTCTGCTTCCTGCCCTGGCTCTGGTGAATTCTCTCACCCTCCCGCGTTTCTGACTGTACCCAGTGCTTGTATAAATAAATAAATAAATCTTAAAAAAAGAAATGTATGTGCAGATAATGGTTTCAATAAAAATAAATAAATACATAAAAGAAAATTCCAAGGAGATATGACAAAATTTTAAGATGTGTTAAATATTGGTGGAGGATATATAGCTATTATATTGTTGTTTGTAATTTTATGTTTTAAATATTTCAAACAAATATTTGAAAAAGAATTTAAGGAATACATTATTAAAAAAATTCCACTTTCATGTATTCAATTCCAAAGCTATTGATTCAGAAAAAGATTAATATGTAATCTTGTAAGCTTACTATTTTTATGAACTTAATGCACTCATGAATCATTAAATGTCTTTTGTCACTGATGGCTTTTCATGCCCATGTTATTGTGCATTATTGATCTACAATGACTATGTGATAAAATCAGTCTTCTTTCTATTATTATTATTGGCATATTTTTATATTATTAAAGCTCTGTTAACTCAATTGTATCACTTTTGTTTTGCAGACTAAAACCTTTTTAGATTTTACACTACAGGTGAGACCCCATGCTAGCTGATGATACTGAATGCCTAGTTACTATGACTCCATGGTGCAAAATGGCTTTTCGTCTCTCCTGTTGATTTATAAACTTATTTTATTTCTCCTTGATTAACCAACATGTTTCAATTAAATGGCACATTATTGTAAAAAGTTTTTTAATATAGGAAAGGGACCTACTTAGGTGTGTGTTTTTTATAAATCATCATTGAATGTCCTTTCCTTAACTTCTCCTTCCTGTCCACATGAGAAAATATGACCAATAAAAATGTTTCTAGAGTGATTTTTTTTTTCTCCTGGGATAGAAGTGCCTTAAAAATCAGATCAAGGCTTGGGTGTGTCTGCCCTCCATTTAGGGGAGTCACCGACTTAAGTTTAGGTCCTTTAACAAGATGGATGGAATATTGCCTGTAGCATTCAGAATATTGATGAGATTTTCCTAATCACTCTTCTCCACCTGAACTGGGTAAGGTTTTTCTCGTTGTTGTTGTTTTTCTCTGTGCTAGAATTCTAGAAGTGGAGGTCTACTCCATTTTTCTTTTGAAAACTTTAATAATAGAATTAAGAACAGTTATTGGGCTGAGTTGTATGACTAGAACATAGTTAATTCTGATTCCATTATACAATTTAAGACAAATACACTTGCTCTCTGTACTCTAAATATAGCAACAATGACTTTTGTCCCCACTCCATCCCCCAGTGAAGAAAGTAGTGATAAGATTTTATAAGAAAAATACTTTAAAACACTATCTGAAACTTGCTTTACTTTTTCTTAGTTTTTAAGAGTAGATAATATTGACAGACTTGTAGATCTTTGACTTCAAGTCAAACTGAAATAAGCATTACAAAATGAGTATTAAATAAACAGAGAAATTCATTATACTGGAGATTGGAGACTTCTATTACATAGAAAAGTTTGAAGGACATGAGTTAGTTCTTAGGCTTCCCAAAATATTTTGATAAAGAAAGAAGGTGGGAAAGACGATCAAAGTGAAAGTATGCCAGTGTTGTGCTCTTTGAGGTGTTTGGAAAACAAAATATCATTTAATGTGGTCATAACATATGGTTAGGAGTGACCAGACACCAGGTCAATTATTTATTTCTTTTTTTAAAGATTTATTTATTTATGCATACAAGAACTGGGGTGCAGGTCAGAGGTGCGGGGGGTGGGGTGAGAGGATTCACCAGAGAGTGTGGGGAGCAGAACAGGCAGACTGACTGCTGAGGGGAAATACACTGCTGAGGGAAGCAGCGGGCAAAACAGGAGAGGTCTGCTGTGCCATGTGGGTAGCTCCCTGGCCAGCGATCGAACTTGTGCTGCAGTGGCTACAGATTGCTTCACAGTGCTGCCGCTTAACCTGTTGTGCTACCAGGGAGGCCCAATTAATTATTTCTAAGTGAGTTCCTAAGTGTCATTAGTGGGGTAAATTCCAGTGACAGGGGTAAGTCATTATTATATACAAATACAATCGGACCACTTCATGGGTCCACATCCATAAAACCTGCCAAAACAGAAACAGAGTTTTTTGTCTCAGACTTGCTTCAGCCTGAATTCAAAGCAGAATAATGATACTTCATCATTATTGGCTCAACTGCTGTAGACCCAAGGTATATATGACCATAAATATCATTGAAGTGCAGCTCTACTTCCTTTGACCTCTCCTCCCAAAAAAGAAAACCATAGATCATGGGTCTGTGGATTAGCTGATTGGTTCTTGTCTGGGTCAAGCTAAGACTGGTTCTTGTTGGGAAGCACTCCTGTGAGCACTGTCTGGCCTGTAACAGTCTTGCTTGAGATGACTTTCTTCCATGTGCTTTCTCATCCTCCAGTAGGCTGAACCAGCCTTGTTCACATAGATGTCTGTGGTCCAAAAAGCCTCAGGTGGAAGTAATTGAGGTATTTTTTTGGTAGTGATTAATTGTACCAGACTGCTTATTTGTTTATTTATGGTATCACAGTGGCATCCTGGAGAATTAATAACTGTAAAGGAACTACATCAAGAACAAAATTGTATTGGCGTTAGAATCTTGTTGTTCTAAAAAGAGATCAACTTCTTCAAGTCTAGCTCAAAACATATAGTGGGATAATCTCTCATACATGAAAGAAAATATTTTAGGGAGAGCTAAGATTCCATGAGCAAATATACAAAACTTATTTTCAATCTCTTTGTACCAATCAAACTGGTAGCGCTAATTTCATAAATGTCAGTTTGGGTACAAAGCAAAATTTTGTAACTTGTGATTATGAAACAAGTAGCAAAGTAAAAAAGAAATCATCTCAGTGAAACCACACTTCACTCTTGGGAAAAAAACAAAAGCAATTTTCTGCTGCCTCCTCATGGCAAATCAATTACAGAAACCAGACTCCTATTAACTATCATAGGCTTTGCAGGTTGATTAACTTTGTTTTCATTCATGTTTGAGTAATAAACCATAATTTTACTGGGTATTTTCCCGGACTCAGTTTTTCCAAACACTAGTTGGGTGGATGCAACAAGCACTGTACTAAGAGTACAATGAATGTAGAATGTAGGATAATAATTCTGGGGGCAATGCTGTGTGTTCAATTCGTCTGTACCCTGATTTCCTCAACTATGTAATACACATGATTTAAACTTCTCTTGCATAAAGACTGTAAGTACAAATAAAATCATATTTAAAAACCTAGATGCATTGCTGGGAGATACAATTCGAATGAGGTTAGAGTTGGTGTCAAAAGCCTTACATTTTTGCACATTTCTTGGCCCAAAAAGTCTTCTTTTAGGGACATATTTTAAGGAACTAGTGAAAGATATGTATACAACTTTAGTGGCAAGAACACTTATTGCTGTAATTTCATGACAGCACAAATACTGTAAACGACTAAAATGACCCAAATTAGGGGTTTGGATAAGTAAATTACAGTAGAACTATTCATTGAAATGCCAGGCAGCAGTGAGAAATGATGATGTGGAGAATTTTTATGAATGCATGTTGAATACTTTCCATGATATTAAATGAAAACTCACATAAAAAATAATACGTTCAGCATGATTGCATATTTGAATTAAATGTATATAAAGAGACTGAGAGAATAGGTGCTAAAATGTTATCAGTGGTTAGCTATGATGGACATAGGGATGATTTTCTTATTTTTGCTTACCACTATTTTCTATAAGTGTTACTTTTATATAACTTATTGTTTTTTCCTTATTACAAAGGGTTATGGAATAAAATTTATAAGCATAAATCATTTTTATGCTTACCTCTCGAATCAGGACACAATAATAATGAGAGCTCAAATTCAAAACTCTGCATCTTTAAGAGCGTTGTGAACTGACATTTGTCCTTGTCACAGACAAAACACTTTTCTATTTATGTTTACAGCATTGAAAAATGTATAGTATACTACAGCACAAGGAGGGAGATTTATAATAAATCCCCTCATCTCAGTATATGAGCATACCTGTAAATCATTCAATAGATTCACATTAAATATAAGCCTCAAAGCAGCAGATGTATCAAACAAACAATAAAATTTGAGTGTGTCTGCACTATCTGCATCTTTGTTTCTCTGTGTAAGCATGAATGTCTTGCTAAACTCTATTCCAGTACCACCTCATTGTTCATTCAACATATATTTACTTTGGGGCTTCCTATTATCAGCTGAGCCTGGCACCATGATTCTGGAATTCAGGTTGCTAATAGTTTTTTGGTGGCAAAGTCCTCTCCACAGTGCCTCCAGGATAGCGTAGGTCTTGTATGTAATATCAAATAAGCAAAAAAAAAAAAAAATGCAATGCCTTCAGGAAACTTATTTTCTGATTTAAAGGGAAAAACATATGCATTGAATAACTAGAACAAAAAAAACCCTCATTCATCCATTTTACTACAAAATTTATTTTGAATTTACTTATGATGGAATATTTGTCAGACAGTGTTGAAGCTATATATCTTAGAATATAATTCAATGTTAATTAATGCCAAGAGGTGTACTTTAGGGAAGGGAGAGAATAATCTTGGCCTCCCACAAAACTTGCCTCAGAGCTGGAAGGACCCTCAAGAGGATCTTGTCCAAATGAAACTTGCATGCTTTATGGAGATAGAAACTAAGTAGGTGGAGAAATAGAAATAGGGTTTGGGATGGGATTGAAATAAAGGGTAAAATTTGGTGGAGAAGAATGACGGAAGAGTACTCTACTAGAGCAGGAAATTAACAAGACAGTCCAGAAAGTATGTAAGGGTACTGAGTGTGGGAATGACCTAGGTCAGGAGACAACTGCAGGGAGCTAGGGAAGTGGGGGTAAGAGGAGATGGTGCCGGCAAGAGGAGAAGGTGTCCAGGCAGCAACAGGCCAAGGCCAGTGGATAGCAGCTGCAAAGAAACAAAAATGCGAAACTGCCCTCTAACAATCCCTCTCCCCCTCCCCCGCCTCCCCCTCCCCGCAAGAAAAAGAGAGAACAAAGACTAACACAAAATCCCAACAGATAAAAGCAGCCTCTTAAAACCCACCAATGGCAACTCATTTTCGAGTCCCCTCCTGGTAAAGGGAGCTTTGCTGCTTTTGCTTCAGATAAAGATTTGCTTTGCTTGTGCTTCAAATAAACTTTTCTCCTGCCTTTATTTATTTTCAAATAAACTCAGCCACTGGCTCCTTGACCCTCCTACATTCTGGGGAAACCAAGAAATCAAGGGTAAAGTGACACATTGCCCATTTTCAGTCTGACCTATGAGTGGGCCTAAGAGACAAGATCAGAAGCCGAACATTTACCGAAGGTCCAAAAACAGAGAAAAAGATTTTCTGCTAATTAACAACACACCCCAGACATTAGAGAATGGAGCTCTTGAAGGCATTTCTCTGTCTCAAAAGAGTCATGAAGAGTAGAACTCCCACAAACTTGCTCATCTTTATTCCTTTAAAAAAAAACAACCCACTAAAGGTTAAGCATAAAATGAACAATTATAAAAGATCATAGGTTGAGGGGGGAACCCCTGAAGCTTTTTGACCCATGCAAAACTTTTTTAAAGGAGAGGGAAATAAATGAAGTGAAACCTGGATTACCCCCAACCAATGTTTTGCGAGTGTTTTCAGGCTGTGGTGCAGAAGGATCAACCCAGGCAGAGCCTGGTGGTGTTTCTGAGTTAAGGAGATAGAACAAGAGTGGGGGAACGAGGGTATCTAAAGAGCTGAGCCGGGCACCAGAGAGAGGAAAGGTGCACAGAGAGTTGGATGTAATTTTAATTTATTTAGTTTAATTATGCATACAAGAGCTGGGATGTAGGCCAGAGGTTCAGGGGCTGATAGGATTCACCAGAGAGATAGTGGGGAGCAGAACAGGCAGATCTACCTAAATACACTGCTGAGGGGAGCAGCGAACAAGACAGGAGAGGGCTGCTGAGCCATGTGGGTCATCTCCCTGGCCAGGGATCGAACTCAGGCTGCATAAGCTGTGGATAGCTTGACAGCACTGAGACTTTATCCCCTGTGCCACCAGGGGATAATGTACACACTAACATACCATGAAAAAACATCAAAGTGGTTGTCTGGGAGAAGTGGTCTAAGGTATTGAAAGGAGAAAATATAAAGAGACACGAGGAAAGTTTGGGGAGTATTACATATGTTCACCATTTTGTTTTATGTAATGATGTCATGTATGTATACATATGTCAAAACATCAAATTATGTGTTTTAAATATGTGCAGCTTGTTTGTCCATTATGTATCAATAAAACTGCTGAAAATTGAAGGGAAAAAACAGCATGATCACAACTCTTACATGAAAAGACATATGATGATGGGATGAGGTATATATGCAAGGACTTTGGGGACAAGAGAGCCACTGTTACTTTCTGCACCTACATCTCACCAACTTTGTTACATGTTGAGGGTGTGTATTTACTACAAATGTTCACAAGACTCTTTTGGTGTAGGAAGAGCGTGTCACCAATGATTGCACCATATATGGTGATTTTAGTTCCTCTAAACCTAGAGTTTTCTCTTTTTTTGTTTTGTCTTAAAATTATGAACTTTTATTGAGTGAAAATTGTAGGAAATATTGATGATAAATTTATGGAGTTTTTTGCTTTTCTTTTTTATTATGTTTATCAAAGTAAAGTGGTTGACAACACTGTATCTTTTAAGAAAATAATAAGCTCAGTATTTTTTAAATAAAACTTGGAAACAAGATAATGTTCAATAGTTAGATACTGGAGAACAGACACATGTGCACAGGAGCATGGAGAAAATGAGTGAACACATGTGTGTGTGTTTCTGCAAAGCCTAGGTTAAGTGTGAGATTTGTTTTTACTCAATATTTTTTCTGAGGTTTTTTTTTTTAATTGTCTCATGTCTTAGCCATAAGCATACTTTTATATCTTCATGTTTGTTTCTGTGATTGTACAAATGGTACATAGATTTGAGACAATAATAAGCTGCAGATAAAGAGTAAGTGATATCCCATTCCAAATATACTGTTTTATCTACTTATTCATCCATAGATTATGAGTCTGATGGTTGTTTTAACATCGACCCTAGAAATCTGTCTATAGAACTGAGGTTACTAGTGAGGGAGAAGTTGGGGCACAGGCTAGAGCCAAGTGGAGAGGGAGCAAAACTGACTACCGTAGAGGACTATGTGTGCTTTGGTGGTGGGTAAGGTGTGGCAACAACAGCTGAAAGGGGGCCTCCCTGGTGGGGCAAGGGGTAAAGCGCAGCACTGTGAAGCTATCCACAGCCTCTGCAGCACAAGTTCGATCTCCAGTCAGGGAGCTACCCACATGGTGCAGCAGACCTCTCCTGTCTTGCCTGATCCTCCCATCAGCAAGTGTTTCAGTCAATCTGCCTGTTCTTCTCCCCGCTCTGTCTCTGTTGAATTCTCTCACCCTATCCCACCCCTGCACTTCTGGCCTGTACCCAAGTTAAAAAACAACAGCTGAAAGGGGAATCCTATACTTGTAAAACATAAACAACATTGTAAACCAACGTTACCCACTAAAATAAAATAAAAAAATATGAAAAAAACTGTGGCAATTGGGCCTCCCCTGGTGGTGCAGCGGTTGAGCGCTGGGCTGCAAAGCTGCCTGCAGCCTCTGCAGTGCCGGTTCAATCCCCGGCCACTGGCAAGGGTACCACATGGCGCGACAGGCCTTTCCTGCTGCGCCCGCTGCTCCCCTCAGCAGTGTATTTTGGTCCATCTGCCTGTTCTGTTCCCCGCTCTGGCTCTGGTGAATTCTCTCACCCTCCCGCGCTTCTGACTGTATCCTGTGCTTGTATAAATAAATAAATAAATCTTTAAAAAAAAACAAAAAAAAAACTAAAGATACTATTTAAGAAAAAACAAAACTGTGGCAATCTTGAGATAAAGGAGAGAAAGTTTGGTAATGGAGTAGGGAGAAATAAAACTGTTCTTGGAGAATGAGGTTAAAACACTTTATTTGTTTTATGGGTACAAGTTTACATTTTTTCAGATGTATGTTACCACACCGCACTCACCACCAAAACCCACTAATCCTCCACCATAGTCCATTGGGGCCCCTCCCCCCTTTGTAATCACTCCCACCACCCTGCTTTTTCCAGTAATCTCAGTTCTACAGTGAGATTTCGAGGGTTTATTTTTGCTTTCCCTTGCTTTCTTATTTATGTTGCATTATATTAGTGAATTCATACTTGTTTTATTTGCCTTTCCCTGGATATATATGTGTGTGAGTGTTTTCACAGGTGCACACACACCGATCCACGAAACTATTATTATGTACTTACTGTGTTTTCATAGCTTAGCTATTGTAAACAGTGCTGCAATGAACCCAGGAGTGCATATATCCCTTCAAATGAGTGCTTTTGTATTTTTTTTGGTAGATACCAAGGAGTGAAATTGTTGTATCCTAAGTTTGATCTATTTTCAATGTTTTAAGAAACTTCCATATGGTTTTCCTTAGAAATAACATTAGTCTACATTCCTACTCCAAAGCAAAAATAAACAATGGGGCTATATCGAATTAAAAAGCTGCACAGTGAAAGAAACTATCATGAAAACAAAAACACCTTACTGAATGGGAGAAAATATTTGCACATCATACATCTGACAAAGGGCTGATTTCCAAGATCTGCAAAGAATTCATACAACTCAAAAAAAAAAAAAGAAATAACCCAATCAAAAAATGGGCAGAAGAGCTGTATAGACACATCTCCAAAGAAGACTTACAGGTGGCCAGGAAGCACATGAAGAACTGCTCATGGTCGCTTATCAGGGAAATGCAAATCAACACCACAATGAGTTAACAGTTCACTCCAGTGAGAATAGCCCATATCAAAAAGACCAGAAATAAATGTTGGTGAAGATGTGGAATCAACAATCAACAATCCTTCATTTATGAGAACACGGCATATATTAAGTCTTTCTCCCTCCGTATCTCTCTTGACACTGATTACCTTCCAGATGCTCTATGAGGGTAGCCGAAAGCAGAATGGGTTCATCATTTATTCAGCATATATCACACTGCTATTTCAAAAGTTACTGCTGAGGGCCTCTCTGGTGGCACAAGGGGTTAAGACGCAACCTATGAAGCTATCCACAGCCTCTGCAGCACGAGTTCCATCCCCAGCCAGAGAGCTACCCACATGGCGCAGCAGACCTCTCCTGACTTGCCTGCTGCTCCCCTCAGCAGTGTATTCCAGTGGCTCTGCCTGTTCTGTTCCCCACTCTGTCTCTGGTGAATTCTCTCACCCCATACCTCTGGCCTGAACCCCAGTTCTTGTATGCATAAATAAATAAATCTTTAAAAAAAGTTACTGCTGAGATACATACCATCATCTAGGTTAAAATGAAACACACTAAGTACAAGTTCCATTTCTTAAAAATCATATGCAGTCAGTCAAACGAAAGACAGTGAAAAGTCTTACTTTTAACTGTAGAATAAGGAAAAATATCTGTGCTTTGTCCAATCATTTGAGGCCAAACAATCTCCTTGGAAAAGCCTAATTTTTTATTACCAATTTATGAGTTTAGAAATGAAATGTTTTAGGAGTCTCATTGCTAAGCCAGAGGAATCAATATTTTTCTGTTAACAGGCAAGCTGTCACATAAACAAATCAGCTGAAAACCTCCATTTAGCAGGGAAAATGCCTGTACCAGAGGCTGCCACAGCCAGTTCTGAGTTACATTGTAGTTTCCTAAACTGGGCCAGCAAAAACCTCACCAGCTTCTGTTCTAATATACCCCACACCCATTTCCGAGACTCGAATTCCCTAGCTAAATAATATGTTGCAATTTGTTGATTCAAGAACTAAGCTTACCTTCTGTTACTTGAAAAAGGAATTTGAGGCCTTATATCTGGTCCATCTTTCACCTCCCTTCTCCCTCTGCTGGAGTTACAAATGTAATAGATCATAAGGTTCCCTGCCAAGGCTAAAGTTATAACTTTTTTTTTAAGATTTATTTATTTATGCAATACAAGAGCTGGGGTGCAGGCCAGAGGAGCAGTGGTGGGGTTGAGAGGATCCACCAGAGACAGAGTGGGGAGCAGAACAGGAGATCTACTGAAATACACTGCTGAGGGGAGCAGCGCGCGAGTCAGGAGAGGTCTGCTGTGCCATGTGGGCAGCTCCCTGGCCGGGGATCAAACTTGTGCTGCAGTGGCTGCGTATAGCATCATAGTTCTACGACTTAACCCCTTGTGCCACCAGGGAGGCCCTAAAGTTATAACTTTTAAAATTAGGAAAAGGAGGACACTAAGACCAAGGTAATCACTTTTTAAAAGTCTTTTCATTAGGTCCTCCCCTGGTGGCACAGGCGGTTGAGCGCTGCGCTGTGAAGCTGTCCGCAGCCTCTGCAGCGCGGGTTCCATCCCAGCCGGCCTGCGAGGGTCCCACATGGCACAGCAGACCTCTCCTGTCTCGCCCACTGCTCCCCTCAGCAGTGTATTTCATCAATCTGCCTGCTCTGCTCCACGCTCTGTCTCTGGTGAATTCTCTCACCCTCCCACGCATCTGGCCTGTGCCCTGGTTCTTGTATAAATAAATAAATAAATCTTGTTTTAAAAAAGAGTCTTTTCATTAGCAGAACTGTTTTTAGTGTCCATCTTGTTTTTTTCTTTTGTCCTTCTGAATTCTTCACAATTATTAAGCGGAGATGGGACTGAATGATGTTAAGATGTACTGTTGTATGCTGAAGGAGTTTTTAAATTACCACCAAGCTATATTCAGATATCCCTCTCTTTGAACAAACTGAAGAGTCATTCATTCAACCAATAATCAATACCAGGTGTCAAGCACTATGCTAGGTGCTAAGGATTAAATAACTTTCCTGAAGGGAAATACTATGTGAATACAAAACATTCCACATGTAATTGGATCTGTAAAATGTGATACACACACGTTCTTTTTAGAAACAATTTACAGCATTAAGCAAGATATAACTCTGTGTGTGTATTCATGTGTGTCTTTTAGGTCTTTGTTATGTCATAGTGGTGATAAGGACAAGTTTGTCCTGCAGCATTTACCAGAAATAGCTTTGTATCACCTTATTGAGAATCACATGGAAGTGTTTGGAAAAAATTAAATCTTGGGCCCCATTCCAGTTCTAATTAACCTGACTCTCTGCGAGTTAGGGCCTGTGAATCTGAACATTAACTCAGTTCCTCGGTGACTCCATTCACATGAAATTTAAGAAAGTGCTGCATATGAACAAGTTCCAAGAATGAGCTCAAAGTTTAACATAAAGGTAGCCTCTGGGATGGAAGGGCCAAAAAAGCACAGCTGGCCTCCAACAGCTCCTGGGCAGACTCGGACATCACATACCAAGAAGCACTGGGACAGACATATTTGACAGGAACATGTGACCAATAGAGAGGAACAATGCAAAGAAAAGGCTGAGGAATAAGCACTTGATTCTCACCCTGCTGCTCCATGGTTTTGTAGTATCAATGGGTCACTTTTCTAATAGTAGCTCTTATTTTTTTTAAACACGAGACAAAAATCACAAAAAGATACTTTTACCTCATCAAATGTAAATCAATGCCTCCCTGCCTATCTGATTAGAGCATTGTGAGATGCCAATGAGATAATATCATGGCAGTCGCTGGAAAAGAATAAAGCAATTAACAGATGCCAAGCATTCAGCTTGCTCCTATATTACCCTTTTCTCCTGGAAGTATCTGAAAGCAAAGCCATGTTCACTTTATAAAGTTGGAAGTGGGACACCTAGCTGGCTCTTCTTTACCACTTTCTTTCTGCCAAGCACTAAGTAATAACTCCCCCTGCAGTCCCTTCTGCTCAGTCCTGAGGCAACCACAGGAATGTGGACAAGGTCACTGTGGCTTGATTTCTGAATCAGAGGCCATGTAAGGGTCCCACTGTCTGCCTTCCTCTGTAATTCCTCTTTTTACTGAGGAAATCTGTGGGCTTCAAACCATTGCAATTATTATCTGGTATTTACACCAGGCATAAGAAAACAGTAATATGTTGTCACAGCAACAAGATTTTATGTGACATTTTTGTCTAACTGAACTTTCTTAACTGGAAACATCTATAGTACCACTATCTCTCTCTTTGTCACAAGAACAGAGGGGCACTGTATTAGTTATCTATGGCTGCTTAGCAAATTGACCCCAAAACATTGTGGCCAAAAGCAACAAAAGTTTATTATTTCCTGGTTTCTGTGGGTCAAGAATGTGGGAGTAGCTAGACTGGATCCAGGTCCCTCAGCCCCAGGGTTCAGCTGGGGCTGCAGTATCATCTAGGAGAGGATCAGCCTTCAAGTTGTCACATGGTTACTGGCAGAATTAAGATTTTTTGGAATTGTTAGGTTGTGGGCCCCAGGTTTTTGCTGATTGTTGGCCAGAGGCCTCCTTCAATTCCTTATCACACAGGCATGTCCACAGGGCAGTTTCACAACATGGCAGCTGGTTTCCCTCAAAATGATGACTCTCGGGCCTCCCTAGTGGCACAGAGGTTAAAGTCTCAGTGCTATCAAGCTATCCGCAGCCACTGCACACGAGTTTGATCCCCAGCCAGGGAGCTACCCACATGGCTCAGCAGACCTCTCCTGGCTCCCCACTGTTCCCCTCGGCAGTGTATTTCAGTCAATCCACCTGTTCTTCTCCCCACTCTGACTCTGGCCTACACCCCAGTTTTCGTATGCATAAATAAGTGCAAATAAATCTTTCCAAAAAATGAGGATTCTCTGAGAGGAAAAGAGAAGGCTTTTAATCACCTAATCTCAAAAGGGGCATCTCATTACTTTGCTCATATGCTACTATTTAGGATCTAGTTGCTAGGCCCAGCACATACTCGAGGGGAGGGTAAAAATACCAGAAGGGAGGGAACTCCAGGTACTCTCTTAGAGATAGTTCACCACAGGAATTTAACTCACTTTGTTTAGAAGCCAAGTAAAAACATGGCTTCCAAGGTCAGTTAGTGTTCGTGAGTCAATGAACAACATTTGTTGTTTATCTTCTCCTAAGTAGAAGGTAACTAGTCAATAAGGCGTCTGAATAGTATAAATTTGTTTGAATATTTCCTAAAGCATTTTCCTTGTCCCCTCTTATTACAATATATGGATGCTTATTTATTTGTTTATCTTATTTAACTATAATTATAAAATATGAGTATAAAAGTTATCTGAAGATATGGAATATCTAAGTCTATGTAATCATAAGGGTTATGTAGAATTTATAGAAAGAATATAGCATAATATTTGAGAATATTCATTCTAAAATCAAGAACTTTTAAATTCAAGTCCTGACTTAGCCACTTAGTCATGTTACAGGGCACCCCTAAAGGGAAATGGGGTGACGTTGGTGTGTTTTCACCCATGGGCTTAGGAAATCAGGAAAAGACTCAAGGCAGGTACACAGTTAAACGTTCATAAAAAGGTTTATTTACAAGGGAAATGAGAAAAGGAAGAACACACACACCCAAAGATTAATTGATCAATTTGTTCTACTGGTAATGCTGTCCCAACTGGTGTACGCCTAGGTGTACGCCGAAGGCAGGCAAAACCAGGAGCACTCAAGCCCACACATGTTCAGTTTCATACCAATCATGGCTGCTTAACTCCACCCTTACCTCCCAGCAACAGCACCTTCAGGAAGTCGAGAGTCATGGCAGGGCCTTCCTGGTGGCGCAGGTGGTTGAGCGCCTCACTGTGAAGCTGTCCGCAACCTCTGCAATGCGGGTTCCATCCCGGCTAGCAAGAGTCCCACATAGTGCCGCAGACCTCTCCTATCTCGCCCGCTGCTTCCCTCAGCAGTGCATTTCTTCAGTCTGCCTGTTCTGTTCCCTGCTCTGTTCTGTCTCCGGTGAATCCTCTCACCCTCCCGTGCCTCTGGCTTGTACCCCAGCACTTGTATAAATAAAAAATAAATCTTAAAAAAAAAGAGTCATGGCAGATTAATGCATGATGGGAGTTTAGTCCTCGGAGCCTGAGATCTCTTTGGCATGGATGTGGGGGTGGAATCCATAAATCATCAGTGGGTAGGGTTCATTCAGGACATACTGTTCCCCCAACAGTAGCAGTGTGACTTTGGGCAAATAAGTTATATTCTCTGTTTCAGTTTATTTGCCTATATAATTAGGGTTTAAAATTATTCCTGCATTATGGGGTTATTATAAGGATTAAATCATTTATGTCCATATATATATATAAAATATGATTTATTGGACTCTTGATATAGGGTAGAAGTCATTTCTGATTGAAGACAAAATGAAGGCTCATTTTATCAATAGTTAGAACTCTCTGCGCTAATATTATATTTTCATTTATTTTCCCCATTGCACCAAGAATTTCATGATGCTTTAATGTCTGCTAAGAATGTTTTAGTCTCACCGCCCCCCCCCCCCCCAACAGCTATCTTCTCTCGGGGTCAATCTATTTGGTTTTGACATATTTAGTTTTATGGTAACCCATTTTAAGGTAAATATGATATATTAGAGGAAGAATTCCTCCTTCTACCAAGCTTGCATAGTGATTTTTGTACAATGACAGGGTAAAGTGAGCTAATTTCCCATGCCAATATAAAACAGGTATTGGTAATTTTGTCCTTTCTGCTCCCTAACTCTGCTCACTTAAAAAGTGATTTATTCTAACTATAAGAAAGTGAAAATCAAAATCAACAAAAAACAATGAACCAGAGACACTCTATGGGGGTGGGGGTGGGGAGGGGAGGGATTGGGGTCAAAATAAGGGGGTTGCAATTGAATGGGGAATATAAAAATAAAATTTATTTAAAAAAAGTGATTTACCAGTCAAAAAATGGGCAGAAGAGCTAAAAAGAAACTTCTCTGAAGAGGAAATGCAAATGGCCAACAGGCATATGAAAAAATGTTCAACATCACTTGCCATCAGGGAAATGCAAATCAAAACTACCATGAGATACCATCTTACACCAGTGAGAATGGCACATATTAAAAAAACTAGCAACAACAAATGCTGGCGAGGGTGTGGAGAAAAAGGAACTCTTCTACACTGTTGGTGGGAGTGCAAACTGGTCCAACCACTGTGGAAAGCTGTGTGGAGATTTCTGGACCTACTAAACATAGAGCTTCCATATGATCCAGCAATTCCACTCCTAGGTATTTACCCAAAGGACACAGAAACATCAATTCCAAAGAACACCTGCACCCCTATGTTTATAGCAGCACTGTTTACAATAGCTAAGCTTTGGAAACAACCCAAATGCCCAAAAATAGATGACTGGATCAAGAAGATGTGGTCCATATATACCATGGAATATTACTCAGCATTCAAAAAAGATAAACACATGCAATTTGCAGCAACATGGATGGCGCTGGAAGGGATCATGCTCAGCGAAATAAGCCAAAAAGAAAAAGAAAAATACCGGATGGTCTCACTCATAGCAGGAATCTAGAAAACTTAAATAAGGGACCAGGAAAATGAATAACTATAAGTAAGTGAAAATCAAAATGAACAAAAAACTATGAACCAGAGACACTTTTAGGGGGGCGGGGGCGGGAGGGGAGGGATTGGGGTCAAAATGGGGGGGGCTGCAATTGTATGGGGAATATAACAATAAAATTAAAAAAAAAATAAAAATAAAAATAAAAAAAGTGATTTATTTTGAGCCACTTCTCTGTTTTGTTTTGTTTTTTTCTGACTTTTCCATTATTTTCTCATGAACAGACATCAACTTAAGTTTTCTTACTGTTTTATTTGTGGTTGTGTCTCCAGAAATCACTGGCCCTGTCCTCCAGCCTCTATCTTAATGAGACTCTGCTCCCCCAGTGTTTTCATTGTCTTGTGAGTCTATCTCAGCCTCAGTCCTGGAATTTTTTTGTCCTGTTCCCCCTCCACTACTACTGTCCTGTTTCCAACCGTGTCTGGTTCCAGCCAGAACAGGCTGATGGGACCAAGAACTTCAATTGTGTGGTGTATTCCTGGGAACCTTGTAGCTCAACATGCATATTTATCTGCTCCTATGAGTTCCTGTTAGTTTTGATGCCTTTAGTTGCCTAGGGCATAGGAAATAACATGTGTTTTGATTGCTAGCTTTGAGTAGTAATAGATAATTGATGCCACTCATCCTCAGCCAGTTACTGCAACTGAAGAGTACAGTTCTATATGACAAGAAAAGCATCCCATTAAAAGAAGAGAAAACTGAGTATCAGCAGGTTACTTTTGTGAATAAGTATGCTTTCAGGTATTCCTTGAAGGCAACTGAACTAGGCCTTTACCCTGAAACTTGAATACACTCTGTATTGCACATTGCTGAGGAGTTTAAAACCACTTGGCCTATTCTCTTGTGCTTTCAGAGTTTCATCCTATGTGGAATCAAATAGGGAGGTTGGAGTGAAAAGTGAATCAACAATTATGAACACTAATTACATGCCAGGCTCTGAGCCCAGTTCTTTACTTAACAACAATCTTGAGAAGTGAGTAACACTAGTCCCACTGTCGATGGGGAAATTGAGGCCCAGAGAGGGATCCAAAATTGGACCTAGATGGCTGATCTAAGGATTTAGCCTCTGTTCTATCTCAATCTGAAGACTACCCCCTTACTCTGCTTCATGGGAGGGCGCTGTAGTGGTCAGCATTGCTGAAGCCCAATTATAAGATGCAATAAGGAGAGCTAAAATCTGCATAGTACTTCCTAAAACGTTCCAGGAACTGTTGTATGTTTTAATTAATTAAATCCTCATAACTACCATGTAAGGTCACTATTATTATTGTCTTCATTTTACAGAAGAAAGAACTGAAGCATGGGTTATTCAATGTCATAGGGCTTTTAAGTGGCAAAGTGGTATCTAAAGACAATATGGCTTCATGGTCCCAATAATGCACCTAACCTCCTATACCCACCAACCTATTTGATTAATTGATCAGTTTATTATCTTCAGGTATCTACTGCTATATAATGAACTATCCCCAAGCTTATTAGATTGAAAAATCATTTTATTCATAATTGTATGAGTCAGGAATTCAGTAAGTACTTGATGGATCCTTCCTGAGTTCATGTGGCATTAGTTTGGGTGACAGGCCAGAGGACCTACTTCCAAGGTAATTTCTTTACATACATGCCTGGCGATTCATTCATTCATATTCTCTCTCTATCTGTTTCTCTCTGCCTGCCCCCACCACATTCTCCTCACTGCTCCCTCCCCACTCCTCTCTTGCTATCTCTTTTCATATGGCATCTCATCATTTATGTGGCTTGGGTTTCTCACAATATGGTATTTTTGGAGTGGTTATGCTTCTAACTTGGTGGCTGGCTTTAAGATGCAGAGGAATAATTTTCCAAGCCAACTAATGGCTAGAATTGGCACAGTTATCACTTCAACTCTAGTATTCACAGGGTCTGCTTACATTTAAAAGAGAGTGAAAATACTCCACCTTTTGCTGGGTAGTAGCAAGGTCACATTGCTAAAAAGCATGTGTAGTGGGTCATTTTTGAAAAAGGTAATCTGCCACACCCTCTTTTCCAGCATAATCAGTCATGGTTTGAAAACTTAAATGTCACAAACAGAATCAATCTGTTAAAGGAATTGCTGTTTACTTCCCAGTGCTGTCATTTATTTTACTACTGCAATTTCAGAGAGTGTCCTTACATAATATATGAAGGCATGTCATGTACATTAAGTCCAACACAAGCAAACTAATGGTGTTTCTTGATTGAATAAAATTTCATAATTTTTATGCCTAATAATCCAACAAGAGAGACCCATACCAAGAATTTGAAATAACATCCAGTGTACTGGAAAAAAGTCTATTGAGTGCTTCCCTGGTGGCACAAGGGGTTAAATCTCAGCACTATTAAGTTATCACCAGCCACTGCAGCACGAGTTCGATCCCCAACCAGGGAGCTAACCCACATGGCCCAGCAGACTTCTCCAGTCTTGCCTACTGCTCCCCTCAGCAGTGTATTTCAGTAGAGATGCCCATTCTGCTCCCCATCTGTCTCTGGTGAATCCTCTCACCCTGCACCCCACACCTCTGGTCTGCACCCCAGTTCTTGTATGCATAAATAAATAAAATAAATCCTTAAAAAAATCTATTGAGGGCAGAGGCATAGATAAGACACAATTTGTGTTGTGGAATAGCATCATACATAAATCTTAAATGTAGACATTTTGTTATTTAGTAGAGAATAAGAGAGGGAAATCAGGTGATCTTCCAGGGCACATATCAACCATCCCAGGATGTGGAGTTGCATTTACATCTTCAAGGATGTTAAATGCAGATAATGCATGAAGTTGAACTGTCTATGAAAAAGTATGCCAATCAAAAGCAATTAAGCTGAGACCAGGAGCTAAGCAAGCTGGTCACATGACATGCTTTTATGCTGTGTGGCATATTCACTAATATACAGTAATGATATGAATTCAAAATGGAGGTGTCTTTGATGTGTGGAATCCATAACTGATAATAACACTTTCAACATTCTTAATTGGATGCCATTTGCCAATGTTGCTAGAATTGTAATAGGGTGGTCCCCAGGAAAGAGGGAGGTTCCAGGTTCCTTGCCCCACCCAAAGGATGGTGGAGCTAAAGAGAAGAGAAGAAGGTGCAGAGGAGACTGAGGAAGGAAGGAAGCAGGTTGGAGAGCCAGAAGGAGACCTGGAGGAGGCACATGGAGCCAAGAGACACATGGAGAAACTGCGCTTGCCTTTTGGTCATGACACAGATGTGGGTGAGACTCGTAGGGAGGTGATAATGTCGGTTTTTGTCTTGATTTTGATTTTGCTTTTTTCCTCCCAGACTTGTCTAGTTGTTTCTTTCTTTTTTATTTATTTAAAGATTTATCTATCTATTTATTTATTTATACAAGCACTGGGTACAGTCAGAAGCGCGGGAGGGTGAGATAATTCACCAGAGTCAGAGCAGGGAGCAGAACAGGCAGACTGACGAAATACACTGCTGAGGGGAGCAGCGGGTGAGACAGGAGAGGTCTGCTGCACCATGTGGGACCCTCACCTGGTGGCCGGGGATCAAACCAGCACTGCAGAGGATGAGGGCAGCTTCACAGCCCAGAGCTCAACTGCTGCGCCGCCAGGGGAGGCCCTATCTGGTTGTTTCTGATTCTTTTCTGTGGGTCCCCAATGGAAGATGCTTTAGAGTTGGGCAGGCTTTGGGGCCTTGCTCTGGGCCAATCCTGCTTGGGTGGACTTTTACCCACGAGGGGACGGTTGACTTTGGGTGCTTGATTTAGAAACTATATTCTTTGCCTTTCCTGTATTGTTTCCTAATTGTAGTAAAGTTCCTTTTCATTAACCTCTCATATGTGTTGTGTTGATGTGGCAGATGGCAGAACCTATTTAGAGCAGGCAGGTTTGCAGGGTCTGGGGTGCCCCTCTCCCTGCCCTGTAACAGAATTACCAAATAATCATCAAAATAACATGCTGTTTTAGGGCCTCCCCTGGTGGCGCAGCGGTTGAGCGCTGGGCTGTGAGGCTGCCCACAGCCTGCCTCTGCAGCGCCGGTTCGTTCCCCGGCTGCCGGCGAGGGTCCCACAAAAAATAAATAAATAAATAAATATATAAATAAATAAAATAACATGCTGTTTTAATCTACCTGCAGAATTAGCTCTGTTACCATCCCTATCCTTTTATGTGTTCAGTAAATATTTATCCAATATACCTGTGCCTATGCTTGCTGTTGTGTGCTTTACAAAAGAGCACAAGAAGAAGACTTGGGACCGGGAACGTTTAGCATACTGGGTAGCTATGTCAGGCCATTACCACTGTTGGAATTATGCATCTTCAGGGATTTTGTAACTGCATTCTCAAAACACTGTGTTAGAACCTAGCAGCTCACAAAGATAAACGAATCCATTTCAGCTAGATCCAGATCTTGACCTCCCACAAAAGGAGGATAGCAGCATACCACTTTTTCTTAGCCTAAGATGAAAAATAAAGATCTAATTTTTGTGACTTTTAAAAAAAAATTGAAAATCAGAGTTTGAAGATAATGTCCAAAATCATATAAGGAAACAAAGCAAGAGAACAGACAAATACAAAGCTTTAAAATCTGACAGCTGAAATGAGGCTATTAGAAGGGAAGGGGTAAGGTGGAAGGGGGGAGGGGTCCCAATGAAATATGGTGAAGGATTGGCTTTGGTGGAGGGCATAGTGGGATAACAAACATTTGCAGAGGTGTAAACTTGTACCCCCAAAACATATACAGTATTGTAAACCAACATATCTCAACAGACATAATTAAAAATGAAATTACTGCTTAAACCAGCATCAACAAAAAATGACAAATATTTTAAAAGATGTAGCATACCTGCTCATTGAAAACTACAAAGAATTGCTGAAATTTTAAATAAAACAAATCATTATCCTAAAGGAAAGGAAAGATTCAATCCTACAAGGTAACTTTGAACAAAACACAATGTCCAAACTTTCTTGGTTACAGTTATTATACCTTTCAATGATAGAAGTTTGAGATGATCATATGGGCACTTATAAATGTAAAGAGCACTTATACCTTTTTACTAGAGTTTGATAAACTCCTTGATGTTCTTGCTCAGGGGATGGTATTGCATGATTTAACCTCACCCAGTATTATCTTACCTGTTCCTTAACAATCATAAGTAGGACCACTTAAACACTTTTCCATCAGCAGTCAGTTTATGGGTAGGACCTTCAGCTGGGAAGTTATATTTACCCTGTACTTGGCCATTGTTCTAAAGAAATCTGTGTTCTTGGATTCTTGGTGTTTTGATAAGGTCTGAGCCAAGTACCAGCCTTGTTGATGAAATTAAGGGAGCACTTACAGAAGATTACAGCACATGTATATAACCTTATGAATTAGGAGAATGAGATATCAGAATGCCTGTGGTTTCATATTCCTGGAACTATTGCAGAATCCAGCCTACTCAATATGTACCTGCTGTGGGTCAAGTTTCCAAGAACTAGCCTCTGAGACAGAAAGTTGTACACAGGAGGTTTATTGAGGAATGTTTGAGGATTAATAACTATGTGAGAATGGCAAAATCAATACTGGATTTGGTGAAGGAAGCAGCAGAACTGAAAAGCAATTATAGCAAAGACCTCAGCTAATCCTGTGGGGAGCTGAAGACCTGGGATAGTCATAAAGAATGGCCCAAATTGAGGCAAGTGACTGAGGTCTTTATACATCCACACTGGGCAAATATTGGTTGTCAGTTCCCCACAGGATTTGGGGTATGACCTTAGGTGGGGCAACTCTCTTCAAGAGAAGACAATTTCTAGATAGGACTAACAGCTAAGACTTTTAGCTGCCATACTCCCAAAAGCTGAGAGATTGGGTGCTTCAGCATTCAGGTACCATCTTTTTTTTTTTTTAAGATTTATTTATTTATACAAGAACCAAGGTACAGGCCAGATGCGTGGGAGAGTGAGAGGATTCACCAGAGACAGAGCGGGGAACAGAACAGGCAGACTGATGAAATACACTGCTGAAGGGAGCAGAGGGTGAGACAGGAGAGGTCTGCTGTGCCATGTGGGATTCTCACCGGCCAGCTGGCCAGGATGGAACTCACGCTGTAGAGGCTGCGGACAGCTTCACAGTGTGGCGCTCAACCGCCTGCACCACAAGTAAGGCCCCTTGGGTAGCATCTTAAGTGACATATCACATCTACTACAGGGCTCATAATATATAAAGCAAACACTCCTCAACAATTAAGGACATTTGGGTCTTGATGAGCCAAATGAGTTGTGTGTGTGTGTGTGTGTTTCCTACAAATGGCACTCATGCCTGTGCTCCATCTTGATATACTGAAAAAGACATTTTAGGAATGCCAAGCAGTTGTTGATTTCTCAGCCTATCAGTGCATTTTCATGAATATGTATTACTTTTTCTTACAACTCATGTTTCACCTTAGGGGCAAAATGCCAGAGAGTTCTGAGGCATTGATTGCTTTCCACTCCAGAACAATGTCATCTGCATAACCAAAACCCCACACAAATCAAAAAATGAAGACCTACTATTATTTCACGATTTCAACACTTTGGACTACTTTCATTGTCATGTGTTCACTGTTTACTATGAGATCTTTATATATTTTTCTCAAATAAGCTTATTTATGTCAATTTGTTTGTTATAAGTGCTTAGTATGTGACTGGTACTGTTCTAAGTGTTTCAAAATATCGATTCATTAATTCACAACAAACTATGAGGCAGAAAAATTTATTAAACTCATTTTAGAGATGAGTAAACTGTGGCACAAAGAATGTTAAGTAACTCACATAGCTGGTTATTAGTAGAGCAGAGGCTGCAGACAGCTTCGCAGCACTGAGCTCAACCACCTGCACCACCAGGGAGGCCCTAGAACTGAGATTTTTAACTCAGGTGGTCACCCCTAAAGTCCCCGCTCTCCGTCCTTATGCTATGTTCTCTTGTAACATTAAATGCTAATATCATGTGTCTTCTGATACCTCACATGAAAGTTGATGTGAGATCTTAGATGTGAGGTTTCCATTTCTTTCCGCTTGGAACTGATCAAACAATATGTTAATCCTATGGGATCCCAGACTGTTTTGTCTCTTAAATATATATGTGATGTGTGCATACGTGTGTGTGTGTGTGTTGGGGGGAAAATGATGGAGATGGCAGTAAGAGTTTAAGCAGAGTATGAATAAAAAAAATGTTTTGTACTTATGGAATTTATGTTCTTATTCAAGAAGCAGTAATCATCTTTCTGACAAGATTAAATCATAGAATATCATGGAAGTCTACAGTTGAAGTTAGGAGGACTAGACTGGAGGTCTAAAATTACTCCTGATGAGAAAAGATTTAAGGATGAAATCATAATGCATTTCCATCCAGTCCATATTAGTCAGGATAGTCTATCAAAATAATCTATTTTTCAATTAGAAGTTAACTAAAAACCTTTGATCAAGAATACATAATCATTTTTCCAGGTAAATTTATCATTTTTTTACTATGCTCAATTCCTATACAAATATCATGGAGTTCTTCCAATTTTATCTTAAATGTCACAGATATGCATTAGTTATTGTAACAGATATTGCCAGCTACATTTATTTCCTATGAAGAGGCGGAGCGTCTATTTACCTCTTATAGTTTCCCTTTTGGAAAAGAACTTTCTCAGAACTACCATCCAGAGCAATGCAGTTGCTTAACACATGGGCAAAAAAAACATTTTTTTCTGAGCTTTCATTGCTTCATGGGACCCCTCAAACTTAAGACCCAGTCTTACCATATAACTAATAGGGTATATGGGCCTTCCTGGTGGCGCAGGCAGTTGAGCGCCACACTGTGAAGCTGTCCGCAGCCTCTGCAGCACGGGTTTGATCCTGGCTGGCAAAAATCCCACATGGCACAGCAGACCTCTCCTGCCTTGCCTGCTGCTCCCCTCAGCAGTGTATTCTGTCAGTCTGCCTTGTTCTGTTCCCCAGTCTGTCTCTGGTGAATCCTCTCACCCTCCTGTACATCTGGCCTGTACCCCAGTTCTTGCATAAAAATAAATAAATCTTTTTTTCAATATTTTATTTTATATAATTCTTACATCATTTTTCATTTTTGCACAATGTATGCATTTTCATTTTGGTTATATTCCCCATACAATTGCACCCCCCCTTATTTTGACCCTAATCCTTCCTTTCCCCACTCCCCCGCCAAGTGTGTCTCTGGTTTATAGTTGCTTGTTGATTTTGATTTTTACTTTGTATTAATTAGTCTTTTTCCTGGTCCCTTGTTTAGGTTTTCTAAATTCCTGCTATGCTCAGTGAAAATAAATAAATCTTAAAAAAAAAATAACTAATAGGGTGACATCATAAAATTTGCTTTCAGGCTCTTCATTTTGTCTGAGCTGCAAACTTGAGGTAGAATAGAAATGCTATTGATGCTGCTTTGCCTGGTCTCTAATCTCTCTCTATTGCAATATTGACAAAGTTTTTTCTTGCCCAGATCATTGTGGGCAGAGGCTCTGTGTGGTACATAGTTTAAATCACAGTAGCATTCTCACAGGTTATGACAACAGAAGGATATTGTTTTCATTGCATTTTCTAGCCATGTTCCCAGCAAATGCCCCACTATGTATTGACTCATTCACCCACAGCATAGTGGCTGAAATGGAGAAATCTTACATTTCTACACCCACTGGTATAACGTATAGCCATGAGCAGGCTAGTAAGAAGGCTGGCTTCAAAAGGATCCCTCATTGTTTATTAAAGTGGTGTTCCTCAGATCTCAGATGGCCCATGGATATAGTGTCAGAAGTCTGTGGATGTTTAATGAAAATTTACTAATCCAATATTTAAATTGTGATAATAATTGAATATGTTAAATTAAGCATCATCCGTATAACCCCATTAACCAGTTAACCCTGAATTCTGTCACTGCATTTCAATGCCTGCATTTGTGATTAGGTTTATTATCACACTGATATTCCAGTAATATCATTTTACTGTTATTGCCTATTGGATCAGGGTTTTCCATAGAAACAGAACTAGTAAGATGTATATACATGCATACATATGTGTATATATACACACACACAAACATGCATACATACACACATATAATAATATATAGGCATATGTATAAGAAAATATAGGTATGAAAAGAATATAGAGATATAATAAGAAATATACATACAATATGAATATAAGAAAAATATGTCTTATATATGCCATATATAATACCTATATATAATGAATATATATGCCATATACATATGGTAGTATATATGCATACACACACATATATAAACACAAATAGGCTCATACGGTCATTGAAGTCAAGAAGTCCAGGCGTCCCTGGTGGCTCAACAGTTGAGCGCTGGGCTGCGAAGCTGCCTGCAGCCTCTGCAGCACCGGTTCAATCCCCGGCCACCGGCGAGGGTCCCACATGGCGCGCAGACCTCTCCTGCCGCGCTCGCTGCTCCCCTCAGCAGTGTACTTCCTCAGTCTGTCTGTTCTGCTCCCCGCTCTGGCTCTGGGGGATTCTCTCACCCTTCTGCGCTTCTGACTGTGACCTGTGCTTGTATAAATAAGTACATAAATCTTTAAAAAAAAAAAAAAAGAAGTCCCACATCTGCAGTATGCAGGTTGG
Organism: Talpa europaea; assembly: GCF_964194135.1. Taxonomy (NCBI): domain Eukaryota; kingdom Metazoa; phylum Chordata; class Mammalia; order Eulipotyphla; family Talpidae; genus Talpa; species Talpa europaea. Next base: position 27,502,018 of record NC_140081.1, read on the forward strand.
AAAACCAGGAGAGCCAGTGTTACAATTCAGTCTGATTGCAGAGGCCAGAGATTCAGGGGGCCAGTGGTGCAAGTCCCTGAGACTGATGGCCTGAAGATCAGAAGCTGTGATGTTCAAGGGCAGAAGATGAGTGTCAGCTCAAGAAGAAAGAATCTGCCCATCCTTTGCCTTTCCATTCTATTTGGGTACCTACTGAATTGGACAACGCAAACCCACATTGATGAGGGTGGATCTCTTTAATCTACTGAATCAAATGCTCACCTCCGGAAACACCCTGTACGTCTGAGAACTTTCTCATGGTGGGAGTCTGCTCTATCCATGACTTCCGTAGGTTGGAAGTAAAAGAGAATAAATCCCTCCTGGGAGCAGCCCTCATCCAATGACTGATGAGAATTGGTGGTAAATACTCCCAGCTTCTTTGCCCCTCTGTGTGTGTGAAAAACTGAGGCATGATCTTCGCTGCCCCCTAGAGGTCTCTGGAGGGATTGCTTTTCAGCTGCCCACAGTGGTAACTGGTAACACTCTTTATTGGATACCTTCCTGTTCTGTAGCTGTTCACCCACTCTTCTACTAGTGTTTCCTGTGGTCAGCTACCAAATAAACTACTCATATTCAGATGCTTGTCTCAGGGTCTGCTTCAGGGTGCATCTATATTAAGACACCGGTAACTTGGGTAATTTCTCAGAAGCCTTGTGTTGGAAAAGAGCATACAAAGAAAGAAAACTTTTAGAAATACCTTTTTAGGAACTATGTGATTGCGGTGGAGCCGGAGGAACCCAGTGTTCATTGCATGCATATCTCTGCCCCTTAGCTCACCCTCCAACCTTGGTTCTCCTCTCCTTTGTTAAGTAGCATTTTGAAGCTACCTTTAATTTATAGGGCCACTATAAATGCTGCTTAACAAAGGAGATTTTAGAGCCTCCCCTGGTGCCCTGGTGGTTGTCCGCAGCCTCTGCAGCCACCGGTTCATTCCCCGGCCGCCTGCGAGGGTCCCACCAAAAAAAAAAAAACAAAAACAAAAACAAAAAAAAAACAAAAAAACAAAAACAGAGGAGATTTTAAAGCCCAACTTTTTTTTTTTTAAAGATTTATTTATTTATTTCTACAAGACCCAGAGCGGGGAGCAGAGCAGGCAGAAGGACCGAAGTACACTGCTGAGGGGAGCAGCGGGTGGCAGGAGAGGTCTGCGCGCTATGTGGGATCCTCGCCCGTGGCCGGAGATGGAACCGGCGCTACAGAGGCTGTGGGCAGCTTTGCAACCCAGTGCTCAACCGCTGCGCCACCAGGGGAGGCCCCTAAAGCCCAACTTCTTAAAACAAGCTTAAGAAATTCCACTGCTCTGTTGAAAACAGAAAACAATGAACAGAATCAGCAGCTGCATTTACTTCAATTTCTAGGAAGCCTCTCAGATTCCAATGGGTGCAGCAAGGTTTTTTCCTAGTTCTCTGTGCCCAAGGAGGACATAAAAGCCTTTGAGCACTGGCTGTAGAGGCTCAGGCCACCTGTGTTCAGCAATCTTGGCTCGATGCCTCTGAGGACCGAACTACCCTTAATTAGAATTCCTGACTCTTGCTGATTTTTCTTGCAAAGTCTGATTTTTTAACTCTTTTAGAAACACACAAAAACACACCAGAAATGGTTTAGTGAAGACAAGAAGGGTGTGCTCTTGTGACGGAGAGCTTGTTGAAGAAATAACTTATGGGAAGCCTTTTATTTTTAATCGGTTTCGCATCAGCACAGTTGTATGCACGGTGCACCCATGTATAGTGTTTCAATATGTTCTATCATTTGTAAAATGCTTAGTGAGATAGGCGGGAAAATAAGATACTACTGTCTTTGTGTTATACTTCAGGTTACTGACCTCATAATGTTGGACAGTTAGTAAGTAGTAGAACTGTTATAGGGTAAGGAGCGGGGCACCCCAAAACCCCTAAACCTGCCTGCTCTAAATTGGTTCTGCCATCCGCTGCATCAAGACAAAACATACTCTAGTGCACAAAACCATTAATGGAAAGGAACTTTAATAAAATTAGTGTGCAACATAGAAAAGGGAAAGAATAAAGTTTCCAAATCAAGCACCCAAAATTACCCATCCCCTCATGGGTAAATGTCCAGCCAAACAGGGTAGGTCTGAAGCAGGGCCTCTGAGGCCCAAAAGCCTGTCACAAGTCTAAGGCACCTTTTGGTGGGGGCCCATAAGAAAGGGGCAGAAAGGGCTCAGCATGTCTGGGTCAGAAGGAGCAAAATCAAGATAAAAGCTGCCATTGTTAACCTCCCCACGGGTCTCTCACCCACGTCTGGTTCAACCAGTCCAGGACCAAGAAGCCAGTGGAGCTTCTTCACGTGTCTCTCTGCTCCATGTGCCTCCTCCAGGTCTCCTTCTGGCTCCCCATTCTTCTTTCCTCCTTCTCTGTCTCCTCTGCAGCTATTTCCTCTCCCTGATCAGTTCCACTCTTCCTTGGGTGGGGCAGGGAACATGGAACTTCTCCTTTTCCTGGGGACCACCCTGTTATAGAACCAGAAGTACTTCTTTCACTTATCCTTAAAGGTTATATTTAATTTTATTTCCCTCTAAATTGATTCCTTTTGCCCAAAATTCTATTGCTACTCAACGATATCACAGGAAGGGAATGTAAGGGAAAGGAAAAATTGTAAAGAAGTGAGTAACATTGTAAAATAAAATAGAGAGAAAAGACAGTGATATAGGAAGATGGAGGTGTTACAAGGCCAAATTTTTCCACCTCCTTGAAATTCTATGGGACAGATTCAACTTATGTACCATATCTTTGCTTTTCAGACTGGCCATAGCAATGGTTTGTTTTGTCCCTATGGTCCTAGGGGCAGGCAGGTCACTTCTTCTGCCCTGTCTACAATTAGAGACCAATTAGCAAAGAGGAATCACCCCATTTGTGCCCTAAATGGGATGGACCCACAGGATTCTGTATCCCTCAGCAGTTAATAAAAGCACTCCCATTTGTGTTATGAGGAATGTCTGCTTTGATCCCAGATTGCAGCAGACTGAGAAGGAAGTTTACATGAGGGATATTTACTAGGGAACGCCACCAAAACCACACCTATAGGCGAGCCAGGGATGTCTAATTGGGCACAGCAAAAAGTTTGAACTTCAACAAAATCACAACAAAGACCTCAGTCATGGATAACTTATGGTGGAATTGGGATGGCCCTTCAGAAATGCTTTGAATTAAAGCAACGGGAAGGGCTTTTGTTCAACGTTCCCTTCCCCATCAATCAGCCATTGGACATGGCTACCCCTTAGAAGGGTCAGGTCCTTAAGCAAAGTAATTCCTTCAACTATTGGCAAAGTATGAGCCTGCAGGCCATAGACCATCTGCTGTCTCTTTTTGTAAATGAAGTTTTATTAGAACACAGTCACACTTATTCAATTTTATATTGTCTCTGGCTATATTGTCTCATATAACAGCCGAAGGCAGACTTGAGTAGTTGTGGCACAGACTGAATTACCAGCAAAGCATGAAACATTTACTATGTGATCCTTTGCCAAACAAACAAACGAAAAAGATTGCTGACCCCTGGCCTAGGGCAGTTTCCTGAGTAGGATCAGCAGCCAATAATCCCAACAGCTAGAAGAAAGATTGCTAAGTCCTGGATACCACAACAAGCAGGATACAACAGGTGGGGGGGGGGGGCGGGGAATTAATATCCCACAGAGCAAACCTTGACTAAAGAAAGAGAAGGGACAGATGGAAGCCGAAGGATACATTTTTCTTTCTTCCACCATGATGGACTGTTCTGAGGTGCAGCCATTCATACAGTCTTGCTGAAGATGCCTCAAAAGACCAAGGAATTGCCTGTTTGTTATAAAGTGGTAGCTAACTTGAAAACATAGCCTCTCATATTTTTCTGTGGCCTTCCCTACTTCAGTACCCCATTCCCCTCATTTCTGTTTTCTTGAATGTACTCTCTCCAGTGAAGTTTAGTATATTGGCTTTTTGCCCCAAACTCTGTTTCCTAGGTAACCAAGGCTAAGACCTGTAAAATCAAATATTTAGACTCTGGCATGGATCTAGCATAAGGGCAGGATGGTGGTGCATTCAGAGGAATAAGGACATATTTTCCTGACAACTCATTCCTACTCACAGCATTTTTCAAATATACCTCTTTCCTGCCCCAGGTGTGGATTTGGCTTAAATTCTGCCCTGAGGTTACCCTGCAGTATTGATACTTCTGTCCCTCTTGGTCCCATTTTCCTATCACCAAGCGAGAATGTGTGTTCTTCTTCCCAAGGCCCCCGTTCTACTTCTGAGAAGCATGTTTATTATATATGATGCTGTTTTTACCTGCCCCCAGGGTATTGCTGTTGCTCTTTTGGGGTCACAGTTCATCTTGTGAATTATAAAACCACCAAGGGAGAAAGAGGAGTTCTAGCCCAGACACAATTTTAAGAAGACACACCAAACAAAATGGAGAAAGGGGACCCTTAGGCTGCTCTGCGTTTCTAAAAAAAAAGCTCCAAAAAATAAAATAAGCAGGCCACACAGGAGGAAGAGGGCAAACCTTGTTTTGCTGAGCGGACTCTTTTCCTTGGGTTAATTCCAAGAGGTAACAGGTTCTGAGTGAGTCACAGAGTAAGTAGGGCAGACTTTGCCTTTCAGGGAAAGCAATTGTAGGGGCGTTCCTGTGGTCCCCTCAGGGGTGCTCAGCAGACATGACTTCCAAAATCCTGGATTACGTCAGACCAGTCTTCCATGCAGAACGCTCACTTCCATGCACACTCACGCTGATTCTGTTCCCATTCCTGTCACAGACTGAGTTTTCAGAGCCAGCTCATCTCTCCGATCTGTCCTACTGAAGAGGCTGGATGTGACCGATGGGACCGAGTTGAGTCTGAGCTGATAAGCAAAAGCTCCACCTGGGACCCTGCCAAAGTGTGGACAGAGAAAGTTGAAATTTGGGTGATATAGATTGAGAGTTGCTCAGATCTCAAAGTGTTTCTTCATTACTTTTTCTTCGTGTGTCTCTTTTTCCTCCCACCTGGGTCCTTTGTGCATTAAGATCTTCAAGGTGATGAATTTAGTCCTCTGTTTGGTCCAGGCTGCATCCATAATTTCCTGAAGAATTTTTTATCTTATCTATCCAACTTTTTACATCCTGCAACTTCTTTTTTTTTATTTAACTCTTCAATTTCTAATTTCTGTTTATTACTTGTATTTCTCACGACATTCTTTTTTCCTGCATTTTCTTCCATTTCTTTAGTTTCTTTATCATGGAGATTTTGAACTCTCTGTTTGATAGGAAGATAATATCCTTCATATCTTTGTGATTGGATCCCGGAGATTGCTTCCCTCCTTGTCATGTCATATTTCCTTGAGGTCTCAAGTTGTCATGCACTATGGTTTTCTGTCTGCCCATTTTGTTGCTTTAGATGTTCTCCTCAGGAGTTCTGCACTATCCAGTTGTCACAAATTGGGAGTTTCGGGGGAAGTCCAAGAGAGCACACTGGGGGAGGCAAGTACCCCTCCATGCTCCCTGCTAGCTACCAGGATGCCTTTTGTTTACAGTCTGTGTTCACTGTGGTTACTCTGGGCACAGGCCCAGAGGTCACGCAGAGGGGAGGAGTGGGTGGCCTCCCTGGCTTTCTGAAGCTGTCCAGATTCCCTAGCTTTGCTCCTTCTCAACCGATGGCATCAGGCTCCTGGAGGGCGATGCACAGAGGGTAGTGGGAATTGGTGTTGGCAGTGGTCTGCCCACCTGCAACCTCCTTGACATCCTCCACCACCTGTCAAGTGTCAAATGTAACCAAGCTCCAGATTTTAAGGCACTCCTGATGGAAGAGATGCATATGACAAGGAATGGGGATAAAAGCTCAGCATTTTCATGCCCTATCTAGGCATTCCATTCACCCTCTTTTATGCTAATTTTTATGTAGTAGTTCCATCTTTCAAATTCTGTCCCCAAAAGTTCCCTTGGCATTCTAAATATTAAAATGCTGGTTGGCATATTCTGTTGCTAAATTATACATGATGCAAATTTTAAAATTGCATGCAAATGCTAATTGTTGTTAAACTACCCATACTGCACAATTAAAATCTGTATGCACATGTTTACAAAGTTTAGAGTTCACAAAGTATATATATTTCAGTTGAGCCTCATTGTATGCCTTCAAGGTAGGTATATCAGGTTCTGCTAGCTGCTGCACAGTGGGGAAGACAGACTGCTCTGTTTCCAGTCTTGTGGTTGTCCTTTAACTTGTTGAAAACTATCTTACTCTGAAGAAGAAGAAATCAAAAAAAACATCCCTTTTGTTATTGAAACAAAAAAAATCAAATATTTGGGAATAAATCTAACAAAAGAGGTAAAGGACCTATACAAAGAAAACTATAAAACACTGTTAAAAGAAATAGAAGAAGACACAAAGAAATGGAGAGACATCCCCTGCTCGTGGATTGGAAGAATAAACATTATTAAAATGGCCATCCTTCCAAAAGCAATATACAGATTCAATGCTATTCCAATCAAAATTTCAATGTCATTCTTCAAAGAAATAGAATAATTATTGATGAAATTCATATGGAATCACAAAAAACCCCGAATAGCCAAAGCTCTCCTGAAAAAAAAGAAGGGAATGGAGGCATTACACTCCCAGACTTCAAACTATACTACAAAGCCATAATCATCAAAACTGCATGGTATTGGAACAAGAACAGACATACAGACCAATGGAATCGAATAGAAAATCCAGAAATAAACCCACAGATTTATGGTCAACTAATCTTTGACAAAGGAGCAAAGACTATGCATTGGAGCAAAGAAAGTTTGTTCAATAAATGGTGCTGGGAAAACTGGGTCGCTACATGCAAAAGAATGAAGCTTGACCACTACCTCACACCATACACAAAAATCAACTCAAAATGGATTAAAGAACTAGACATAAGACCTGAAACCATAAAATATATAGAAGGAAATATAGGCGAAACACTACGTGATCTGCACATCAAAGACATCTTTACAGACACATCACCCAAAGCAGTGATAGTGAAGGCAAAGATAAACAGCTGGGACTACATCAAATTAAAGAGCTTCTGCACAGCAAAAGAGACAATAACAAAAACAAAGAGAAACCCCACCAACTGGGAGAACATTTTTGCACCCAACACTAATGATAAAGGACTGATCACAAAAATCTGCAAAGAGCTGATGAGACTCAACAACAACAAAGAAAATAATCCAGTCAAAAAATGGGCAGAAGAGCTAAAAAGAAACTTCTCTGAAGAGGAAATGCAAATGGCCAACAGGCATATGAAAAAATGTTCAACATCACTTGCCATCAGGGAAATGCAAATCAAAACTACCATGAGATACCATCTTACACCAGTGAGAATGGCACATATTAAAAAAACTAGCAACAACAAATGCTGGCGAGGGTGTGGAGAAAAAGGAACTCTTCTGCACTGTTGGTGGGAGTGCAAACTGGTCCAACCACTGTGGAGAGCTGTGTGGAGATTTCTGGACCTACTAAACATAGAGCTTCCATATGATCCAGCAATTCCACTCCTAGGTATTTACCCAAAGGACACAGAAACATCCATTCCAAAGAACACCTGCACCCCTATGTTTATAGCAGCACTGTTTACAATAGCTAAGCTTTGGAAACAACCCAAATGCCCAAAAATAGATGACTGGATCAAGAAGATGTGGTACATATATACCATGGAATATTACTCAGCATTCAAAAAAGATAAACACATGCAATTTGCAGCAACATGGATGGCGCTGGAAGGGATCATGCTCAGCGAAATAAGCCAAAAAGAAAAAGAAAAATACCGGATGGTCTCACTCATAGCAGGAATCTAGAAAACTTAAATAAGGGACCAGGAAAATGAATAACTATAAGAAAGTGAAAATCAAAATCAACAAAAAACTATGAACCAGAGACACTTTTAGGGGGGCGGGGGCGGGAGGGGAGGGATTGGGGTCAGAATGGGGGGGCTGCAATTGTATGGGGAATATAACAATAAAATTTATAAAAAAAAAAAAGAAAACTATCTTACTCTATAAACTATTTAACTTTACTTGTATCCAATTTTCTCATCTGTAAACTTTTTAATTAATCATGGTAACTCCCTCAAAAGATGGTGACAAAAAATCATAGTATCTTATAATAAATATTAGACCAAGACCTGGTACATAAATGCTCAAGAAACATTACCTATTTATTATTATTATTATTATTATCGCTATTTTCTTTATCATTATCTCTTATTTCCTTTGATAGATTACAAAACTACATGGCATTAGTCAAGTCACTCTTAAACTCAGTTAATAAAAAAACAGATCTTGGATACAAATTTATGCTTTCTGACTGCAAATTCAAGTTATTTACAATATACCATATTGTTTCTGTAAGTAAAAAAGATTAAAGTTGGAAATCGTAAAATCCTTTCTCTATTCCTTAACTAATAACCAAAGATGTAGGGCAATGAAAAGTCTATGAATAGAAGTTGCTGGGAGGGCATTATCTATTTAAAATGGACATTTGCTATTCCTTCTGTGCTTCCTCGACACTAGCCTATTAACTTTTTTTTTTTTAAGATTTATTTATTTATTTATACAAGCACTGGGTACAGTCAGAGGCGCGGGAGGTTGAGAAAATTCACCAGAGCCAGAGCGGGGAGCAGAAACAGGCAGAAGTACACTGCTGAGGGGAGCAACGGGTGGCAGGAGAGGTCTGCGCCCCATTTGGGACCCTCCTCCAGTGGCCGGGGAGCAGCCAGGGATGGAGCTGGCATTGCAGAAGCTACCGGCAGCTTCGCAACCCAGTGCTCAACCGCTTCGCCACCGGGGAGGCCCTGCCTATTAACTCTTTGTCACAATATATTGCAGATATCAAGCAAGTGTTTGTCCCAGTTAAAGGAGCCCCTTGAGAATATGGAGCAGATCACTCATTTTTTGCATTCCCACTGTCATATAAACACAATTTATGTGAAATTTCAAGCTGAAGGATATTTGATTCAAGTTACTTCAACAAAGGGGCATTAGTGACAATGCCAAATCTATGAATTGACTTTTATATTCTTGGGCCCTCAAGAGACAATGAACTTAAAAAGGTGAAACTTAATGGACATTTTAAGGCAGCATATATCACTACTGTTCTGTAAATTTCAAATGAGCTGAAATATCAGCACATCTATGTATTGACAAAGAGGGGGAAAGTGAAAACAAGAAAATGACTACAGCTTGAAATAAGCAAGAACCTGCCAATATACACATGATATTCCACTAGCAGTTATGTTTATTTCTGATCCTGAGGTGGGATTTGAAGATATAAATTCTAGAATTCCTTTGCTTTGTTGTCTTTATTTTTAATTTTTTTTCTGCTTTATGATTCTTAAAGACTTCAGAATACTTGCACATAATCTCTTCAGAGCATTGGAATCAACGCCTTTCAAGTCATGGAAGTTATGTTTGTAACAGGAAAAAAAAAAGATGAAATGTAAGTATTTTCGATATGCTAGGGAATATTAATGGTATTGCATGAAAATAAATAAAAAATGCCAGCTAGCATATGTGTTATTTTTATTCTTCTCCATCATATTTTCCCCAAATCCAATGTAATAGACAAGACAATTTTCAGCAATAAAACTGGTAGACAGAAAATTATAATATATTTTTCCTTCTTTATCACAAGATACCAGAAGGGCATAGATTAATGTCTTGGAGTTGACATGTTAAGGCTGCATATGCATTCAAACTATGATACCCCTTCAGTGAATTTCAGATAACATGGAAAAGCTTCCATCTCATGATAATAACATGCTTGTGTTTTTTATTTTTAACAAATGGTGTCGTCATCCACGTTTTTAGGTGTGTCTGATGGATTTTTAAGACTGGATCTGGTATCTATTTGTTGTCAGTTGGACTTGAAATTGTCATCAACCAGTGTCCACACTGAGGGTGGCAACTGATCGGAGTATGATGAACCAAGTCAGAAATACCTAATACTTGCTGGATAAAAATAGATTTGGGGGGTCCTGTGGAAACTGATCAAAAAGCTAATTAAAGCCCCAACAGAATAGACTGGGCAAGGCTTACCTTAGTTTTTCCCAGGTCAAGAGCGGGTGGTAGAAGGATCCTGTAAGAGCAATACCTAAGTGTGGCAGTGCTTACGGTGGCTATTCTGTCCCCTGTTTATTTCTCACTGTTGATCCTGTACCTGTCTGTATGCTGTTGTGCTTAAAAAGGAAAATCAATCACCAGACATATCTCTGAAACTTCAGCAGCTACAGTGGACTTTAGTTGATTTGTTTTGTTTTAGATTACCGTGCAAATACAATTTCAAATGGTTTCCACAATTTTCTATTTGTCCAGCTCACACACCAAATCTCAAGCTTGATGCTTCACTGTGGAAGGGTTCCACTCACATGGCCAGGCACTGCCTCCCCTCACCCTCTCACCTGTCAGTCCAGGAATTAATAAAGCAAAAATACCAGAGAAAAAGGTGAGTCTCACCATCATCCACAACACAGCTGCAAAGACAGAAGTAGCTTCTGATGTTACTTTCAAAAAAAGGACAAAAACATGGTTTAATACTAACTCCAAATGCCACTGTTTTTCTCTCTTAAGGCGCTGGTGAGCCCCAGAACCAGTGGTGATATGGGGTGCACTTTGGCGACCAGGTACTCCCTAAGAGCCAGGTAACATGCTCACGCCAAAGAGGCCTGCTGCTCACAGCACAGCGCGCTTTCTTAGCAGCTTCTTCAAATTCTCTCTGCTTATTGTTGCTTTCCTGTGTGGTTTTGTTTTTGCCTCTTTTTTTTTTTTTTGTCCAGTTTCAAAAATTCACTGAGGGTTAATTCTTCAAACTGCTTCTTGACAAAAAGGAGCGCACACCCAGATGAATGCTTTCCATGATCTTCTATGGGGTCATCATCTGGCCCCCAGCCTTCCAGCTCCTGGAGGTGAACACTGGGCCATATTGGTTTCGTCTCCATGGGCTAGTGGATGTAGCCGGCCTCAGCCATCTGCTCGTTGGTGTAGGTACAGCCCTCCAAGAAGGGCCAGTTCCTGAAAATAAAGATATGGTTGCTCTCGGGGTAGAGATGCCAGGGTGCGGGCAAAGAGGGGTGTAAGGGCAGGAAGGACACTGAGCAGGTTTTCTGATCCCATGCAGACTGGGTAAAGGAGGAGTCAGAGTCCTCAGTGGTTTTGCAGGTTTTTATTGGGGTTCAGCGGGTATGTGGCAGGCAGGGGTGCTGGGGGGCTGGGAGGCTGGCAGTCCTCCCAGCCCCCAGCAAATCTTCACTCTATCTGGGCTCTCTGGCATTCTCTGCTTCTGCTTCGGGCTTCTTCTCTTTCGGCTTCTTCTGGCGTCCCCATGACACCACCCTTAAAAGCACAGTCTTAGCACAGGTGTACCCACTTCAGGTGCCCGCCATCAGGCATGCATTCAGGATCACAGGGTTCCCTCATCTATCCTGATGGCGGGAGGGCAGAAAAGCCTGATTTTTTACCTTACCCTACAGGGGCTTCCACCCAGCACCGCCTTCTGCTTCCACAGTTCAAAATTTACATGGACTCTGGATGGCCCATTTCTGAGGACAGGGCAGAAAGATTTGACTTTGAAACTAGATCATAACCAGCACTGAATCTTTCACACTAGCAATCTATCACAGGTTGGTCTTCCTGGGAAGAACACCCAAAGTTGGAGATTTTAGGGTAAGGAAAAATGTCAGGTTTTTCTGCCCTCCCGCCATCAGGACAGATGATGGATCCTTATGGTCCTGAATGCATGCCTGATGGCGGGCACCTGGAGTAGGGTGTGGGCATAGGTAGATGGGATTCACCTGGGCTGAGACTGGGCTTTTAAGGGTGGCATCACGGGGACGCCAGCAGAAGCCAAGAAGCCAAGAACAAATAGAAGCCGAGAGAGAAGCAGAGAAGGCCGGAGAGCCCAGATAGAGTGAAGACTTGCTGGGGGGGCTGGGAGGCCTGCCAGCCTCCCGGCCCCCCAGCACCCTTGCCTGCTGTGTACCGGGTAAATCCCAATAAAAGACCCACAAAAACCACTGAGGACTCCAGGACTCCTCCTTTACCTGGTCTGCTGGATCTTAGAAAACCTGCTCAGTGCCCCTTCCTGCCATTGCAGAGATTTGCTCATGGAAAGTTATTGGATGGGCCCTTGGAAGAAACAACAGTAGTAGGGAGAAGAAGGAAAGGGGACTGGGTGGAGAGAGTAGTTCTGATGTAATGATATCTCACTGATTAACCTCAGCTCACTCCACAGGGGGCTCTGAAGCTAGAATTAGGCCCAACTGGACAGGACCCCTAGGCCCCCACATTGATCAGTTATTAGGCTTGGGCCACCCCAGGAAGTGGTGTGATATCGATCCAGATGCTCCTCTTCAGCCGAGGCCTTCCTAGAACAAGCAAGATAATGGCTGAGAGCTGTCAGCTGAGGACATTCCCAGTGGCTATAAATCCTAACGGAGGGAGGAATGTGGGTGGTGAATCAAAGCACTCAGCACAAGGGCTACATTGAGTACAACTAAGTCTCAGTTCAGGTGCCAAGCCCAGTCTGTGATTTGAAGAGCAGATTGGACCCTGTGAAGTATCCTGCCTATCTGTGAACAGCAGCGTTTGCCCTGTTCAGTGCCAGGGCTAAAGGCAGGGCCCAGCTGCCTGGGATTGAGCCTAGAGCCCCATGGAGAGCTCCAGGACAGTGTTAACAATAACAAGTAGAATATTTAATGTAGCCGACAATGCCTGGCACTATTCTAAGCCCTTTCCACATGTTATTTCATGAAATACTCACAAAAATCCCACGACGTGGGCAGTTTTACATCTCACAAATGAAGAAGTTGAGGCTTCTCTTCTGTCATTCAGAGAACATGAGGAATCCAGGGTTGGGGGCATGTCCCCGGCATACCATGGATCTCTCTTACTGTCCTGCATTGTCATTATGCTCAGGGGCTCCCGACAGAACAAGCTGCTTCTCCATCCCCCTTCCCCTGCAGCTGGAAAAGGCAAAGTGTCAGCCAGAGAAGCATCAGCTGCTGGATTCTGGTCATACTTTTTTTTTTTTTTAAGATTTATTTATTTATTTATACAAGCACTGGGTACAGTCAGAAGTGCAAAAGGGTGAGAGAATTCACCAGAGCCAGAGCGGGGAGCAGAACAGGCAGACTGACAAAATACACTGCTGAAGGGAGTAGCAGACGCGGCAGGAGAGGTCTGCGTGCCCTGTAGGACCCTCGCTGGTGGCTGGGGATCGAACCGGCACTGCAGAGGCTGCGGGCAGCTTCACAGCCCAGCGCTCAAACTCTGCGCCACTAGGGAGGCCCTCTGGTCATACTTTTTAAGAAAGTACAGGCTCTCAAGCCTCCCTGGTGGTGCAAAGGGTTAAGAGGCAACCTATGAAGTTTTCTGCAGCCTCTGCAGCACAAGTTCGATCCCCCGGTCAGCCAGGGAGCAGCCCACATGGCGCAGCAGACCTCTCCTGACTCACCCACTGCTCCCCTCAGCAGTGTATTTCAGTCAATCTACCTGTTCTGTTCCCCACTCTGTCTCTGGTGAATCCTCTCACCCCCCACACCTCTGGTCTGTACCTCAGTTCTTGCATGCATAAATAAATAAATCTTTTTAAAAAAAGAGAGAGAGTACAGGCTCTCCTGAAAGGCTTTTCTGAGCAATAAATACAAGAGCTGTCCCAAATCCATTTGAAAATAGACTTCAGTCTGTCTTCAATTTATGTTCCCCATATATAAAGGGAAAGAATATTTGGCTATGTCGTTGTCACCTGCTCTTGGTTCCATGAACCGTGTGTATCTCTGCTGTTTGTGAGACAGAGACCCTTACCTCTAAGGTGAGCCAGTTGGATTAAGGGGTCTTTAAGTTTCCTTCTAGCTCTAAAAGTTGTGTGTTGCTATCAAGTTGATAGTAATTAGTACAAGGAATTCAGAAGAAAAAACAATTAGAAATATCCTGAGAATATAAAGTGTCGTATGTTACTATAAATAACATTATGAATGTAGTTCTTACCTGTGGTTTGTATTCATGCGATATAATTAATGCCTTTATTTCATAAACCTGGATACATCCTAGACATTTCAATGCATTTTAAAATTAAAATGTAGACTGGCTTTACATCTAAATTCTGCTTTCTGTCCTCCCATTTCATCTCCTACTTTGCAAACTTAGTGGTGATGAAAACACCAAGGACATCGTCAAAGAGAAGGTTACTTGAAGCAGCTGCCACTCAAGCCTGGCCTTTTGGGATTGTAATATTTTCACTTTGTCTTCACCTGTGCCCCACGCAGCTCATGGTGCCAACGCCTGAGAAGCCTCAGGGAACAAGCTGTATTTGAGTAGGTAAATCATAGGTGAATTACAGAATCCCATTCAACAGGAGGAAGAAATGTTCAAGTAACTTCTCAGCATTTTAATAGATGCAGAAAAATGTATGTAGATGAGAAAAATAATAACTACTATTTATTGACTACTTACTAGAGACTGTGTTTTACTAATATCTTTTCATGTAATTATGACAACAACCATAAATGGAAGGAATTGTGATTTTTATTCTCCTTTGATTGTGAGAAAACTGGCTCAAAGAGGTGACACACTTTATTACAGTGACTTAGCTAACGTGTGTTAGATCTTGGATTCAATTCCAGATCCTTTACTGTCATTAGTCTACGTTTTAGCCTCTGCCAAGGTGGGCATCCACTCTTCTAACTTAAGAGCTAGAGGTATTGGGCCTCTCTGGTGGCGCAAGTGGTTGAGTCTCAGCACTTTAAAGCTACCTGCAGCCACTGCAGCATGAGCTCAATCCCCGGCCAGGGAGCAAACCCACACAGTGCAGCAGACCTCTCCTGTCTTGCCCGCTGCTCCCCTCAGCAGTGTATTTCAGGAGATCTGCCTCTTCTGCTCCCCACTCTGTCTCTGGTGAATCGTCTCACCCTCCTGCACCTCTGGCCTACACCCCAGCTCTTGTATGCATAAATAAATAAATATTTTTTAAAAAGAGTTAGCAGTATTATTTGCACTGAGTGTGAAAAGCTAAGTAAAACATGAAATAAAAACAAGAAGATGCATTTTCAGGGCAAAAGGAATAATAGCCCATCAGATGTTAAGCCCTTGGACCCGGTGGATGGGGAAGGGGAGGTACAGCATACAGGAAGGTGAGAAAAGGGACTAGAGAAAAAGTTGTATGGGGGGTGGCAACAGACTGAGAATAGCTGTAGTCTGAATCAGGCAATAAAACTGTAGAAGAGTCTCAGCAAATGCTGACATTCAGTGTGATGAGTTTTTGCAAAATTGTATGCACATTACACACCCACACTCACACACACACACACACATACAGTTACAGTGAGGTCTGTCCCATATAGAGTTGAGCTCAACTAAATAAAAGCTGTATTGTAGAACAAGGCTTCTCAAACTTGAAAGTTCATAAGAATCCCCTGGGAAGCTGGTTAAAGCACTAATTGCTAGAGACCAGTCCCAGAAATTCCATTTGGTTAAGCTCAGGGTGGTACCTACAAATGGACATTTCTAACCATCTCTGCCCAGGTGACGCTGCTGCTGCTGCTCTGAGGAGCATTCTTTGCAAAGCACCGGGGTAGAACAGAGTGTGGAGTTTCTGTGTGTGCAAGGGGAGAGGTTCAGCATTTGAAGATGCAACCATTAGCTTGCTGAAACCAACGTCACGCTTGTGCTCCTATCTCCAGCTTTGCCCCCCCCCAATTCTGCACTATGTCAGGCCTCACCCTGCAGCCATATGGTCTTTCAAAAACAGAAGTCTGATCATGCCACTCTCCTGCTTGAAAATGATGGTGGTTCCTTTGTATAGTATGTGAATCCTTCCAGAGCCCTTCTTATCTCTTTAATCCCTCACAATCTCCTGCCTGGCATGCCTTGAAGCTCCCCCCAAAAAAACAAATTTCCTCTTACCTACATCTGGAATGGCAATTTCCCGGGACCCGACCGTCTTCATTTGGTTAAATTCCATTTCTCCTCCAAGCGTGATCCCCACAATTAACTCCATGGGAAGGTCTTTATAAAACCTTAACCAATACCCCCTCCCCAAAGGAACTCTGTAAAGCCCTTTTGCCCATTATAGAAATGGCCTGGTGAAAAGATGAAATTCTTCTCTCTTTGGGCACTCCTTGAAGGGAGCTCTGAGTCTTGGCACTTAGTGCATGAATAAAAAGGTATTAAATTAAAATTGAACTAACGTTATTCCAGACCTGGCAAGAAACGGCTATCTCATCTGCTCTTCCTGGGGCAAAGGATTACGTGCTTTCTTACAGTCTGAGCTACCATGGGAAAAAAAAAAAACTCACAAATAGCATGAGGAAATGACAACATGCCATTAATAACCCAGAAGCTGTATCTGTTTTAGGATTTTTCCATCTGTGTATTACAAACCACAAAAGCAACTGTTTTGCCTCCACAGAGAACATATTTTTTTTTAACAACACACTTTCCAAACGGACTCCTTGTGTTGCATTTTGATCCTGATTTAATTTAAAGTTTGTAGATGGGGTCTGACCTTATCTATCAGTGACTGAGCTGTTGTCTCATGGAAATACAGTCTGAAACTCATTAATAGACTAGCCGGTATATTATAACTTAGATGCTCTGGGTTATCACTGATGCTTGCAATTGCTATGGAAACCCGGTTCATAGGCACCTTCAGAGAATCTGCTTTTAAACGGGGAAGGAGAAGAGGAAAAAGAAGGCTACTTGAAAGAACAAGATATTAGTACCCAGCATGCATAGGCAAGTTCAATGATGCAAAAATGCTCTGCCGACACAATGATAAAAACAATTCCTTATATTTTTTAGGAGCGAATAATGTATAACCTTGTACCAGAGAACTGTATTTATACTAGTGAGGAAGAATGCCTGAGGGAGCTCCCCTCCCCCCCAGCACATGCACACACGCGTGCAAGTGTGCACACACACACACACACCCTTGAAATATGTCAGTTTTCCCCTGACTTTTTGCAGTCTGCATCCTTAAATCCTCCAGAAACTCCTTCATACACAGCTTCAGTTACTGAAGTCCAACCGCTGGTGGAAAACTGTCTCTTTGCCGCCCTCCACCCCCAATATATATAAATGTATTTTGTATCTTATAGACTAAATTTTCCAATTTTAAATTAGCAGCTAAATTGATCAAGGTTCTTACCAAAAAATTTCAGTTGTCTTCCTCCCAAATCGGGGTTTTGGAGTCTCCATCTCTTATCTCTCTCCTTGCTCACATTTTACCCTAATAATACCAATAATCCAAAAATCCTAATAATTCAAGTGTGGCCTTGTGTGGGGTAAACACTAGGGTGAGCATCACCATCCCATGACATCATCTCACATTTCTCTTTCTTCCTAGTTCTGTCTTTCCTAGCCATTTCATTTTGTCTGCATTTGCTCTTCTCCACTCCTTACTTTTGGCCCTGTTTTGCAAGCCTCTAGCCACGGTGTCTTCCCAAAGACTGATTTGTGACCAGGCTAATACAGGAGGGGCCATTTATAAAACAGACAGGAACTGGCTGAATAGCTCAAGGAAAGGGTGTAAGTTTTAACACATTCATTTCTTTCCCAATATTCCCCTATATAATTTGAGTCTCTCAACGCCTTTTTCCTTTCCTTTTCTTTTTCATGCTCCAGCCAGCCTATGTCTCCTCCTGTCACTCCCCCTGGCCTGCCTCCACACTTCCCCTCTGCCCCAATAAGCTGTATGTGGAGAACTGAAGGTACAGAGATGTGCACCTCTCTTTCTCAACCTCATAAACCAGCGCCTTCCCTGAGTCAGGGTTTCAACAATGGACCTAATGTTCCAGAGGAGGACATGAAAGCTACAGCAGCATGATCCAATAAAAGGAATCATGGTTTACAGTTCATATTTTACATAGCCATTGTTCTTATCATGTAAAGTTTCTATGATTTTTCATCTCATCTAATGTGGGCATCTATGTATAGAAAAAGGATTCTTCTACTTGACACACCTCCACTCAAAGCTGAACCATTTTTTACTACCACCAATATCCTCATCTTTATGTTCACCTCGCTGCTTGCGAATCTTCCTGTTTTCTCCCTTAATGCTTCTCACTGTGCTCATCCCCTCACCTAAGCCAAGTGTGTACTGCGCCTCCTTTTTTCCTTTTTTTTCTTTTTTTCTTTTTTAAATTTTATTTTTATATTCCCCTTACAATTACAACCCCCTTATTTTGACCCCAAGCCCTCCTTTCCCCACCCTCCAACCCCCACAGAGTGTCTCTGGTTCATAGTTGTTTGTTGATTTTGATATTTTCTTTCTTATAGTTATTCTTTTTCCTGGTCCCTTATTTAAGTTTTCTAGATTCCTGCTGTGAGTGAGACCATCCGGTATTTTTCTTTTTCTTTCTGGCTCATTTCGCTGAGCATGATCCCTTCCAGCTCCGTCCATGTTGCTGCAAATTGCATGTGTTTATCTTTTTTGAATGCTGAGTAATATTCCATGGCGTATATGTACCACATCTTCTTGATCCAGTCACCTATTTTTGGGCATTTGGGTTGTTTCCAAAGCTTAGCTATTGTAAACAGTGCTGCTATAAACATAGGGGTGCAGGTGTTCTTTGGAATTGATGTTTTTGTGTCCTTTGGGTAAATACCTAGGAGTGGAATTGCTGGATCATATAGAAGGTCTATGTTTAGTAGGTCCAGAAATCTCCACACAGCTCTCCATAGTGGTTGAACCAGTTTGCACTCCCACCAACAGTGCAGGAGAGTTCCTTTTTCTCCACAACCTCGCCAACATTTATTGTTGCTAGTTTTTTTTTTAATATGTGCCATTCTCACTGGTGTGAGATGGTATCTCATTGTAGTTTTGATTTGCATTTCCCTGATTACAAGTGATGTTGAACATTTTTTCATATGTCTGTTGGCCATTTGCATTTCCTCTTCAGAGAAGTTTCTTTTTAGCTCTTCTTCCCATTTTTGGACTGGATTATTTTCTTTGTTTTTGTTGAGTCTCATCAGCTCTTTGTAGATTTTTGTGATCAGTCCTTTATCATTGGTGTTGTGTGCAAAAATGTTCTCCCAGTTGGTGGCGTTTCTCTTTGTTTTTGTTATTGTCTCTTTTTCTGTGCAGAAGCTCTTTAATTTGATGTATTCCCAGCTGTTGATCTTTGCCTTCACTAGCACTGCTTTGGGTGATGTGTCTGTAAAGATGTCTTTGATGTGCATATCATGTAGTGTTTCACCTATATTTCCTTCTATGTATTTTATGGTTTCAGGTCTTATGTCTAGTTCTTTAATCCATTTTGAGTTGGTGTTTGTGCATGGTGTTAGGTAGTAGTCAAGCTTCATTTTTTTGCATGTAGTGACCCAGTTTTCCCAGCACCATTTATTGAATAAACTTTCTTTGCTCCAATACATATTCTTTGCTCAAAGATTAGTCAAAGATTAGTTTGTCAAAGATTAGTTGACCATAAATCTGTGGGTTTATTTCTGGATTTTCTATTCGATTCCATTGGTCTGTGTGTCTGTTCTTGTTCCAATACCATGCAGTTTTGATGATTATGGCTTTGTAGTATAGTTTGAAGTCTGGGAGTGTGATGCCTCCATTCCCTTCTTTTTTTTTTTCCGGAGAGCTTTGGCTATTTTTTTTTTTTCCTAAACCACAACAGGTCCTGATAACTGACCTTGCCTCTAGACAGAAGGGACTCCATTTGAAGGCTGGTGCTTGCTCCACAGGCACCCAGAAACCACTTATTTGCTTTTAAGAAGTTATGCTACATGAATAAGAACTCTTGTCCTTTTTTAAATACAGGTGTCTTCTTCACCAGAGAGCTTCATAAATTACCATTTCAGAACTGTACACATTTCCCCCACTAGACTCAGACCTCCTTGGGGGCAGAGGCTGTGTTTCATTCATTTCCCCTCAGCCAGACACATAACCATGTCTGGTACAATTTGTTCACTTGTTGGAAGTGCAATTGACAGATATGCTACTTTCATCTTGTGGCATCTTTGTATGGGTGAATGTCTTAGAGCAGAGGGTAGAGAGGGGTAGCATGAGGACATGGAGCTCAGAGCACAGTGTTGGGGGGTGGGAGCACCTCCTAGGTTGGACAACCTTCTCCTTAGACAACTCACACTTCACAACTACAGAAAAGCAGTGCTTGTTGCATGTCAGGGTAGCTGTGTGTGCTTAGGGAAGAGTGGCAGAGGACTTCCAATCCCCATCGAGAATATGAATAGGGGCCTCCCTGGTGGTGCAAGGGGTAAAGACACAAACTATGAAGCTATCTGCAGCCTCTGCAGCATGAGTTCGATGCCCAGCCAGCCAGGGAGCTACCCACATGGCAAAGCAGACCTCTCCTGAATCGCCCACTGCTCCCCTCCACAGTGTATTTCAGTCAATCTGCCTGTTCCGTTCCCCACTCTATCTCTGGTGGGGAACAGAACAGGCAGATTCTCTCTCTCTCTCTCTTTCTCTCTCTCTCTCTCTCTCTCTCTCTCTCTCTCTCTCTCTCTCACACACACACACACACACACATACACACACACACCATGCTTCTGGCCCATACCCCTGTTCTTATATGCATAAATAAATGAAACTTAAAAAAAAAAAGAACCTGAATAGAATGAGTATCATGTAGTGGAGAAAAGATTATGCCTAAACCTGAAAAACCTGGGTTTGAATCCTAGTTCCATCACCTGGCATTCATAGAGTTGGGCATTAATAATTATGTCAGTTATAGAGTTATGTCATTTCTCATCTCTAAAATGGGAGAAACATTTCATAGGATTATGACATAATTGAATGTAACAATGGTTCTATTTAAAGCCCTAGTAGTGTTTTGATGTGTGGCATATACTCAGTAAATGGCAATTATTATTACTAGTGGTAGTGGTAGTATATTACTGTAATTATTTGGTTGGGTGGAAAAGAGAACCATCCTTTTCCTCATTTCGTCACTAAGATTTTGTCCTTTTTATGATAGTTCAGCGTTAATGACTCATTGAGTGCTAGCCATAACTTTCAGTGTTATTGAACTTTATCACTTTTCCTCAATTTTTCTCCCATCCACTTCCAAGTCTTTCTTTCTTTTCATTTTTATAATGCCCCCATCGCTATACCTGGCCCACTCCCTTCCCAACCAACAGTTCATACCATGTTCTTCATTTACTCTAAAGTGTAAATGACTGATCAGCCCCCACAGTGTTCTTCCAGGTGATTGCTGCACATGAAGATCAAAAGAATTATTTTTACTAAAACTATTAAGACTCTTTGAGTTCAATCTGTAAAATTGCAGGTTGCAATTTAAAGGAACTGATTTGGTGCTCTTGACAATCATTCTTTTTATATTATTGTTTTATTTCATGCTATTTAGTATACTGGTGTAGAGAAAAATGTGAATATTTCCAAAATCTGGAAGAGGAGAACACATTTAATCTTCAAGTGGAAGTTACTCCTACTAACAATCCATTTATACTGTTATATACCCTTGGTTTTAAATAGCCAGCCTTGTTGAATTTCAAAATGAAAAATGGGTGAACAAACAGTGACATCAAAAGACTTAAGCAGAGGAGGTGGTATTGATAATTGAAACTGGAACTGAATATTCTCAGATTTCTTCCACCAATGGAAAATCTAATTCAATAAAGGTCTTTTTTTTTCTGTAAAGTTCAATAGTATATCACTAAATTTGGAAATCATGGTTTGGAAAAGTTAGCTTTCTGGATTATTATTGACTAAAATACCAAAAGCTTCATATGTAAAAGAAAAAACTGATAAATTGAACCACATCAAAATTAAGAACTTTTACTCTGACAGAGTAAAAATTTGCAAATCAAAGAACTCCTTAAACTCAACAGTGAAAACAATCAAACTAGAAACTGTGCAAAAGACATCGACAGAATCTGTATTTATTTGGAATACAGATTCCAAGTAAACACATGAAAAGATTTTGACATCATCCACATCATCTGTCATTAGTGAACTGCATGTTGACATCAGTATATTTGTAAAAATGACTGAAGTAAAAAGTGATGATGTCAAATGTTGGTGGGGATCAGAGAGAAACTAGAATGCTTACACTTTTCTAGAGGGAATATAAAATGGTATGGTCACTCTGGCAAACAGTTTGGCAGTTTCCTAATAAAATGCAGCTATTGTATGTGCTAGCAGTTGCATTGGGCATTCAGTCACACAAAAACCTATATATAATTGTTCATAGCACATCAGTGATGCCAAAACCTGGAAGCAGTCCAGATGTCCTTCAATAGCTGGATGGCTCACCAAAATGAGGTATAGACCAAAAAGGTTACATATTGTTTTGAGTTTGTTTGTATAAAATTCTTGAAAAGACAAAATTATAGAAATGGAAAACAGGTGTGTCTATAAAAGGACAACATGAGGGATCATTATGATGATGAAATGTTCTGATCCTAAAAGCCAAAACCCTGATTGTGACATCATACTGTAGTTTCACAATATGTTATATCACTGAGGGAACTGGGTAAAGAGTACATGGGATCTCTGTGTATTACTTCTCAAAACTGCATGTGAATTTATCTCAGTGAAATTTTTAATTAAAAAGTAAACACAAAACCTTTGGGTTTGCTCCTGATTGTTTATATTCACAAACTACTGTCTCTGGTTAGACAAGATTCTGTCATTAAAAAAAAAAAAAAAAAAAAAAACTTGGTTGGGCCTCCCTGGTGATGCAAGGGGTTAAGTACAGCACTATGAAGTTATCCGCAGCCACTGCAGCATGAGTTCAATCACCAGGGAGCTACCCACATGGCACAACAGACCTCTCCTGTCTTACCTGCTGCTCCCCTCAGCAGAGTTTTTCAGTTGATCCACCAGTTCTGCTCCCCACTCTCTCTGGTGAATCTTCTTGTCTCCCGAACCTCTGGCTAACACCCCAGTTCTTGTATGCATAAATAAATATATCTTTAAAAAACTTTGTTTTTTCTTTTTCATTTTTTAGCTCATTCAAATATTTTATTTGTTTTTTTTTGTTTGTTTTATGTATTTTTGGCATGTCTTCTTTTTCTTTTAAAGAATGTATCTTGAAAAATGTTATTGACCATGTTTGTGTTTTGTGAGTATAGATTTCTCCTCCCTCCCTCAGGTGTGGTCACCGTTGCCCTCCCACCACCAAAGCACCCATTGTGCTCCACCATAGTGTATTGTGCCTTCTCCCCCAGCCTCCACCCTCCAACCCCTATATACCCCACCTCCCTCCCCTCCCCCTTCCCCTCAGTTGTTTTCCAAAAGCTAATTGTGCCAGAGAATAAACTAATACTAGAAAGTTATTAAGCAACCTATAAACAAATATGCTGCAAAACTGCAGGTGAATTCTTTGACTATAGCACTTTTGTCATTCAATGTTTTCTCCACAAATGAGAGATGTCTGAATAGGTCATAATGGTTAAAACAGAAATGACACTGTTGCCCAACTGGAGAGTATTTGAAGGAAGGAAGAGTTTCTAATGTCTTGCCAATTTATGATACCTATGATGGATAGTGTGTATGTGCTCTGAGGGACTGAGGAAACAAAGGGTAGTGTTAAGGTCCCTATGAAACAGGACTACTGATATCAAGTTTGACTTTTTAAAATATTGATATCAAATCTGCCTAGTGTACAAAAACATAGCCAGAACAGACATTAATGCAATTGTACCTAATGATTAATCAAAATGACTATTTTTGTGAGAAAATGTTTGGTAAACACGGAGAAAACTTAAAGTACTAGGCATAGGAAAAGCAACAATAACTCGTGTAGCCCCTCCCAATTAAACAGGCAAATCACCCTAAACATTTATCAATGTGTCTAATCTACTAGACTAATTGCCTTTTGATTTTATAACAAACTTTTCTATCAAAGCTAGTACATCTAAGAAGTTATATAAATCAGTCTCCTTGTAAGCCTTTAACATATCAAAAGCTATATAATATATACAGTAACTAAAGAGTTTTTAAAAACTGGTTTTGGACTGATGTCAGGATCTATTTATGGCGAATTAACGGGCACAAGAATAGTAATTATGCAGCTTTCAGCTCATCTATTTTCTAAGTTTACCATTGAATCCTGCAGCACTATTTAACTGCTAAGTGTGTTAGTATGTGAGGAGTCATTCTACCGAGCACGCAGCACCCACTTAAGAGTAACAGGGCTTGAATCTGATAAATAACGAGGACTTCAGACTGTTTTCTTGTGCAATCTATGATTGAATTTGGCAGTTACTTGTAGGATGAGTCTGAGTCTTCGGTGATGTCTTCAGACTGCAGGTGGAGATTGTCTTCGTTCTCATCCTTTTCCTCATTTTGAAAATCTGTCGAAATTAGTTGTCTAGCTAATTTGATGTTCAGTCCTTCGTTGTAGTGAAGTTTCCTCTTCATCTCAAACTCCCGCTGCTTTTCTTGTCTTAACATGAATTCCCTGGAGGTGTGCGCCGCTCGGCTTTCAAGCCCCTCGGTCTGATAGACAGGATCCGAACTGTCAGCAGTGCCCAGTTTGTTGGCTAAGATGTCTCCGCTCGTGATTTCTTTTGCTTCCGCGTCGCTCGTTCCATCTTCGCTATCTTCTTGTACACCTAGGTAGGGGATGCCAGTCTCATTGATGGTCATTAAATCGTGGTCTCCGTATGCTGGGCGGTAAGTGGCCAGAATGCTGGATTCATCCCACTTCTGGGACTTTTTTCTTTGCATCTCGGGGATTGTCCCGCTGGTCTGCTGTGCTGGTCCCGCGATGGAAGGAGCCACGGCGCCGCTTTTGTTCTTGAGGATCCCCTTGATCGGACGGTGTGAGGTGGAAGAGGTGGCCATGGCGGGAGGGTTCGGAGTCTTCACGAGGGGCAGCCGCCTGCGGCGCTCCAGGGTAAAGTTGTAAGGTGTTTTACTTTGGGCAAGGTGTCCACAGCCCAGTTAACCTCAGCGGGACCCTGCGTCACAAAGGACATCACTCGCGACGCCACAGAGGTTGTCGCTGACGTCACCCGCCATCTGGCTCCCCACCTCAAAGGCTTAACTATTTTTTTAACCAAAATAGGAAATATCCATGCATTGCACAGTGTTTTGTGAATTTCTTCACACCCTGTCACGTAGGGAGAGCTCGTGTAAAATGTATGTCCAAGTGGGGGTCACTGTCACAAATTCACAATCCAGTATTTTGATCGCAAAGAAGGTGATGAATTGCTTCTGTCTCCTGTACACACACACACACACACACACACCCCCTCCTCCTCCTCTCCTGCTCCCTATTTTGGTGAAGATCCCATTTGCCAATCACTTCCAAACCAGCTGGGTATCCGGCAACCTCCTCCATGCCTTCATATTGCTCAAGAAACTGTCCAATTCTATCTCTTCTGCCAACGCCCTGTTTTACCACCATCTCTTGACAAGACTACAACCACGGCTTTAGAACTGGGCGCGTCATATGCTCCCCTGCTGCCCGGGTGGCCTTTTTAAACACCCATCAGGGCCTCCCTGGTGGCGCAGCGGTTGAGCGCTGGGTTGTGAAGCTGCCCGCAGCCTCCGCGGCGCCGGTTCGATCCCCGGCTGCTCCCCGGGCACCAGAGGAGGGTCCCACATGGAGCGCTGACCTCTCCTGCCGCCCGCTGCTCCCCTCAGCAGTGTACCTCGGTCCTTCTGCCTGCTCTGCTCCCGGCTCTGGCTCTGGTGAATTCTCTCACCCTCCCGCGCTTCTGACTGTACCCAGTGCTTGTATAAATAAATAAATAAATCTTAAAAAAATCCATCAGATACTTCAAACTCTTCAATGGCTGCCTGTTTTAACATAGGAACCACAGTCCAAAGGGGGCCAGAGAACAGCTCAGACATACATCTGTAGCCTTTTTCCCTCAAATTCTGCTCACCCCATCTCCAGCTTCTGTTCTGGCCTTTGAGTTACAGCCCAGAGCTGTTTTCTACCTTTGTTCTACAGGGCACAGTGCGAGGTACCTCAGGACCCTCAAATCTGCCTCTTGTAAATGGGTTCTGCCACCTGCCACATCAAGAAGAAACATACTCTAGTGTGTAAGACCTTTAATGGAAATGAACTTTAATAAATTAGTGTGCAAGAAAGAGAAGATAACATAGTTTCCACATGAAACACCCACAATTACCCATCCCCTCGTGGGTAAAAGCCCAGATAAACAGGGTTGTTCCAAAACAGGAACTCTGAGGCAGGAAACTCACCACAAGTCTAAGGCACCTTCTGGTGGGGACCCACAATAAAGGGGAGAAGGGGCCAGACAAGTGTGAAAGAAAAGGAGCAAAATCAAAATCCAGATAAAGGCTGCCATTGTTATCCTCCCATGGTCTCTCACCCATGTCTGTTACAAGTCTCTCCTCCCATGTCCCCCAAGTCCCTGGGACAAGTCCAAAGCTGAGAAGCAAGTGTAGCTTCTTCACGTTTCTCTGCTCCATGTGCCTCCTCCAGGTATCCTTGTTCTCCTTCCCTTTTCCCAGTGTTCTCAGCAGCTTCTCCCTCCAGCTCAGCTCTGCCTTTCCTTGGATGGCCCAGGGAACCTGGAACCTCCCCTTTCCCTGGGGACCACCCTATTGCAGGTTCTTCCCACAGCCTGGAATAGGCCTTCAGATTTCAACTCAATTATTACTCCCACAGGGGCCAGTTTCCTGACCCCCAACAGAAGTGGGTCTTCCACATTGCCATGGCCTCTCTTATTCACCGTGGCAGTACTTGGAGCTGTTGTGATTATATCATCCGTGTGACTAGACTATAACAGGCAAAGGAAGGTATCTGTTTTGTTCACTTTTACCTTCAACTTTGTACTTTCACAATATTACCTTGTTCCTGGCATGTGGTCGGTATCACAGAAATATTTATTTACTGAATTATGAATGATTGGTGATAAGGAATTGGAAGAGTGACATGTGTGAGTGAAGAAAAGGGGAGCTTCAGGACTTTTGCAGTCAGTTATAATTTGTCCGATCAGTCATGTGGGAAAACACCCCATATGTAGAATTTGGGGACTGTTAAAGGAGTAAATTTGGAACATTTTTGTGCTTCACAGGCCTCATATTTCACAGCCAGTGACATTCTTTCAAAAAACAAAAAGGAAATTAAGATCCAGTTTCACATTTTCCCCTCCAGGTAGCATTCATAAGATTTTTTCCTTCTGATAACATTTTGCTTCCTCTCCTCTCCCTCAAGGTCTTTCTGCATTTTAGAACACAAAAGCAAAAGCATGAAAGAACCATAAAACTTTTACAAGGGTCTTAAGTACCTTAAGTTCAACTTGTCCTTTATTCTCCAAAGTCCTACTAACTTCAGGAACTCTGCAATCACTTTAAAACTGTGTTATTCATCTCAGAGAAGAATTTCCTGATACTGTACTCTTTGGAAAAAAGCTGTATTGTGTGGTGAGGGCTTTCAGGGACTCAAAAGCTGATAGTCAAGGCTATACGAAAACCTTCCGGTATGTAAAGGGAAAACAAAACAAAACACCAGTCTTCATTATTCAGAAATACTCCAGGCTACCTTTTTTAAAAGCCATACTGAAAAGCATCACAGACTAGCACAAATGCAATGTGTCCTCCTGGTTCACAGACACAGTAGGCCTGTGCATGTTTGGCTGTAAACAGGATGTGGAGAGACTCTGATTTCAATGCATTGGGATTTTGCCTTTGTGTGTACACAGCATCCACCCCCACATACTGTGATCTGAATATACAAGCTGCTCAATATATAATGAGTCAGCGATCTAATAGTTCTTGTGTTTTCTGAAAGTCATCATTCAGGAGCCCACTGGCCGTTCAGGATAGGACAGGAGCACGGTGATTGTCACCTATTTGTCACCTATTTCATGGGCTACAAACAAAATCATGCAAGGCATGGAATCACCAGACATTTGATATTTCAATTGCACATTATTTAAAAGTAACCCCTGCTCATCTACCATTTGCTAATTTTCTACTAAATGAAAACCTATATTTGAGTCCTATAATTGAAGTAAAATCTCTCAATTGTAGTCAACAGTACCAGAAGTCTGGAAGTTAGAAAAGATCAGCAGTTCTTTCCAGTCATTCCTGTTTATATGATAATTGTTACTGCCCTAGGACAAGGGCTGAACAGATGTGTCTGAAGTTCCATCACACACACACATACACACACGTGTATACACATACACACACGGTGTGCACACACACATACACCAGGGCTGACTTAAACCTTCCTAGTAAATGACATATTATATAATATTACATGAAATTTAGATACAGGTCTAGAGACGCCTTTCAACACATATTTAGTGGCCATCCACTCTGTCTTCAATGGCTTCATATTTGCTAAGTACGTCTAACTATGTATGCTTGTCTGTCATTACATTTTGAAAATAAATTTTAAAAACCACACACACACACACATATATTTCAAATCGCCAATGGCATTTTATTTTGTCTTTTCAACATTCTGCCCTGCAGCCTCCATGGTCCTTTTGGCCCAGATGTCGAAGAGCTGGTTGTTGGCGCGCTGCAGGGGAAGAACCCGCAAGGCCCGGAAGTTCTCCTGCGTGATGACCTTGGCGTTCTCCTCGCTGGCATTCTTCATGGGCTCGTCTGGTCCTGTAAGCTGCGTGTCCATCTTCAATTCTTCCACAGAGCTGTCTTCCTTCTTCAGAGTCGAGGGGATCTTGCGGAACAGGATGAGCTCGGAGGGGTGCTCCTTCAGCCTCTACACCTTGGCCTGGAGGAACTCTGTGGACGTGTTCTGCTTTCTGGGATTCACAGAGATCCCAACGGTGTGGGCGACCTTCTTGTGGATGCCGGCTGCCTGAAACTCTCGCAGTCTGAAGCTCCTGCTTGCGCACACCCTGGTGTGGGTACCACACAATGGACGGGAAGGGGCCTGACGCAGCGTGGGGCGGGGTGCCAGACTGCGAGGCCCGTCATAGCTCACGGAACGTTGCGTTTGCTGACCTTCCATGTTGGCTGCTTGAATCATGTGGCTACGTGGTGCTGCCAGTCCTCGTGGAAGAGGAGTTTTGGCATCATGCCTTCTGGCTGGGTGCCATGGCTGCTGCCTGTGGGCCCCTTCGAGGAAGGAAGGGCGAACCATTGATATTTAAAATGTCATTTGAACCTTAGCTATTTACACAGCATTGGGCTGTTCTGTAGAGGCCCCCTTGTGCATCCAAGCAGTAGGTCACGCAC
The DNA here is from genome assembly GCF_964194135.1 of Talpa europaea. Lineage (NCBI taxonomy): Eukaryota > Metazoa > Chordata > Mammalia > Eulipotyphla > Talpidae > Talpa > Talpa europaea. The sequence continues at coordinate 27,531,170 of NC_140081.1, forward strand.
AGACTTAGTTCTTTTCGCTGACAATCACTTCCCTTCTCCTATGAAGACATTCTCCAAATACTTAGATATAAGATTCGGTTCAGGAAGAGAAACAAGTAAGTTCCTAATCAAAAGCGGGAAACACCTAGGAGTTGCCACAAACAAGGGAGGTGCTGTTCCCCCTGGGCGCTGTTAGTGAGAAATTAGCAAAACACTGTGAAGGCCAGTGGGCTGTTTCAGGACCCATTGCTCTGCCAGAAGTGATGATTGACACCAGCTCCGTTATTGGTATCTGCCGTCATGCATTGATCCATCCAAAAATTGTCTATAGTAGTTGGAGAATTATGTTAGATACTGTGTGGTATAAAAATAAAATTACTCTTTGGTTTTGAATCTGCTTCTTGCTGTCTTTGCCTCCCTCTCTTACTCTCTCCCTCTCATACTTCAAAGCCAAATTTCTGATATTCTATTAAATATCTCAATCATAGACTGATATACCACAGAAGTTCATCATGAAATAGAGATTCAAGTGCAAGTAGTCCACACGGGAGGACATTTGCAGATGACACTGGTAACAGAGTGGGGGATTGAGACCGGGAAGGGCAGGAGGCAAAGGGCATATTATCAGGATTAAGCAGCTAAAGCTTAATCCTGCTGGAAAAATCTAGGAGTCAGTGTGAGTCACCCCTTTGGCCCACCTCCATCCCAAGGGTGAAGGAGCTAGCATAAATTTATACATCAGTTGTCAGCATCTTTACTTTAACACTGCAGGGAATGGGAAGGCCTTTAATTCTCTAGCACTCTGGATTCCTGTTGGGACATCTGGAGTGGATGGCCAGCTTGCTCATGCATCCTCATGTGGGCTTCCTCCTCCTTCCTTCACAAACCCTCTCTCACTATCCTGCTCTCTGAGATCACATACCCAAATGAAAGTCTTTTCTCCAACTCTGCTTTATTAGTTAAAGAATTATTTTACTTATTTATGCATACAAGAACTGGGGTGTAGGACAGAGGTGCAGGGGGTGAGAAGGATTCACCAGAGACAGAGTGGGAAGTAGAACAGGTGGATCGACTGAAATACACCACTGAGGGGAGCAGCGGGTGAGACAGGAGAGGTCTGCTGCGCCATGGGGGTTAGCTCCCTGGCTGGGGATTGAACTTGTGCTGTAGGGGCTGGTGATAGCTTGATAGTGCTGAGACTTGAACCCCTGTGCCACCAGGGAGGTCCTCCAATTCTGCTTTTGCAGGCAGAACCCAGACTAAAACAAGGATCATGTTTTTTATCTTTAATTCCCCAACACCTGACACAATAATTGGCACATGTCTGTATTTCTGTAATGTGGGTGGATAAAGTGACTGAAATGAACAAAAATCTTATGAAAAGAGGAGCCTGACAATATGGGCAGATGTAGAGAGACTGAGAGAAGCGATGGTTTTCCATTTCTTCATGATAATTTTTAAAGCAGTAAAACTTTCTTTTCAAAATGAAATATGCATGGAACTCCAGACTGAAAAATTGACAAACTTGGAAGTAGGAAACAATGGAGTTGGTCTGTTTGAGTGAAAGTGGGGACCCCAAAATCCTCACGGTTTGGCATTTGAGAGGTGGCCCCTGAAGCAACAGTGCATGGAGAGGGAGGCCAATTTGAAAACCACTGCACAAGAGAGATGCTGCCTAATGCAGGAGTGTTTCATTATCCTGAGTGTCAATTTTTTGAGTGCTCACTTATTTTGAGAACAGGGTTGAGGAGATTTTCTACCATAGTGATCCAGACAAACACACTGAGAGCAGATGACAAAGAGACAATCATCAACAATAATGTCTGATGTTACCTTCACCACCCTCACCCCAAGGGAATAAACTCGTTTTGGAATGTCAAGTGAAGAAAAAATATCATCAGTGGGAACATCTGCCAGGAGTTATGCAGCAAATAATGTCCAAGACATCAGAAAACCAGCCTTGCAGGGACTGGCTGATTAATTTGTAGTAGAGATATGATCTTCCTGCTTTCAAAGGTGCATTGAGATGTGTCCAGGTTTGGAAAATCAAAGGGTGTTCATCCTCTTGCTTTTGACCCTGCTTCATCACGGAAGGAAATATTGATAAAATAAAGCATGGTCTTAGCCACTGTTTTTATACATAAACATTAAAAAGATTTCAGAAAGTAGTAGTTAGACCACAATAGAAATTCTAGAAGTCATATCATGCAAGCTTCTCATTTCTCATTGAGAAAACTGAGGACCAGAGAGATGTGTGACGTTTTACTCGGGGTCACACATGGTTGGTGGCACTACCTGCATTAACATTCCAAGCCTTCTTGGACTTCCATGGCAGGACACTTTCCCATTTGCTATATTAGACATGGTAAGAGATGGGGGTCCTAGCATGTATCTCATATTCAAAGCAGATCTCTATCTATACACGTTTAGATAGACTCTCCTCTCCTCTCTGCCCCCTTGGCCTGCACCATACTCTAGTAGGAGTGACACCTTAAAAGAAAAAAGAAACAACAAAACCACCGTTTTCCAGAATGATTAATAAGCTGAACTTCATGTCCTCTGAAGTTAAAATATCAGGTGCAGGTTCAGCTTGAGGCACAAGTGGAAAAGTTTTTAAGGCAAGGAATCAATAGGCCAGCTGACCAAGTTTTCTAGTTCTAGATGAGCCATAGTCAAATTAGAAAAGCAATAATGTGATCCAGGGCAGCAAAATTCAATTTTGCCAACAACACTGAGATTCCTTGAGGCAGCCCTTTAAAGATGACATTATAGACAGGATTATTTCCCATGTGTACCAATATGGCTGGGGAGAAAAACACACACATACAGATATAACTTGATGTGTGATCCATGCTATTCTGGAAACAAATTTTCTTGTTATTACATATCTATATATTTTAGAAAGAGCATTATAAAAACAGCAAGAGAGTGTAATATAAAAAGAAATGAAATGCTGCAAGTCTTTTTTATGATGTTTCATACACAAAAAGAAAAATAACTCACTGAATCATCAGATTTCTTCGAAGATGCAGTAAATATGTTGTTAGCATCCCCATGACTCACTAACAAGATGTTGTCTGTGGGGAGGTGGGGCAGGAAAGCTGTCACCAAATTCCAGTCAATGATTTATAGTATTTGTGACTACCACATGCAAAGAGTGTCAGCTGGCAATTTATTCTGGCTCATGTAACCACACAGGTCTTCTTCCTTTCTGACAACCAGTCCAGTAAGCAAGGTTAACACATTTTAGCTCTAATAAACAGAAGTAAACCTAGCTGTGGAGTGTAGTCTGCCTCTGTGTTGGTTGTATTTAAACAGAGCCAGCAAAGCTGTCCACGGCAGCCACTCAGGCACTGACAGGAAGAAGAGAGGAAAAGAGTATTTGTGTGATTTCGATGTGCATCAGAAGACCCTGGAGGGCTTGTTCAAACAAGGACTACAGGGCCTCACCTCCAGAGTTTCTCTTTCTGTAGGGCTGTGGGTGGGGTCTGAGAATTTGCATTTCTAGCAAGTTCCCAGGTTGCTGAGGGTGCTGATGAGGAGCCACACTGAGAACCTGCCTCATCTGGAAGGTGACTCAGACAAACCCAGATGGACAGCTGGAGATAATACTCTTTATATTCTAGAATACTAAGAGAGAACAGGAAAATAGGGAAGGGAATTCATTCTGCCAGAAGGGAACCTCTAGGCCTTATATAGGAGGTCACTTAAGAACTGAGGTGGAGTAGAGTCATGGAAGGGGACTCACGGTAGAGGATGGTGAAGGTGTCCTGTAGAGAATGAGCCCAAAAGATTTTTGGGATTGATCTTGAATGTGCTGTAGCAGCAGAATTGTTGCTCTCATTATAAATATATAAAAGAAGGGGCCCACTGCTCTCTGTTTAATCAAATGTTCCCGTTGACTTTGTGAGGCTTTTGCGCACATAGAAAGAAAAGTAGAAAGAGGAATGAGCAGGATGGGTTTTCTGGCATTCCTTCCAACTAATTCTCCACTGTTGTTTGCATTTTCTCAATGTTAAACAGAGTCACATAAATGTATATTCCTCAAAGGCAGAGTAAATTTTTCTTGCCTGATGGTTCTCCACAGGGAATTGTCACGGTAACAGGCCTCATAGACCTATGCATATTTAATAGAATATGCTTTCAGTACCTGATAGTTGTAGGATATACACTTTGCAACTTTGCAACTTGTTGATGTCCCTGAAGTCTCATCTTACAGATGGTCCCCTGCAGGTAAGGCTGACCATATTTCTCCCAACATACTCCCTCCAACAGCCAGTCTCAATGGCTCTCAAGCCCAATTTTCTCGAGGACTTCAATTAGGGTTAGATGGAGAGAGCCTCACATGTGGTGATCATGTTTCTGATGTCCTATGAGTCCCCTGCAGCTCCTAATGCACACAACAGGGGCTTGATAAATGCTCTCATTAATAAATAGCAGGGATCAATGCAGGCACATCCATCAGATAGTCATTGGGACTGTTCCAGCCATTGGCTGCCTTAGCTCTCATAGAAAATCCTCCCTTGGACACAATTCTTCAAAGAGATTAACCCCATCCCAGTGTGAAATAGTCACTGTAGAAAATTTTGCCCAAAATTATAGGCTTTATTATTAGGGATTTTGAGAAATATGCACTTTAAAAAAAGATAAAAGAGAAGATTGCTTCATGGTTCAGGCAATATATCTCTGTCTCTATTGTTTAAGTCTTACTAGGGTCAGTTGTACCCTGATTTATTCCATTTCCCATCTCTCCATGCCATTACACTTCCAAATAATTTGAGACCCTATTTTTTTTATTTTAGTTTTTCATGGGGAACTACTGAGTATGACAAGGTCTGTCATCACCAAATAAGAAATGACTTGTGGCCATTTATAACTGTTATTAAGATCATGTTTTCTCCACTGAGTGTCAACAAAAAACTGACACGCATGGACTCTTAAAACAAAGGACACAGAAATATTAATTCAAAAGGGCACCTGCATCCCTATGTTTATAGCAGCACTCTTTACAATAGCTAAGCTATGGAAACAACCCAAATGCCCAAAAATAGATGACTGGATCAAGAAGATGTGGCACATATACACAATGGAATATTACTCAGCAATCAAAAAAAGATAAACTCATGCCATTTGCAGCAACATGGATGGAGATGGAAGGGATCATGGTCAGCAAAATAAGCCAGAAAGAAAAAGAAAAATACCAGATGGTCTCACTCATAGCAGGAATTTAGAAAACCTAAATAAGGGGACCAGGAAAAAGATTAACTATAATAAAGTAAAAATCAAAATCAACAAGCAACTATAAACTAGAGACACACTACAGGGTGGGGAGGAGGGAGTAGGATCAAAACAAGGGGGGTGGGAATTGTATGGGGAATATAACCAAGATGAAAATGCATGCAATGTGCAAAGATGAAAAAATGATGTAAAAATATATAAAATAAAAAAATATATAAAAGGAAAAAAAAAACAGTAACAATGAAAGGCCAAAGAAAAGACAATAACCAAAGAAAAATGGAAGAATCAGGTTTACAAGTTTAGGCTTGAGCTGGTAATATTGTCAAAGACATCTTTGGAAATTTTCCTTTAAAAAAAAAAAAAAAGCAAAATGACATGAAATAAGTGAGATCTAGTCTATCATGAGGTTTATTACTTTTCAATAGGCTCTTGCTTTAGTGACCCAATCTTCTCACAAGGAAAAAAGTCTCTCCCATTCTCTGTTCATCAAGAAACCTGGAGAAGGTCATTTCCAGATTGGTTCTGAAAGTCAAGATGAAAATCATTAGTATGACATGTATGTAGACACAATGCATTGCTGTAAAATTGGTACTGGTTATCACACTGCAGACATGAAGTAATGTATAGAAAACCTCCGCAAACTATCGAATACTTCCAAACACCATTTTTCTTTTTTGACAGCATAATGAAAAGTTTCAAAGCACTCTTGTCTTTCAAATTGTAGTACCATTTTATTTTATGATTTCATTTCCCAGTCGATCTTTAGAAATATGCCAAGAGTCATGGGGATGAGAATGGGTATGAAGATGAAATCACAGACTCAAAACTGTCATAACTAAAGCTTGGAATCTTGAAAGTTAAAGCAACTACCTGAGTTATGAATTGCAATTTTGTGTGGAAACCAACTTAATATTGAGTAGCAACTTTTCTCTAGAGAATAGCTTTGCTCCTTGGCTAGCACAGCTATGTTTGAAGGATGAAAGGTCATCCAAAATTGTGGCGGCATGGAAGCAGTGATATGGGGTTAGATTTTATTGAAAATGCTAATGTCATATCTAGTTCTATCATTTTTACCTAGATACCTCAGATCTCTGAATTGGCAGGAATTCAATATTTATCTAGGCCAGCGCTCTCAAACTTTAATGTGCTTGTGAGTCATCTGGTGATCTTGTTATAATGCAGATTGTCTTTCAACAGGTCTGGAGGACAGCTGTACTGTTCTGCAGGTCTAGCAAGTTCCCAGGTGAGACAAATGTAGCTGATCTGTTGAACACATTTTAGGTTGGAGTTCTCAGGTTTTTTTTACTTCGGCTTTCAGACATCCCAGGGTCATATAACTTTGTTACAGGCAATTTGTTATCAATACTAATTAAATCACCAAGGTTTCTTTCCACTTTAACTCTACAGATTCTATGTCTATTGCATATTTCTATCTCTGTTTCTCTGTGTCTCTGTTTATACTTATATCTATGAATGAAAGTAATTTAAGATTCCACAAAATAACATTACTCTCGTGACATCTAGCTTCTGACACAGTATCCTTAATATAAGATAAAATGGAAGAGTCTTCCCAGGGAATTGCACATAGTCTTAGATGCACCTTTGGGAATGTGTTACACATGTGAATGTCATCAACCATTAGTGGAAAAAAGATTGTGGATGGCTAATCTAATACAATCACTCAAATGTTGACCTGCAAGCAGTTGACATTAAACCTTAAATACATCTGTATTGGATTGTTTTTTAATTTACAAAAATAATGTATCTCCATTCAACTCTATTAATTGCTTGCTGTATGTGCTTCATAACAGAGTTTTTCTATACTTATATAAGTATATATAAATAAATATATATAGTAAACATATAAATATAATATATATGTGTGTGTATGTGTGTGTGCGTGTGTGTGTGTGTATATATATATATATATATATATGTGATCAACTGCTTTGGGTCCATTAAAAAAATACAACCAAATCTTTTCTTATTTAACATTATAATCAGCTTAAAAATAACTTTCTTGGGTTTTAATTCCACTTTTATGATCCTTAAATACCTTTATTAAAAGGAAGATGAATACCAATCAAAGTGTTTTCCCTGGATATTAGAATATAAATTTCATGAATGCCAAGATTTTTATCTGTCTGGATCAGGATGTATCCCAAGCTCCTACAATGGAGCCCAATACAGAGCAAGTGCCTGATGAATACGTAAAATGAATCAACATCAGTCAGTATCAGGATAATGGAGAGTTCGGTGGGGATGTCAGGGTAGACTGTCAAGAGAAGTGGGGCTGGAGCATGCCATATATCAATTAAATGTTTGCTATTGACATCATTCAGAAAGAATCAAAATATTACTTGGATAAATTGTGCCTGTTTCTAAATGTTGTTCAATAACTGGTCACATAACAAAATGTTTCTTCTTGATCTTAGCAATGTGATAAAGTGGATAAACATTTTGCTTGCTTTTCTAAAGTACTAAGATTACTCAAAGGAGATTATTAATTTAAAATAAACTGTAAAACACTGTGTAATTGACTAATTAAATTCTATTATTTACTGATATTATCTTCCTGATAGCCATGATATATATATATATATATATACATACCTCTGTGTGTGTGTGTGTGTGTGTGTGTGTGTGTGTGTAAGCTTTTGCCTGCAATTCTTTTCAACCTTCAGAAAGCATTTTATTAATTAAGCAAAGTGCAAATATTTCATCAGGACCTGTAGTGAACATGTAGATAGATCTTAGCAGTAGAATTAGGATGTAAGGGCAGGATGGATGACTATCAAAATAATCAGGACGTTCATCCTTAGTATTATTCCTTAGACTGCTGGAAACCTTCACAGTCAATCAGTTACTATCATCCTCAAGTTCCAAGTAAGAGAAATCTGGGTATTCTTTTTGTCAATTAGGAATAAAAGAGGCTTGGCCATATTTCGTATGGTGCTGATAACCCTGAAGTGCATTCTTCTATGGCCTTTGGCTCCATCTGGGGACCAAAATCATCAAGCCATTTGGTTTACAGATAATCTAGGACATCTAGAATTTTGAAGTTGTTATGCAAAGGAGAACAAAGACTCCTTTGCTTCAAGGGAATTAGTTATAAAGATCCACTCAAGCTTTGAACTTGTTTGTATGCAATTCTACACCTTTTAAGATTCAAATCATTTTGTCTGATAAGCCAGAGGAGAACTATTGAAAAAAAAAATACCGTAGACTTTGGCAGTTCAATAAAAGGCCCATTTTCAAAACATTGCCTTATGTAGTGTGGGTCATGTCAGGCTATTTCACTTTGATGATACTTGGAGTTAGTGAAGGAGCAATAACGTCTAACAAACAGTGTTGCACTGAAATAAAGAGAACACGGGAAGGATGGCAGGAGCCAGTTGTTATCCTCATTTCTATAGCTTAGAATTTTTGTGAACCCAAACAAATTGCTTAACCATTCAGAGACTTGGTTTCCCCATGTACAAATAGGATAAATGCTAATATCTTCTTGATAGGGTTGTAGAAAGGGTCAGTGGAGATAGTGTGTGGAGCATTAGTTCAGTTCCTAGCATTCAATAAGCGGTCAACAAAATCAATTAATGTCATTACCATGCAGAACAAAACATACCTCCTAAGCTTGAAGTGTTTGCATCAGTTTGTTTTACTGTAAATTCCTTGCTCTTCTCTATTGGAGCAAGGTCCAACCAAGTAGTGGCCTCAGCTTCCTGCCTTCATTTGGCCAGCATTATAGTTTGCTTTTAAATTTTTGCTTGGCCATGGCAGCAGACCTCTCCTGTCTCACCCGCTTTCCCCCTCAGCAGTGTATTTCAGTAGATCCACCTGTTCTGCTCCCTACTTTGTCTCTGGTGAATCCTCTCACCGCCCTGCACCTCTGGCCTACACCCCAGTTCTTGTATGCATAAATAAATAAATCTTTAAAAAATAAACTTTTGCTTGACTGCAACTTGAATGCCAAAAAATTTAAAAGCAAAGAACACAAGAGAAAATATTATTTTACAATTTCACTGACATTCTTATCTTGAGTTTCTTTGGACAGCAGTCCAGAGTGATGCTAAAGGCATCTTTTGCCCTGTCCTTGGCTGGAGAAGAGCTATCAGAAATTGATTTCCCCATTCCATTTTAACAAACCCATTCTAACTCATTATAGTTTCTTGGTTAAGTACTTTGGAACACATATCCTTTAAAGCTATTGCCATTGATTATACTGCACAATCTTAGTATTCAACTCTCATTCAATTAATATGTATATATGCAGTGGAAACTGATAGAAGTAGTGCTTTCGATAGAAAAACAAATATTTCAAATATGTCATAGTATGACTGTGTGGTTATAAGTCATATCATTTTTGATATATAATTTAGCAGTCTTAAGCTTACATCTCCCTGAGATAACATGAATTGTTAATCTTGTTATTGTCTCCCATTACCTCATGATGATAGATATTGCAGGAGATAAATAAACTTGTCCTTCCCCTCATTCTTTCTGGTCTTTCCTGTTAGTTCTATACACTCACCTAAAATAAAGAAACAAACAAACGCAACTACATACAATAGAAAACAGATCATTTCTGTCCCTTCTGACACCCATTCTCTGGGCAGGAGCCAGGGTGATCTTTTGAAAAAGTTAATCAGAACATGTCATTCTTTTGCTCAAAAGGCTTTATTGTCTTTCCATTGAATCTAGAAAAAGAATCCAAATTCCTTCCCCACCAAAGAATTGTATTATTTGGATCTTCCCTCCTCCTTCTCTGTCTTCCTTTTCCTCTGTCTCTCCTCAATGGGTCACCTACTTGCTGTCCCTCTAATTGCAGAGTTGGCTTGAGCAAACTGGAGACCTGGCACTTGCTCTCTCTTTAGAGCCCTCTGTCCCTGATCTTTTGCACTGCAAGGTTTTCAGATCTTAGTGTAAAAGTCACTTCCTTTGTGAGCCCTGCCTTGACCACCCACACTAAATTAGCACCTTCATCTTCCAAACACAATCTACTAGCCTGTTTTTCTTTTTTTTTTTAGAAGATTTATTTATTTATGCATACAAGAGCTGGGGTACCGGCCAGAGATGCAGGGGTGAGAGGATTCACCAGAGACAGAGTGGGGAGCAGAACAGACAGATGTATTGAAATACACTGCTGAGGGCAGCGGGCGAGAAGGGAGAGGTCTGCTGCACCACATGTGGGTTAGCTCCCTGGCCGGGGATTAAACTTGTGCCGTGCTGCAGTGGCTGCTGATAGCTTCATAGTGCTGCATCTTAAACCCTTGTACCATCAGGGAGGCCCCTACTATCCTGCTTTTCATCACCATCATCATTATTTTTTTAGCCCACCTTTTATTGCCAGCCAAAGTTAACTTCATCTACTTTCTCATTTTCTGTCTTTTCCCACTGGCAAGAAAGCAGGACCTTAGGCATCTTATTCATTGGTGTAAACCCCACTGCCAAGTACTGAGTAGATATTCAATAAATATTTGGACGAATAATGTAGCAATGGCTCAGAGAGATAGCACGTCTCTTTTAGGTACTAGAGAAAGTGTGTTAGTACATAAAGGCAGGTTTCTCATTCAAGCTCTGTATTTATGTCATTTTAGACAAAGTGTCCACATTGCTTAGCTGTACTTGATTTATCATTAAGATGAGGAAAAGGGAATACGATCATCTTTCAAGTTAGAACCAAAAAAATAATAATGGATACTTTCTATTTTTAGTATGTCAAAAAGGATGATGAAAAGCTGACATTTTATCATTATTTTTGTAGAGCTCAAATACAATGTAATTTTGTCTGTGTTTTCAATTTTATCAGTTCAGAATAATTAGCAGCTTTGTCTCTTTTATTTATAAGGGTGAACAAGTCAAGGATAATTTAGCTTTCTAGGAAAAATTTCAAATGGAAAAATAAAAGAATGGGTTACTGGGGCTGAAAAGACACAGAGGCAAGAGCAGCAGAAGAAATGAGCTGTAAGTGTCTTATCAGTGCCAAAATTCTATGATCCTTAATGCATATTTCAGAATTCCTAGCTACAAGCAACAGAGTTCATTCTATTGAGTTACCAGAGAAGTGGATTTAAGAATGGCAGATACCTCATAGAATCTCCAAGGCAGCAAGTAGCAATGATTAAACATATGTTGGGACTACAAAATAGAGAACTCTAATTCTATTATTGTCAGAATGAATTTTTATATCAAATTTCTTGGTTACAGTATTATTTATATTAATATTATATAATATCAATATATCATAGTATTAACATTATTTATTATATAATAATATTATTTTAATATTGTTTATGTTAGGTAATAATTTTCACCCACAAGTCATATGACCAACATTGAATGGGAGAGGATGCCCCTTTCCCTCACATCTTTTACAGCACCCCAAAGCATTAAGAGTTACTGACCAATACAAAGTAAAAATCAAAATCAACAAGCAACTATAAACCAGAGACACACTACAGGGGTGGGGGTGAGGGGCGGGGAAAGGAAGGACTAGAGTCAAAATAGTGGGGGGGTGCAATTGTATGGGGAATATAACCAAAATGAAAATACGTACATTGTGCAAAGATGAAAAAAGGTGTAAGAATTCTATAAAATAAAACATTTAAATTAAAAAAATGAAAAAAAAGAGTTACTGACCATCCATTTTTATTTTATTTATTGTTTTTATTTATACAAGCACTGGGTACAGTCATAAGTGCGGGAGTGTGAGAGAATTCACCAGAGCCAGAGCAGGGAACAGAACGGGCAGACTGACGAAATACACTGCTGAGAGGAGTAGTGGGCACAGCAGGAGAGGTCTGCGGGCCATGTAGGAACCTCGCCGGCGGCCAGGGTTCGAACCGGCACTGCAGAGGCTGCGGGCAGCTTCACAGCCCATTGCTCAATTGCTGAGCCACCAGGGGAGGCCCACTGACCATCCATTTATTCACGTCCATGCTAGGGCACATCTTTCCTCTCTGCAAGGTCCCTCACAACCATTTGCTCTCCTAGACTTCATTGTCATTCTGGGAATCCAAATAGGCATTTAGGTGATGAATCCCTTTACCTTTGGTTTTTCTAGCTTCCCATGTGGTCTTTCTAATACCCCCAGACACTAATCCAAAATCATGGGACCAGAATTTGTCTGTCTCTGGGAATCACAGGACTCTGGGTTCCTTGCTTCCTTCCTGTCTCTTCTCCTTCCTCTCGCCCCAAGAAATATTCTTTTAATTTGAGCGATGCTCTATTGTCACTCACATGATTCTTCCAAACAATGTTTATGTCCTGGGTCTACTGTAACTTCCCTAAAACAGAAGTCACAATATGGCGGTGAAGGAGCCAAATTTGACCACAAATTAGTTTTGCTTTTCTGGGGTAGCATTTTTAAAAGAAATCCAATTTTAAAGCTTTTAGGTAGGACAAAAACTTTTTCACCCAGAAAATATTTATCACAGCAACAAACATCTTTCTTACATTATTTTACCCATCTTTTCATTGTCTTTGAGTCAATTAGCAATTATTGGAAATTCATTCAAATCTCAACACTAGACTCTCCTTTCTGTTCCTCTTTATTCTATCCCCAGGCCATTGTATCCATGCTAGATGTTCTAATTATGTATGCAGTGATTCTCAAATTTATATCTCTAACCTAGATCTTTGATTTCTACCCCCTTATTTGACATATCTCTACTTCTATGTCTTAACTATTCTCTGGTTCAACACTTTCAAAGTCAAATTTATTATCACTCTTCCATTTTGTCCCATTTTAGTGAGTTGTACCATATCCTCTTGACAGTGCAAAGTCAAGCAAAAGGAAACACATAAATGACAAAGGCTGGAGTCACTCTTGGCATCTTTTTATTTTCTGTATCTTTTCAGTCTTAACTATTGACAATTCTTTTATATTGTTACCTTCAAAACATAATGAGTCTGTCCACTCATCTCTGTTTCTACCCAGTTCAAGCTATCATTTCTTGCTTGACCAATCTCATAAGTGATCTTTTTGCATTCATTTATTTCTCTCTAATTAGTTTTCCACAAAGTATTCTCTTCAAAATGCAAATCTTATCAAGTTTGCCAAGCCTCCTCTTCCCCAACTAACTCAAACAGTAGAAGAGCTATGATTTTTAAAATGAAGGTCTTCTTCGCAGATTTTACACAGCCCTGACTTTCCTGTTATATCTTGTGCCATGATGCTTCTAGATTTTCCTGTTCTTATCACACTGGTTTTCTTTCTGGTCCATCCACGAGCCATATTCTCTCCTGTCTTAAGACCTTGGCAATCCTACCCATCCCCTAATCAGACTCTTGCATAGGTAACTCCTATTTCTTCTTTAGATCTTTAGCTTAAGTACCTATCACCCCTCAAGGAGACTATCTCCAACTCCTCAAGTGATCCTCAAATCCTCCTGGTGCAAGTGCCACAATGCCACGTACTTCTTTTCCAGTCAGGATGGGGACATTTTTTTTTTACCTTTTTTCCTCCCCACTAATTGTCCTTAGGAAAATTACCTGTTGTGGACATTTGTAGTCAACATATTCAGGAACAATGCAAATGACTCTTGGTAAACATACAATTCAGTTGATGTGGAGTGAAAGAGCACAGGAAATCAAGAGTGAGGCTGTAACTCTCAAATACACTGTATGCCGAGGGCACCTGTCAACTAGTTGAACTGTGGAAATGGAGAACCCTCCCAGATGTCTACTATTTGTGGAGTTATCTTTGTAATGTCTGTATTTTAGTTTCCGATGGCTGCTGTAACAAATGACCAATAACTTGGTGACTGAAAACAACACACTTTATTCTCTCACAGTTCTAGAGGTCAGAAGTCTGAAATCTATCACTGTGCTGAAATCATGGTGGGTCTCCAAGGGCATATCTGTTCCCACTGTCTTTTCTTCTTGAACTGTCTTCTTTACACTTACTATTATTATTACTATTATTTTGATTCAGGGCCCCTTCCTCCATCTTCAAAACTATCACTGTAGAAGATTACTTCAGTTGTCACATATATTTTCTTCTATAGGACTCCACCCACCTTTTTTATTCAAAATCTTCCAGACTCATTCATTTTTAATATATTTTTTATTATTATTTTACTTCCTTAGTGATTTTTTCACAATAAATATATAAATATTTCACTCCTCAGGTATGATTAGCACACTTCTCCCAAAATACCCATAATCCTCCCTTTTATAGGATGCATGATTTCATTGGGTTCACCTGGATAATCCAAGATAATCTCTCCTTCTCAAGATCCTTAACCTAATCACATCTTCAAAAAACCTTTTAATAAAAATGGAAATTCCAAATGATGCAGCAAATACCACTCCAAGGCATTGACCTAAAGAATATGAAAACAGGGCCTCCCCAGTGGCGCAGCGGTTGAGCGCTGGGTTGCGAAGCTGCCTGCAGCCTCTGCAGCGCCGGTTCGATTCCCGGCTGCTCCCTGGCTATGGGAGGAGGGTCCCACATGGCGTGCAGACCTCTCCAGCCGCCCGCTGCTCCCCTCAGCAGTGTACTTCGGTCCTTCTGCCTGCTCTGCTCCCCGCTCTGGCTCTGGTGAATTCTCACCCTCCCATGCTTCTGACTGTACCCAGTGCTTGTATAAATAAATTTTAAAAAAGACTAAAAAAAAGAATATGAAAACAATATTAAGAGAAGATCTATGCATGCCTATGTTAACGGCAGCATTTTTCACAATAATCAAGATGTGGAGTCAAAATAAACACCCAACAACAGATAACTGGATAAAGAAATAATGGAATATATATTCAACAGAATACTATTCAGCTATTAAAAATGTGAAATTATGCCTTTTGGGAGAAAATGGATAGATCTTGAGGTGATTCTACAGGTGAAGTAAGTCAAAAAGCAAATGACAGTTACCAGATATTGTCACTCATTTGTGGAATATAAATAACCAAAAAAACAAACTAACAAGGCTTAAGGGAAAAAAACAAAATATAAAGACTCTGAAAAATGTAATGTTTACCTGTGAGTAGAGGTGAGGAAGGAGGAGGAGATGAAGGGGAGGAAAGGTGATAGGGTATTGGCACTGGGGGCTGTGGTGTAAGGTGAGTGAAGCATCTGCATATACAAAGGTATGAAGTTAAATCTCAAAATCATTGTTGTATAAAAGATTGGCAAACCAATAGAATTGGAAAAACAAAAACCAAAACTCTTTTGTCATGTAAGATCACAAATTCACAGATTCTAGGGATTAGTACATGGACATCTTGGGGATCAATATTTAGCCTAACATAGCTTCTCTCCTGTATTCAACTTTCAGCTCCAAGAAGCAAGGTCTATTTCTATTTTTATTCACTAGTGTTCATAGAAGACTCTATGGCCTATAGTACACACTTGGGAAATATATTCTAATGAGTGAATATGATTCAGCATCTTTTTGAAAGATTATTAATCATATGTGGTTTACTTTTTAAAATTTATATTAACATTGGTTAATATCGCTGTCTCTATTTTCAAAGCATAGGCTCCCTGCTCCACGCTATTACAATAGTGCTCCCACCACCACAGTACCCACAATCCATCACCAGAGTCTACTGTGCTCCCTTCTCTGCTCTCCTCCTCCTAGTCTTCCCCCTCTGAATGTCTCAGTCCTATAGTCTGCTTTTCAAGCGCTAGTCTTTGGTTTGGATTTTTCTGACCCTTTGCCTGGTTTCTTTTGAAAATTTTATTTCATAGTTTTGCACTGGAGTGAGACTAGAACACTCTAAAATTTCATTTACTAATCCTTCACAGAATAAGTGCACAGACACTAACATTAATTAGTATCAGCACTAATATTCTTTAACAGGTATTCAGTAAATGATTTATATAAATTTGTATTCAGTAAATGATTTAAATAAATTTAGGGATGTAAGACAATTTGTTTTAATGTTTATTTCACAGAAGGGGGATTGGAGATCTGGGAAACAGAAAACAATTTGCTTAATAGTAAACTGTGAAAGACAGGTCCAGTTAGGATTTGAACTGAGATTGTGTTCATTACTCCAAGTAATATCATATGATATGTTGAGGTTCTTCATATCATTTACAAGTTGTGAGCTAGGAGAAAGTTGCTTTTCCTTTCCATGGTTTAGTTATAAGTTCCATGGAATGAAAACAATATTTGCCTTTAATATTTGTGGTAAGGTATAAGTTATACAATGCAAATAAATACATCTAAGTCACCAATACATCACTGACTCTTGCTCTTTTCATAATTAAGTTGATGGCATATCTAGGCATCTAAATACATTTTAGCAAGGTGTAAGCAGAGTTAGTTTCACATTAATATATTAACAGATTTTTTTCTTTTTAAGTAAATAGATAATTCCCTACAAATAACCATCTCCTCACTTCGTGGCCATTCCAGGAGTAAATAAGAGCAAATTTCATTACATCTAGGGGAATATCGCCAACCAGGCATGAAACTTAAAGAGGCAGACTGAAGAGCTGGTGAGAAGTCAAGTTCAGTACATGGGCCCAGGCCAAGTCCCAGGAATCAGGGACATGGTTCCCAGCCTATCCAACAGCCCTTAAATGCCATGATATTCTCACATCATGTATTCTCCAATTCTAGTAAAAGAAGACCCTTCTAGAGGGGAAAGAAATAAGAAAAGGCCAAGGGGAACAAATTCCAGAAACACTGCTCCATTCCCCCACCACAGTAGTCAGACCCTGATGCCATCTAATCCCCAGGTGCTGGAGTTAAAGCTTCAAAAGTTGAATAGTGGTATTTCATTGTGGTTTTGATTTTCATTTCCCTGATTATTACTGATGTTGAACATTTTTTCATATACCCGTTGGCCATTTGCATATCTTCTTTGGGGAAGTATCTTTTTAGCTCTTCTGCCCATTTTTTGACTGGATTGGTTACTTTGTTTTTGTTGAGTTCTGTGAGATATTTGTAGATCTTTGTGATCAGACCCTTATTAGTTGTATTGTGTGCAAAAATTTTCTCCCAATCAGTAGAATGTCTCTTGGTTTTGGTTAATGTCTCTTTTGCTGTACAGAAGCATTCGGTTTGGCTTTTTCTGAACCTTTGTCTGGTTTCTTTTGAAAATTTTATTTCATATTACAAGATATCCAGCTGTTTATCTTTTCCTTCACTTTCTTTGCTTTAGGGGATGTGTCTTTAAAGATGTTACTGAGATGTATGTCATGTAGTGTTTTGCCTATATTTTCTTCTATATATTTTATGGTTTCAAGTCTTATGTTCAATTCTCCTATTCATTTTGAGTTGGTTTTTGTGCATGGTGTGAGGCAGTAGTCTAGTGTCATTCTTTTGCATGTGATAGGAAAAAGAAATATATCGGATGGTTTCACTTATAGGAGAAATACAGGGGAACCAAATAAGGGATCAGGAAAAAATAATAATAATAAAAACAGACAAAATTAGCAGGAAACTATAAATTAAAGACATTCTGCAAGGGAGAGGAATGTAGAGGAATCAAAACAGGGGAAAGAAGAACACAAAGGACTGTGGTGATGGTTCAAGGGTGAATTGGTAGTGGGAATTTAATGGGGGGTTACACCTTAAAGGAGAAAGCATACAAGCATACATTGGACAAAAATGAACAATGATGTAAGAAATACATATTATATATAAATATAAATAGTACAAAAACAAAAAAAAAATAACACAAAAGTTGAATAGTGGGGGTAACAATGACCAGGGACAGGGCAAGAAAGCTCAAATGTGATCAGGCTCAGGACATAGGCTGACAATCCAGCAGGAAGGTGGCCTTCCTCAGGGGGCACAAACCAGAGTGCAAAGAATGTGAGTTGGGGCTAAGGAAGCGATATTGGGGGGTGGGGTGAGGTTGAATATAAAGTGGTTACAAAGTAAGGGAGTGAATTGCAGCACGAGAGGTGACCATGGTGGACACTACTAGAACAAAACAGGAATGAAACAGACCCCAGATGTGATAAAGGGGCATGAGGCTGACCCAAAACTGGGCTCTGAGCTGGTGTAGGAAGTTGCGGGGCATACCACTAGTCCAGGGGCTCCTCCCTCCCCTCTACACTTGTGCATTTAAGTGTTTTATCATCATACCTAGAGAAAGGCAAGGCCCTTCCATTATTGCCCCATGCCAGACTCAACTCCACTGGGAGGGGAAAGATAGAGTGATGAGAGTTGGGAAGCAAGGGGAATGAGGGGCCTATCAGGTCTTCTCAGAGTGGGGGGCTTAGTAGCCAGGTGATGGAGGCTGGTTCTTGGGCATGTAGATGCTGGGTTGCCTGGATTGTAATAGGCACTGATAGCTGCTTCTGTGACCTTGGCTTGGGTTGCAGGCACGGAAGTACTTGAGGGCTGCTGACTGGAGGTTCAATGATCCTGGGGTGGGGTGGTGGGAGGGGCTAAACATATCCCATTCAGCATGGGAGATCCTGAATAGAACTCAGATGAGGGGGGTTGATAGGGTAGGCCAGAAGGGGCACATTCCATTGGCAACTTTGCGGGGGAAGATATAGGCCCCACTGGGCATCTATGTGCAGAGTTCCCATAAGCTCCACTGGGGCTTCACCTTAAGAAGCTTGAGAGGCCATTTGTAGCACCCTATGTCCAAACATGATGTCCTTGGTGTAAACGTCAATGTGAAGCCTTCCTAGTCACCTCCTGTTTTGGCCTCACTGTTCCCTCGATGTAGTTTGCACCAAACACAGACTGCTTGATCTCACAGTCCTTCATCAGATAAAAGGCTCTTATGAAGAGCTGCACAACAGTCTTCATCTTGGACAGAAAGATGACCCTGTTAGGGGTCAGGTAGATAGTGCATTTTGGGGTTCCTTTGAAGGTCTCTGGCATGTTCTTCAAGGCATTGCATTTAAAGTCCATATGGTCATAGGAAATTAGGATGCTCACTGTTGTTGACAATCACTCTGCTGCCTACTGAGTGATTCCTGTTGGATGTCAGTCTCAGAAAGACCCAAATGCATTTCTTACTGTGATTTTCTTTCAAGATCAGTCACTAAACACACACACACACACAATTTCTATAAAAGGAGACTTCAGTGTGGGGAGAGTAAGGGTGGAGAGCAAAGGGGTGAAAGGGCCCAAAGGACTATGGTGGAGTGCTTTGGTGGTAGGTGTGCTTTGGTGCTAGGTGTGCTATGGGTGCTTTGGTGGTAGGTGTGATGTGATAACATACATAACATACATTTGCAGAGGTATGAACCTGTACCCCTAAGTCTTATACAATGTTGTAAATCTAAGTTATTTAGTTAAAAAAGAGACTTCAATAAAAATTGTTTAGTTAAAAAAGAGACTTCCTGGGAAAGATGTGATACGAACATTTTAGAATTCTTAATTAGATTTTTAAAACCTAATTGTTAACTGATTCTTAATTATAGTAGATATGACAGCTAACTTACCCTGACAGCCCAAGTTACTGAATAACTCTAGGTTAACAGACACAACAGGTAAAGATTTCTACCTTTAAATATTTGTCAAGGGAATTTAGTCCTATCTTTGTCCCTTGAGGTAGAAAATCATAATTCCATAATGATAACTAAATGTCTTAATGCAGAAATGAATCATGAAAATGTTAAAAGATCTCCATCAGAAGGGCCCTTAACTTACACACCACAACAAAGAAGACAAGAAAAAATCATGGACCCTGAGTGACATAAAAAAACTGGTCACTCTCCACAGAATGCTCAAGTAAGGAAACAAGAAGGCCTTAACATTCACCATGGGCAAGATCAAACAAGAAATAGAGAACAGAGAATTAGGGTAGAAACGTAATGCTTCAGGCATTATAAGGTTTATATGAGGATGTTCACTATAGCGGTGGTTATAAGATGAAAAAAAAAAACTGGAAATAGTCTAATTGTTCACTAATAGTGATGAAGTTGTAGTGCTTCTATACTATGGATTGTGACACAGCAGTACAAAAACAATGATGTAGATGCCTATGTAGATACAGAGAAAGAAAGAACACAGATAAGTTCTTAAAAAGCTAAACTGCTATTTATGTTTAAAATGAGATAAAACAAAGGACTATTTCTGCTTTATTTATGTAGAAAACACCTAAAAGCATACACACCACAATGACAGAAATGATTTATTTAATGTCTTTTTTGTTTTCAAGGGCAGGCAGTTATGTGATTGAATGCAATAGACCATAAGTGTTTTGGTTTTACCCACATTATGTTTTTTTTAATATTATAAAACATATTTATGTTAATTATTATATTTTGACAATCATAAAAAATAGAATTCTAGTAAAAAATCATGACTTAGTGGTACCTTGAAAAGATTGGTGCATGCTCTTTTGACATCCAATGTGGATTATTATGTTAAGGTTAAGGTAATTCTTATTCATGTGGAAATGACATATTTTTATTTCTAAAGGAGGTTTTAGATTTTTTTCTTTGTTTTCAGTATTTGCAAATCTTACAGTGTTTTTAAATTTTACAAAGGCAGACCTTTTGACTTTCTAGTTAATTAGTTGCCTTTCTTTTCAAGTTTTGGAATTTTCTTATTTATTCACTCATTTTTTTCTCCACTGCAGTTTATTACATATTTCTGAAAATTATAGGTTGATTTTCTGTATCTCTAATTTTCTCAAAAATTTTCACTTTACTTTTTGGGGTCAATATTTCTGGGATAATTTTTGAACTCCACTTAACAAGACTTTATTATATTCGATATTCCAAAAATCATAGCTTTAATTCTGAAGATATCTTTGCTGATCTTGGATCATTCCTTTATCATCACATCCTCTTCTTGTTTTATATCGGTATCAATGCCACAATCTCTTTTGCACTCTACTTTTAAATTTTCATCTGCTTCTAAAATTATCTCTTCCTCTACAAAGCTAGTCTCTGTCTTTATTTTCTTTACTCATGTGTAGGTTTCCTTTAAATGTCTAAAGATTCCTGACTTTTAATGCAAATACAAAAATTGGTATTTAAAAGAAGATACAGTTTATGTGTCAACATGACTAGGCCTTCAGGTGCCCACATATTTGGTCAAACATTATTCTAGGTGTGTGTTGAGGATGTTTCTAGATGAGATTAATCTTTGAATCCATAGACTGAAAACATAATTCCCTCCTTAATGTGGGCGGGTCTCATCCAATTAATTGAAGCTCTAAATAAAAAGGCTGAGTAAGAGGGAATACTTTCTTCCTAATTTTTTGAGTTGGGACTTTGCCTTTTTCCAACCTTCAAACCCAGACTGGAGAGCGTACTGGACAGAGACTGAGGAAGCTAACAATTACATGTGTAGATCTTGAGTTGATCACCACTTCTTACCCCTTCCGTATCTGTCATGCCTGACAACTTCCATGTTGAACTTCCTTTAGGATTCTTCCAAGTCAATCATTTCTCATCCCTTCCCCACTGCAAACAATGCCTGTATATATAGTCCAGACTTTAGTACTGTCTTGTTTGCTTCAAGTAGTATTATTTTTCTGTTTTCTATAGTTTATAGAGTTGATATTCCCTATCTGCTAGTGACATGCATTTTCATTTTTTTCATTTTTAATGGGTTTATCCTTTTCTAAAATAATTTTGTTACTATTTGGATAACATTTCCTGAGTGAGAACACAAAAAGGTGACCGTTTGCCATTCTTAGCAAAAGAAGGACTTTGGGATTGAATTTGAAAGGAGTAATTAATTTTGATTATTTCTGTTCTATAGATGCCTTTTTATGGATCAAAACAATATTTCCCTTTTATGATTTTTAGTAGTCTCTTAGTAAGTTAAAATTAGGCTTTAAATACCATTTACAGGAGTGTGTGTGTCTATGAATGTGGGATTGTTTCTTTGTGCAGCATTGGAGGCTCATCAAGAACCATGGCTCCTACAAATAGGGGATTAGTTTGTAGCAAAGCTCTAAAAAGATAAATGGTGGATAGATTGACAGATGAGTGTATGGATGGAAAAGTAGATAGATAGATAGATAGATAGATAGATAGATAGATAGATAGATAGATAGATAGACAAAACTTTGAGTTGAATATGATCTCTGAGTTTGGAGCTGGAGGTTAGTTTAAAGCAGGAAATGAAAATAATGGTCTTGGTTACATAGCAACAATGTCATCCTGGCCTTAGGTTATAGGTATGACAAGACTACAACAGGCTAAATACAGTGTCTATTTCACAATGATGCCTATGAGGCATGGGGGTAGATGGGAGGAAATTTGTAGGAAAAAAAAACAGTATCATATCTGACATTGTCTCAATTGCTTCAATCAGATTCAGCTTTCATCAAAACACTTTCATCTTTCCTGCTGGCCAGTAACAAACAGTTTTCTGGCCTCCCTTCCCTACTGCTTGCAAGTACTGGTCTCCTTGCTCTTAGAATGTCCTTCTAAAAATCCTCTTAAGCTGGTAAAATAGATCCCAATCTTAAAGGTTATTTAAGCCTCATGTTCTACCATCTTTATTTATTAGCTCCCAAATGAGAAATAACCCTAATTGAATTGAAATCATATTTACAAACAAAATGAGGCCTTTCTTATGTATGAAACAGTATCATGCTTTGAGACTTCTCTGGTTCTTTCTGAGCAAGGAAAGTAATGTCTTACCCTCTGTGGCCATCGGCTGAGCAGTCAAAGTAAACCTTTCCTTTCAAATTTCATAGATTTCTTGAATTTGAGGTGTGGAAGCATTCTTAAAGTACTCAATTCACAGGTGAAAAAAACTGATGCCCACAGACATAGTAATTCACCTATAGTCAAATGTTCAATTTGTCAGGATCTAGGTCCAAAACCCTTGTGTTCTGATTATTGTATTCAGTTATTCTTCTATAATAATTAAAATAATATTATAGGCAATATTTTTGTAGCTATGAAGTGCTAAGTTTACATTTACCTTTATAATATCTCTAAGATAGGTAGAACTTTTATCAACCCCATTTGAAAGACAAGAAAGATGTAGTAAAGAGACATTAAACAACCTGCCCAAGGTCACACATAACCTTGCAGACCTGGCATTCAAAACCAAGTACTCTGGTTCCAGAATTTGTATGCTGTGCATTACACTCTGTTGCCTTTCTACACACTAAGCTTCATTTTCGTGGCTGCATTTCTAAAATGAGGCACTTCTCACTAATTTTCAGAGTGATAAATGGCATAAATAACACTGTAAGCACAGAAGTACTTCACCTGAGGCTTTGTCAATGATAAATTGGACAGGAAAACCAAGCAACTTGTATAAGAACATAGCAGAGCAAAGAAATTAGGAAGACATCCCATTTGAACCAAGATGTAAGCAGCAGAGACACTGCTTCATGGCCAGGACAGTGCCATTGGAAAATGAAATAATCAAACACGGACAGAGTTACCTGGAGTTGCAGAAGCTTTTTGTATTTCCCTTTTCTTACTAGGCATTTTGCCAGTTGGTCTTAAAAAAAAAAAAAACAGGTCATGTCTTCTGCTGCACTTTCAGACTGTACATACTAATATAAACTGGAGCTGAGAAACATTCATCATTGTAAAACTTTGTCTTGTAGGCTCAGATGAAAAACCTGGCTCCCATTCTCATTGTAACCATAGGGCCATACAGGAGCCTGTGGCTATAAAACCATGTAGTTCACCCTTGCAGGGGAAGCCAGGTCCCAGCACCTGAAACCTTTACAGACAGTAGCTGCAGCAGTTACCTACTGTTGCGTAACAAATCATCCTAGTACTTTATGATTTTGAACAATTATATTTTTACAATTCTATGTGTTGATTTCGTGGTTCATATGTGTTGAGCAGGAGGGGCAGTTGTTCCGTTAGAATAGTTGGGAGGGTTGGATCTATCTTTTCACGTGGTTTTTCACCCCAAAATTTTCACATCATGATTGTCTCAGGTTTCCAAGAGACCAAAAGTGGAAACTAAACTGTAACACCTCACAGGGCCTGAGCCTCAGGCTTGTGCTGCGTCACTTCTATCACATCCTACTCGTGTAAGCACCTTATAAGGACTGTCTTCATTCAATGCTAGAGGAGTACTGTTCAAGTCCGGGAATTCAGGGTAGTATGATTCACCCTGGGGGCTATTTTCTAGCAATCTAACATTTAAGCCTTCAAAAGTCAGACCAGTCTTTCTCTTCTGTGACTGGCTAGGATAGCACCAGCTTATAAAGAGGAGAAAAAAAAAAAAACATTCATTACGGAGGTCCCCTTCCAGAACAAAAACCTCATGCTATGCAAAATGCAAGAAATACAGTTATTTATTGAGTCTTTCCTTGTTGCATATGATTCCAATGGTGGCTAAGTGATTCTGACATGGTCACGGCCAAAAGGGAGTAAGGCATTGAGGATATTATCCACAGTGCAGTGGAGTATTTCTGGGTTAAAGTTGGTTAGGGTTGAGAGGAGGGAAGAAACTGTACCAACACAGTGTTGCTACAGGGCAGTCATACCCTAAAGTTGGGGTTAACAAAATAAATACCCATGTAGAGAAGATGGAGGGTATTACTACAAGAGTATTAATTAAAGCTTGATAACCCCCCTCCCCTGCAGTATGCTCAGTGACAAAGCTGGAGAGGGTTTCCAGTGGTAGAATCTTGGTCTTTCCTTGTCATTTACTAGGACAAGCTTGCCAGGAGGTAGCATAGCAAGGAATATGCATAGGCATGTGCGTGTGAGTGTGCGTGTGTGGGTGTGTGTACGTGTGTGTGGGGGGGGGGGGCAGATAGAAAGAGATCTTCTAAGACAGATGCTCCAAAAGGATATATATGTTTGCATCATGATCTTAAAATTTAATCCTGCAAAAAATCTTAATATCCTTGTTCTAGCTTTATAGAAAAAAAGCAACAATATAACAAGACAGGCGCTTGGGAACTACAAATGAACATAATAGGAAAAGGTTTCTTTCCTTTACCCAGACAAATTCTGATTATCTACAAAGCAAGTGGGGTAGGTTTGATCAAAGCTGGGTCAGGCTATCTGTTTATACTTTGTTGGTATAAACATCTGAGATAAGTGCCAAAATCAGGGTACCTCATAGGCCCCTGTCAAAATGCCTGGTAAGCATTTGGAATGGTCCACAACTGACCTTCTCTGACTGGAAGGTACATAAATGTTAGGAGGTGAGAGAAGGCCTTTTCTGGAAGAAGATAACAGGTATAAATTTCATTTCATTTGTATTGTTATCAATCCACCTGAAATTAATCCCTGCACACAGAAGTGGCTTGTATCTAACAAGTGGACCTTTAGGTCTATTTTTTTATGGCTCCCTACTTGAAAGAAGATATAATAGCAATCCAACTAATGCAATCCACATATTCTGGCATCTGCCCAGGGGAGAGGCACTCCAAAGGCAATAGTGAAGAGAAAATCATACACGTTTTGCACAGCCCCAAAAAACACTTGGTGGAATATTTAGTAGAATGCAGTTACAGGTAAAGAAAAGGGGGAAAGAAGTCACCTTGCCAGAAGTAGACTGAAACACATCCTTACAACCACTCAGATCCTACGTGACTCAAGAGATAATGTTTCTATTCTTTGATTAAATCATAGCAATTTACCAGAGGGCTACAATGATGAATTATGAACCTCCTTATGTGTCCTGGGTTCCTCTAGGCACATTTTTTTCTGTTTCTCTACTACTCTGTACATGTCACTACTCTAGGTCTCACTGCACTATCTCCTAAATACTATCCACTACTGGATTCAGGAACAATGTTGCGTTGTTTATACTTGCCTAGCACTTAGTACAATGATTGAGGCACATGTAAAACAAAATGTAGATGACTTAGATAAATATATTACAATTTGTGAAGCTTCCATATTACTATCTGAGACCCATTAGTATGTAGTGATGAGATTTGGTTAAAAAAATCAGAAGATAATTTATGATTTTAAAATACAAATAATTTGGTTTCAAATATCATCCATAAAGACTATAAAATAACAGTTTCCTTTACTGAGAGATTTTGCAAGAAAGAATGACAATGTTGTAATGATAAATGGGAATATCTGAAGGTCATGCTAATTAACAACTTAGGAAAAGTAAGAGGAAACTTCAGTACTTAAGTAACAGAAATATGACAAAGGTCAAATGAAGTGTACATTCTTATAATCAAAAGATAAGTCAGAACATGGTAGAAACCCAGTCATGCGGGAGAAAATTTAAGTCTAAAACCCAAACTTCCTTTCCCAGTTATGTCTCCCTTCCTCATGCTAGGAACGAGAACAGCTGCACGCAAGTAAACTGGGTAGTGAGCAGAGGCAGAGCAACCTGTGACCTTGCTAACTTCAATTTAGGCAAAGGCTGAGGAGAAGTCTGGGAAAGCACTGTGTTGCATATAGAAGATTCCATTACAAGAAGGATTAGGTGGTAATAAGAGATTGCTAGGTCTGTGAATTGGTGTCAAATCTGGGGAGGAGGTATGAGTTAGGCAAATATGGAAAGAGAGAGTAAATATTTGACCACTGTAATACTCCAGATCATAGATAATTTGCATTCATAAAATAAGCACTAAATAATTATTTATATTGAAGAGAAATAAATAGATAAATGAAATAATGAATAAAAATAAAAAAGCAAATGAATTTCATCCTGGGCTATTCAAAGAAACTGCTTTCAATCTTAGATCATTTGGGGTAGTACTACCATCTAAACAATTGCAAATCTTCAAATTCACGAACAGAATGTCTTCCCATTTGTTTCAGTCTTTTTTTTTTTTTTAAAGATTTATTTATTTATTTATACAAGCACTGGGTACAGTCAGAAGCACGGGAGGGTGAGAGGATTCACCAGAGCCAGAGCGGGGAACAGAACAGGCAGACGAAATACACTGCTGAGGGGAGCAGCGGGCACGGCAGGAGAGGTCTGTGGCACCATGTGGAACCTTCGCTGGCAGCTGGGGATTGAACTGGCGCTGCAGAGGCTGCAGGCAGCTCAACCGCTGGGCCACCAGGGGAGGCCCTTCTCATTTCTTTCAGAAATGTTTTGTACTTTTATTTCAGAATCCGTATACCTGCTTTGTTGTTTTTTTTTTAACTGACATTGTTTTCTTAATTTCCTTTTCTGATTATTCATTTCTAATATATAGAAATATAATTAATTTTTGTGCATTGATCTTGTATACTGCAATTATGGTGAATTTGCTTTTTTAAAACTCTAATTGGTTTTTTATGTGGATTTTTATGTATACAATTCTGTCATCTCTGAATATATTTACTTCCTTCTTTTTAATTCGAATACCTTTTCCTTCCTTCCTTCTCCTCTTTTCCTTTCTCTTCCTAATTACTACAATGTACTTAGTACAATGTTGAATAAAAGTGGCAAGGATAGACATGCTTGTATTGATCCTATATTAGAAAGAAAGCTTTCAGTCTTTCACCATTAACTATGCTGTCATCTATGGGTTTTTCATAGACACTCCTAACAGGATGAGCTCTTTTTTTTTCCTAGTTTGCTGAGTGTTTACGTCATGAAATTGTGTTGGATTTTTTTCAAGTACTTTTTAGCATCAGCTAAGAAAATCTTTTTTATGAACGAATTCTATGAATATCATGTGTTACATGATTAATTTGTGGACATTAAACCAATTAATAATTTCTAGAATGAATGCCATTGGTCATGATGCAAAATCCTTTTATATATTATTGGATTTGGTTTCCTAATATTCTGTTGAGGATTATTGCATCTGTATTCATGAGCTATTAATCTGCAGTTTACTTTTCTTGTGATTTCTTAATCTTGTTAAGGAATTAGAATCTTATACAATACATGGTGCAAATTCTGTGCACACACTCTATACAAGAGGAAATAACTGCAAGAAAAGAAAGTAACTTTAAGATCTCATTTGAAACCAGTGAGGAAAGGTTGCTGCTGTCTTCCAGGGGAATCAGTTAGTTGTATTTCATAGTTGTAGTACTTTCCTAGAGGTTCTCCAACAAAGAACCATATACTGGTTGACTTGGAGCAACAGAATTGTATCCTCTCACAGCTTTGGATGTTAGAAGTCTGAAATCCTTCGCATGAATGGTTCCTTGTTGGTGCTCTTAGGGACAATCTGTTCCATGCATTTATTCTAGCTTCTGATGGTTGCTGGCAGTCCCTGACATTCCCTGGTTTATAGTTCCATCACTCCAATTTATACCTTCAATTTCACTGATTCCTTCTCTATCTCTTCATATAATTTTCCCTCATCATGTCTATGTCTGAATTTCCCTCATTTTATAAAGATTCCAGTCATTGGATTAGGATGGGTCCTAATCCCATATAACTCTATTTTAATTTGATGACATCTCTACAAAAACCCTATTTCCAAATTAGGTCACTATTGCTTGCATTTCAGATCTCAAGTGCTAAATATTACCTGAGTGGAGAGGTTTCGTTTATGACCTATAATCACATATAATTACAATATAATTACAATATATAATATTCACATATAATTACAATTTGATTTATTGAGGGAAATACACATTGCAATAACACAAGCATGCAATTTAATGGGCAGTAAAAGGGAGGAGGTTATAAGCCACTAATACATGCTTCAGGAGGCTGACACAAGAACCATGGTGTAAGGGGTCCAGAATTTCCCTTGTGGCATCACCTTGTTGGGGTGGCAAGTGCTGTGTCTCTAGTCAAAGCCCCAGGCAATAGATACCAAAATCTGGGGGATGTTTCAGAAATTACACAAGAGACCGCGGGTGCAGGGAAGTACCCTCCTGACTCACCATTTTAGAACAGGGATCTCTGCCTCCGGATCCCACCAAGACTGTGTGGAACTGGGAAAGGGCTGCCCCCACAGCCAGGGGTGAGCTGAAGGCCCCCACAAGCCAGGCCCCGCCTGGCAGAAGGTCAGAGACAAAAGAGGGGGATCCAGTGATTTGGAGCCCAGCGGGCAATCCAGCCACTGCCAGGGCAGTCTGTGGGACGTCAAGAATTAAACAAATACAGGAGGAGGAGATTTTCTGGCACAGCGACCATTAACATATCCATAGTACTAGACTTCTGGCATAACATATCCCTACTAGACTTCTGGCATAACAGCATTGAACTTGATTGGACCAACTGTTTCCGACATCCTAGAAAGAGCACACCAAAGAGATGCCAGCCAGTACCGGCGACACAGTGTCCCAATGCATAGGACAAATTAGAAAACAAGCACCAGGGAGAAGAAAGATTACAAGCAACCAAGCATGTCCCCAGGGAAAAGACATACCACAAAAAGACAATCAAACACCAGATTGCAACTACAGTGACTTAGAGGAACTTAGGAGTCTTCCCGATAGAGAATTTAAAGTTGCCATGATTAAAAAACTGAAAGAAGTCAAAAATGATATGTGAAAAATAATCAATGATATGGGAAAAATAATCAATGACCAGAAGAATGAAACTGAGTCCCTAAAGAGGGAAGTGAAAGAAATGCAGGAGATCAAAGGATTAATGCAGAAATGACACAAGGGTGGAATGGAGTCCAAAGCAATTCTTATTGGCATATTTCAATATTAGTATTTGTACTGCTTTAGATATGTATTATCAAAGTCATTTGTTAGTTTTTAGGACTTGGGCCTCTCAGAATGGCTAAGCTTTTATCTATCTTTGCCTCACTTGTTTATCAATATCCTCATAAACAGGTGGTCACTTTCATTTTAAATTGCTATGTTATTCCATTTACACCCATTTCTTGATCAATGAGGATAATTAAAATATTTATCTATATATCTATATATAATAGTCACATTCTGAAGTTTCAGGTAGACATGATTTTTGGGGAGTTACTATTCAAACTTGTACAGTAGTTAAGAAATGCCGGAAATGGGCCTCCCTGGTGGAGCAAGGGATTAAGCACAGCACTGTGAAGCTATCTGGCAGCCTCTGCAGCACGAGTTCAATCCCCAGCTGGCCACAGAGCTACCACATGGCACAGCAGACCTCTCCTGTCTCACCGCTGCTCCCCTCAGCAGTGTATTTCAGTCAGTCTGCCTGTTCTGCTCCCCACTCTGTCTCTGGTGAACCATCTCACC
The DNA here is from genome assembly GCF_964194135.1 of Talpa europaea. Classification (NCBI taxonomy): domain Eukaryota; kingdom Metazoa; phylum Chordata; class Mammalia; order Eulipotyphla; family Talpidae; genus Talpa; species Talpa europaea. The sequence goes on from NC_140081.1 coordinate 27,561,306, forward strand.
CCCCACACCTCTGGCCTGTACCCCAGTTCTTGTATGCATAAATAAATGAATCTTTAAAAAAAAGAAATGCAGGAAATGCTTACAGTTTCTTGTAGCATATTGGCAAAAATGTAAATCAAGTATACTCTATCCAACCAAATTGAGTTTGAAGTAAGAGAGGAGAGACAAATGTAATGTTGAATATGCAAGAACTCAAGGAATATTAATGCCATGAGCACTTCCTGAGAAAACTAGTGGAACACAAATTTAAGACAGTAAAGGGGTTACCAAGGAAATTATGGAGAAAGAATTCACAATGAATTTTGAATATATGTAGAAGAGAAAAAAGCCTAAAACACATGTGGCATGAAAGTGAAAGAAATAATGTAGAGGTTATATATAATAATAATGGGGAAATTATACAATAAGTAGGGGACTCTGTCAGGGCCCCATCTGTATCACTGCAGTCTTATCACTTCTCATTGATTCCATCTACTGATATATGTGCCCTTTTCCTGAGGGCAGTATAAAGGAACTATCAGGGAATTAACCCCCCCCCCCCAGGAGAAGCCTTCAACAAATGATTCATGGAAGTTTGTAAATAAATACTCCAGATTCCTTTCTTTGGAGACATAATACTGAGACTTGTGCATTATGATCTTTCCCAGAAATTCTTCAAAACAGTCAGCCCAAGTCACCCACAGAAATATCTGACATAATATTTCTTTTATTGGTTTCTCTGTATTGTGTACTTCTTTACTGCCCTAGTGGTATTTCTTTACACACATAAAGAAGATACACCTGAATCACTGTCTTATGAACTGCTACTAAGGGAACCCAAATTAAAAGAATTTGATTGGGGTAGCGAGAAAGAAAATAGAAGGTATTGTATATATCTAATTGCTTCATCTGTAATTGCTGGGAGTCCAAGGAGATAATTTAAAGTTGCAAATGAAGTCTTAGAAGCATAAGCATAGTTGAGTGCAAATGATAAATCAAAAATATAATATAATTTAGTAAAATTGAATGGTAGAAGTGAAACAAAGAGATGAAGAAGAAAGACTATCCTAAGTTTATCATTGCTCAGATAATAGATAGTGCTTGAGAAATGGAGGATTAAGGGCATTATGTAAATTTACAGTCACAGAGTGAAAATGGCAAAGTAAGTCTTCCCAAAGTTCTTTTCCTCCATAAAATCAATGAGAAAACTGGCAAAAATTGATCAAAATCAGCTTTTTTGGAACTCTGGAAATTAACTAAAGACTTATAGCAATTCAGGGACTGTTTGTCCTAGAAAAACAGCTGACAAATATTGGTGAAAACAACAATAGGGGATATTTAAATTTGTCCTTTTTCCATTCCATGCTTTCCAGAATCATGGTAGTCTTGAAAAACACTGGCGCATATTGATGGTGAAAACTGGCAGAGAGCAGAATAGGGTTGAAGCTCTTTCAAAGCATCATTTCCCAAAATTGTCAATTTGTGAACTGACATCTCCTCTCTTTCACTGCAAGCTCTCTTATTTTACCTAAGTAAAATTATCTCTTATTTACTTGCAAGCTCTCTATATTTTACCTAATGTGGATCTTGACTAGCACAACAAACCTCATTCCCCAAGGACATTTATCAAAAAATAACAATAGGGCATTGTTTAACTCATGACTGCCTGAGGCGATGTATAACAGTTGAGGAAAACAATAGACTAATCAAATATCTTGAAAGTTAAAGCTGTGGATTGAACTTCTATACAAAAAGTGCCTATAGAGTCTTGGAAATTTATTATAATTTCAAGTACATATTTAAGGATTTTTGCATACCCAGAGCTGTAAACATGCTCAGGAGGGATATGAGAAGGTCCTAAGCTCTTACCTCTGGTTCACCTTGGGTCTGTGCAAGCAGTAAATGAGGAATAAGACAATGTCTTTAACTGCCTGGTCTAGAGTTGAAGGCATATCCAACACATACACAGAGGCCCTCAGCAAAGACAAGGAGAGAGTCACTGATTCTAGGCATTTAAGAGACTGTCTAATAATTAGCTGATTACTCAGCTAACCAAGTAGATTTCACTGGTCACACATGAGATAAATACAGACACTACAGAATTAATTCAGAAAACTCAATAAAAATAGACAAAAACTATAATCAAACAATAAATACTAGAGAGGGATAAGGAGCTGACTTTCAGAGTTGCAAGTTAGGTAACTTCAAGTGCCCAGTTTTCAACAATAAATTATGAGACATACAAAGAAAGAAGAAATCATGGCCCATGCAGGATAAAGAAATCAATTTATGGAAAATGTTTCCAAGGGAGTCCAGACATTGGACTTATTAGACAAAGACTCTAGGTCAGCTACTTTAAATAAGTTCAAAGAACTCAGGAAACCATGTCTAAAGAGCTGATAGTGTGAAATGATTTCTCACCAAACAGAATACCAAAAAAAAGATAAAATATAGAAAGGAACCAAATAGGAATTCTGGAGTTGAGAAGTACAATTGCCAAAAAGTTCACTAGAGGTGCTCATCAAATAGAAGAATCAGAAAACTTGGAAATTAGTTAATTGAGATCATTCAGTCTGGGGTATAGAAAGGAAAAAATAATGAAATAAATAAAGATGTGTTTTTGTCTCAGAGACCTGTGAGATACTGTCAAACATCCAACATACATATAAAGGGAAACCCAGAAGGAGAGGCTAGAAATAGAATATTTGAAGAAATAATAGCCAAAACCTTTACAAATTTAATGAGATCAATCTAAATTTAACGGATCTATATGTCCAAGGTGTTCAACAACTCCAAGTAAGAAAAAATTTAAGAGATTCACACTGAAACAGGTCATAATGAAAATGACAAAACTCAAAGAGACTCTAGATTGATAGAGAACACAAACATGTGAGTCTCAATAACATTAACATTTGATTTCTCACCAGAAATCAGGGAGGCTAAAAGGCATTGACATGGAGTATTTAGTGTGGGGTAGAGTGTGTATATTGGGGAATCTGCCAAGCAAGAATTATATGCCTGGCAAAACTACCCTTCAAAAAAAAAAAAAAAAAGAAAGAGAGAGATTAAGACTTCTCCAGAGAAACTAAACTAAGAGAATTCATGTCTAGCAGACCTGTCCTATAAGAAATACTAAAGGGCCTAAGAAAGATATACAAGTGACCATTAAACCCATGAAAAGATGTACAACAGTTATCAGGAAAATTCAAATGAAAATCACAATGATACGATACTTGACACATCCACATCATTAAAATTTTTAAAAACACAGAAAATAACAGGTATTAGCAAAGATTTGGAACAATCATGGTGGAATTTTAAAATGATGCAGCCACTTTGAAAATCATTCTGGTAATTTCTCAAATGATTAAATTTAGAGTTATCATATGACCCAGTAATTCCGCTCCTAGATATAAGGGTAAAAAAAAATATGTCCACACAAAAGCATGAACATGAAAGTTTGTAGCAATATTATTCATGGTAGCCAAAAGTTCAAAACAACCCAAATATTCATCAACTGATAAATAAGCAACAGGTGGCATATCCATACAATGGAATATTATTCAGCCATAAAAAGAATTAGGTATTGATATCTGCTACAACATGGATGAACCTTGAAGAAACTATGTTAAGAGAAAGAAGCTAGTCACAAAAAAAAAAAACCATATTGCATGACCCTATTCATCTGAAAGTCCAGAACAGAGAAATCTATAGAGACAGAACATAGATTAGTGATTACTTAGGACTGGACAGTGGGTGAAGGAATAAATGAGTGTCAGGGTTTCTTTTCTGAGGTAATGAAAACCATTGCATTTGGGTCAATTGTATGGTATATGAACTTTATCTCATTAAAACTATTAAAAAACAAAAAGAAATACTACTGGGAGTCTTTCAGTTTTAAGTGAAAGGAGACTAGACAGTGATTGGAATCCACATAAAGAAATATGGAAGACCAGTAAAGATTTAGTCATCCAGCTCTTCTCACCCCCACTCTGGTGCTTTCCAGGCATTTATATGGAGGATCTTCTAGAAACTATGTCCCATGTTAACGAAACAGTAACCTCTGCCTTTTTTAGATCAGGAAGGAGGGCAGACATGGAAAATGCTCTTTTCCTTATAATGACTGCTAAAATAGGAGATAGGCAGGTCACTGCAAATTATCAGCTTCAGGCTGAAGTCTTTTCCATGTTTCATTTCATGGATTTTTGATACTACCGTGTGAGGCAGGCAATGTTGACGTATCTCTAACTCACCATTTTATCTCTGCAGTGAGCTCAAAAGATTTGTCCACAGGTCTTAATTAAACATGAGGCAAAATGCTTGTTTTAAATAGAAAATAAGTTTTAATCAAACACAGTGAATTTTGATGTAACATTCATCTAATGGAATATTATGCAAACATTCTTTATGTAATTAAGACTATGTTAAAACATGACTTAGAAAACTTACTAGTATTCTGACATGTTAAATGAAAGAAACACAGAATTTTATTTGTGCTCTATTTATAACTTTGTAATGTATGTAAAATTATGTAAAAATGAAACACATTGCAGTTATAGATGATTGCTATAAGAATATAAATATACCTAAGAAAAATGAAAAGTCAACATAGTGAAACACTTGAAAAGTTATACAAGCAAAACATTGTCTTAGAACAAAAATGAAAGACTAATTTTCATATCAATAAATCTAAATGGTTCTTTCTTAAAGGAACTCTATGTTGGTTTATAAAGTAAATTTAGACATATGAAAATGAGCAATTCCAAAAAATCAAACATAAGGAATGGATAAATGTACACAAGGCATAAACAAACCAAAAGAAAGCAGGTTCATGATCTTAATTATCAAATAAAACTTAGGAACAAAATTGTAAAATTAGACAGCGAAAAGCACTTTGTAAAGCTAAGGGTAAAACCACAATGAGACTATTCGTAGTTCATTTTATAGAAATCAGCTTTAACCTTAAAAACTACAGGAGAGGGCCTCCCCGGTGGCGCAGCGGTTGAGCGCTGGGTTGCGAAGCTGCCTGCAGCCTCTGCCGCGCTGGTTTGATCCCCGGCTGCTCCCCGGCCACCGGGGGAGGGTCCCACATGGCGAGCAGACCTCTCCTGCCGCCCGCTGCTCCCCTCAGCAGTGTCCTTCGGTCCTTCTGCCTGCTCTGCTCCTTACTCTGGCTCTGGTGAATGCTCTCACCCTCCCGCGCTTCTGACTGTACCCAGTGTTTGTATAAATAAATAATCTTAAAAAAAAAAAAACCTACAGGAGATAACACTAAGTAGAAACACACTTCTAGTGGGTAATTTTAAATATATACCCATTGTGCAAGGTTGTTAAAAAATGAGGAAGGGGGCCTCCTTGGTTGTGCAGGCAGTTGATTGTCGCACTGTGAAGCTGTCCGCAGCCTCTGCAGTGTGGGTTCCATCCCTGCCTGCTGGCAAGAGCACCACATGGCGAAGCAGACCTCTTCTGTCTCACCCGCTGCTCCCCTCGGCAGTGTATTTTGTCAGTCTGCCTGTTCTGTTCCCTGCTTTGTCTCTGGTGAATCCTCTCACCCTGCCGCGCATCTGGCCTGTACCCCGGTTCTTGTATAAAAATAAAAAAAATAAATAAAAAAAAAAGAGGAAGGCTGCAGAAGATCTATACTGGATCTTCAATTTGCCTGTCCAGATTCACCCATCTTCTATCTTGTTCTGGTGCCCTGGGAAACTGAACTTTTGTATTGAGTATATCAAATGCATCACCAGGTGCCCTTGCCTCTGGCTTCCGGTTAGGTTCAGTTAGTAGGGGACGCTAGCAATAGAATAGAGGATGGAAGGAGAGTGACATCAGGTAATTTATTTCAATGTTTCCCTCCCTGTTGAGTTGCTGCAAATTGATTACATCCTTTTACAGAAACCACAGTCTTGTCAGCTGGCCCTTTTCCACATATTCTCTCTATCTCAAGTTTTGCAATAGTCCTCCTTCATGTTCATGTGGCAATGGCATGGGCCAAAATATCTGAGTTACTCTATGATCCTTTGTGCTTCCCTCTGCCACTGTAGACAATCCCTTTATTAAACTCTCTTCAGTTACTCCATTTACCCTGCCTGTTTCTTATGATACAAAAGCAAAATATAATTCATAGGATTGAACTAATTTATACATATCAATATTTTTCTTAAAAATAGAGAGTATATCTTTTCTAGTATCCATTAACCAGTCATAAAAACAAATGCTCATGTATTGGTCTATGAAGAAGAACAAGATGCAACAAAAACTTAATTCCAAAAGGAAAACAAAACAAAACAAAAAAAAATTCTCTTGTTCCAGTGCAATAAAACTGAATTAAAAATTAAATAAAACAGGGGCCTCCCTGGTGGTGCAGGGGGTTAAGATGCAGCATTATGAAGCTATCCCCAGCCACTGCAGCATGAGTTCAATCCCCGGCCAGGGTGGTGACCCACATGGCCAGCAGACCTCTCCCGTCTCACCCTCTGCTCCCCTCAGCAGTGTATTTCGGTCAGTCTGCCTGTTCTGCTCCCCACTCTGTTTCTGGTGAATCCTCTCACCCCCCAAATCTCTGGCCTATACCCCAGTTCTTGTATGCATAAATAAATCCTTAAAAATTAAAAAAAAATAAAAAATTAAACAAAACAAATTTAAAATATTATAAAACAAAACTACTGGAAATTAAGTCTTGTCATTTGTGCCAAGGAGAAAATACAAACTAAAAGTGCATATTGAGTGCCAGGCAGAATATTTAAAAATCAAAACCTTGATTCATTGTAATAAATTTGTAGAGCAAAAAAAGACAAAGAAACATTTTAAAGCAATCAAAGAAAAAAGAGAACTTACGGAGATAGTAAACTTTTGGCCAGATGGGACAGAAGAATAGTATTTCCACAGTGTGGAGGGGAAATATTTGTTACGCTAGAATTCTGATAAAGGCATCAGTTATGTGATAACTGGGAGAGTTTAATATTCACAGATCCTTGCTGAAAGAATGAAGGGGTGTACTTCAGTAATAATCCAAAAGGAACGTGTAGGATGCCAAAAGAAACAATGAAAGCAATGGTAACAAAGAAACTGATCAGCATGGTAGTAATTTTAAACAATTATAGAATGTTAAAAGAGGATAAAAGACCACTTCTGGTGTGTTTAAAACAAGAGAGAACTGAAATATAACATGAAGTGGAAGAGTAAACCTTGCATTTTTTTTTTAGTTCATTATTTGGAAACAAACTAGAAGGATGACTTTTTATTTTATTTGGCATACCCGTTAAAATCTAATCACAAAGCCACAAATGCTAATTTGCTTAGCATCCAACTGGCATTCACATTTGTATTACAGTCAGGTATTAGACACCCAGCAAGTAAAGAGAAAATGGAGGTCAGCCCATCTTGTGATAATAGAAAAAAACAACCTAGACTATCTTTTGGTTCCTGTAGAAGAATGGTTTTATACATCATACAGTACTGAATTGCTTCTTTGGTGACTTACTGAGTGTCAAGGTCGGTGGCTTGTATGTCATTGGCACATTCTCATTCTAAGCATCTGTTCTCAGAATGAAATGATCATAAATAAATAAGCAGCCTTGTTGAAAAGATTAAGTCACAAAACAAGCATTTGGAGCCTTGAGACATATAGCAGACAGCTTTCTAGCATAGTGTTGTCTGACAGTAGCTTACTATATTATATGGCGGCCTTCATTTCATGCTGGCCTTTCTTATAGCTAAGCTAGCATGTGTGGTTCCAGAGACCAAAATATGATGAGTATTGTGTATAGCAGCACAGCATTTTTTAGCCCTGGGGAAGGAAGGTCCAAACCTGTTTAAATGTAGCTTCCTTCTCTTCCAAATGTGTATTTATCTCCCCTCAGTTTCAAAGGCTATGAAGGGCTGGGAGTTGCTGGGAATTTCATTTGATGAACATTTCTGATTATTTTATAATGAAATAATTGCCTTTCCCTCAGGTGCAGATGCCATTTTTAATCTCTAGAGTCTGGAAAAGCACTCCCATCTTCATTTTAAAGTTGACTTGGAGGTCCCAGAAGTTCAATGTTCAGGCTTGCACAAACTGAAAGGAAAAGCAGGGAAACTCCCTGTTCACATTTCACTGCTTGTTTTCCAGATACTGGGGATTTTGCTGAGTCTGCTACTGAGAAAAATTGCTCTTCTCCCACACCCCATCTAATTAACCTGAAATTAACTTTCTCATTAACCTACAGATGGGAAATTCCTACATACATTCAGCATGTGTACATCTCATTGGCTATGATTAAGAACTAAATTCCAGCTGATATATGTAGGAAGAATAGTTAAAGAACTTGAACTGAAATTCTCATTGCAAAAATTGGTTGCCGAAGTGTGTATTCTTTGACTGTGAGTCAATACTTCAAATATAATTGTTAATCAAAAAAAATATATTGAGTCATCTAAGGAATCTGTTTCAAATTTCTATTGGTTTTGCCCCATCTTATGAATCTAACCTACTAGCCATCAATATACTCAACCTGTCACATGCAGGTTGGCATATATAGTAGCCAGGGAACATGGGGTCTCCTATAAACCCATTTCTATACTGAGGCCCTTACATCTGCTAATCATTTCTCATGTGGAAGCCCAATATTCTCCCCTTCACCAAGCCTTAACACAGTAGCTCTATTATTGACTGCCCATCATTCTTGGCACTAATTCTGAGGCAATCTCTGTCTTTTGATGAGTCCTAGGAAAATCTGTTCTCTAATTAACACCCATGCCTCAATTCCCTCTCACTTTACTTTGTCTTTGGGAGTCTGACTGTCAAAATCCAAGTATAAAGGCAAAAAAGGCAGACAATGAATTTCCAGTTTTATGCCTGTCTTAGCAATTCTATGAGAGATGTTTTGAAGCTCCTCTTGAAAAATCTCTGCCAAAGACCTGGTAATTGTTTTTTATGGTTTTTCATTGAAGTGTGAAGTCCTTCTAATAGCTGGGCTCTTCTCTGTAGCTGTGAACACTGAGAAAGAGGACCTTAACAATAGTTTCTGGGTTTGTTTGTTGTTTTTTTTTCTATCTCTACCATCATCACTACTTTGGTCTGATGGCTGGTTAAAAACTCAACAGTTGGATTATATCCGTGAAGAGCGTAAGGAACTAGGGGTCTATAAATTTCATCATGTTGAATGCCTTCTGAATTTTGAAAGAAAAGAAAATTATCACAGACTATATACATCCCTCTCTACTCAACTAGGTAACATACATTACAGTATAAAACCCACTGACTTTTACTCCATGCTGTGCATGTTGCTAGTTGCTGAGGCTATGGAGATAAAGAAAGGACATCCTTATTCTCAAGTAACTCCCAGCCTAGTTGAGTAGAAAGACAGGTAAATGAGAACATTGTAAGAGCATGTACTCTGAGGACATAACTAAAAGAAGACACATGACTTTTAGGCATGTTTCTCTTAACACAGCGTCCAACCTTCAATAGACATGCAATAAATCATGTCATTTTACTATCATTCAGGCATCCATAAGACAGTGAAATAATCTTCAATATGCTAATTTACTATTGTAGCTGATTAAAAGAAAAAGAAAAGCATCTATTTAAGCTTTTTGAAATAACTTTTTGAAGAGATGAGTCAACAAAATTATTTTCTTAAAAACTCTTTAATGTTTTAAGGAGGCACGTGAAATTATTAAGTAAATGTTTAATTAGTTTGTGTTGTACTTAGCATTGTAGTTTAGGTCAAATTTATGACTCACAAGAACAATATTTTTTGTGCCATATGTACCTTTTATGGTACATTGGAGTCCCTTTTGTGTAATCAATGAGGGTGATATATTTCTGCCCACTATATAAGACTTGAAACATGACTTTACTCTTTTAAACTGCTAAGGTTTGTAGTTGTTGTATCTTTGCTTCTATAATATACTGTTGTTCATGTTTATGACTTCTTCTATATCATATTTTTGGTTAGAAGCACAATCCCAATTATTACACTGTTACTTGAAGAGAAAAGACCTGTTTTAGGACTATATGCTCTGCTGCTGGAAATGGAAGAATACATGGTAGTAGAACTTGGTGCCAACCAATGCAGTTATTTATCAGTTGCTATTTTTTTTATAGGAATGTTAGAGTGCTTTTCTCAAACTGGATGTAACCACTTTAGAAATCATAGTTTGCTCCCCATTGCTCTATCCGATTTTTCCTTTCACCTATCCAATTTCCTATAACCACTGGTAGTTTTTCCTTCTAGGCAAGCTAAATTGGTCCAGAGTCAATTTGGAACACTATAAATATATGAACCTCCAGTGCAACATCAAGAGTAACATAGAATTAAGTTTTAATGCAATACACTAAGGGTCAGGTATGCTAAAGATACGTGTTTTCCCCTAATTCTTACACATAGCTCAGCCAGGTTTGTCCCATATTGTCTCTGCTGTATTCATCTAACACTTAACTGGGCTGTGAGGCCTGCTAAATTGTTGTCAACCCCCTCTCTGACCTTACTGGACCTCTGAATTTACTTATATCCTCCACCACTACCTAAGGCCTAGCTTTGAATGGACAGAGTTCACAAATAGGATGTCATCAACTTTCACGCAATTAAACCCCATTGTCTGACTTCAAAGATAGACTTCTCCAAAGGACTTACTGATTTTAAGACTGTGCTGCCAAGATTAGAATGTGTGAGCACGCCATACCCTTAGATGATGGATTTCTCTGCCTGGTCACGCTTTCATAGGCAAGCCTCGGTAGCCCTCCCAGACCTATCAGTCCTATTTTTGTCACCTTTTTCACTAGCCTAAGTTTCTGAAGTACCAAGATGTCTTACAGCAGCACTGCTATAGCCATAGATCCACAGAGACCAACATTCTATTAATATTCCACCCTGCACAGTATCTGCTAAGCAAATGCTTAAGCCAAAAAAAGGAGAGCTTCTCTGCAATTCCTGGTGAAGGGATTTGGGGCAAACAATAGCAGAGATAATGTGAACTAAATATTTATACCCTCATGAGTGTATAACTTGATGGGGAAAAGAAGATCAACACACAAGAAATAAGAGTGAAAAATGCAGCCTGTCTGGTTTTTGTATTTTCTAAGTAGATAAATGTTGTCTCTTCCTAACTGGCTGCTTAAGCAAGAAAATAAAATACCTCACTTCTTTTCACTCTTATTCACATTATTGTTGATCAAATACTACCAATTCTAACATAGTATTCTATCAATACCATGTTAAATATCGCTTTCCACCACCAGTGCTATTACCTCAACTGGGGTCATAATTGTTCACTTGGGCAATTGTTATAAACTCCTAATTGATCTCTGCATCCAAAATTTCCTCATCCTATCTCTTCTTCCCTTGACGATTTCAATGATTTTTCTTTTTTATTTACACCATTTAAAACTAAGTATTTAAAAACTAAAGATGTGTTATTTGGTCATTTATTTCCTGTGTTGATTCTCAGCTCAAATCCTTTCTCCATATATTTCCATCTGGCTTATGATCTTATTCTGCTAAAACAGTTCTGACTAAGGACAAACAATATCCATGTTTTAATGCAACAGACTTTAGACCTGTCATCTCAGTAGCTTGTGGCAGTGCTAGCTACATGGTCCTTTAAGAAACTCTCTTGGACCTCCCCGGTGGCGCAGCAGTTGAACGCTGGGATGCAAAGCTGCCCGCAGCCTCTGTAGCACCGGTTCGATCCCCGGCCACTGGCAAGGATCCCACATGGCGCACAGACCTCTCTTGCCATGCCTGCTGCTCCCCTCAGCAGTGTACTTTGTCAGTCTGCCTGTTCTGCTCCCCGCTCTGGCTCTGGTGAATTCTCTCACCTTCCCGTGCTTCTGACTGTAACCAGTGCTTGTATAAATAAATAAATAAATCTTAAAAAAAAAACAAGCACACATTTAAAAAGAAACTCTCTTAATAGGGCTCAGTTTACTTACATCTCCTTGGCTATTTGCTATTTCTCTTCTTTGCAGGCTAATCTCATTTCACACAAAATGCAATATTAGATTTGCAGAAAGTTTACATCAAATCCTCCGCTTTTAGGTTGTTTGATCACTAATCTTATGTATAAACTTGACTTGGGCTAAGTAATGTCCAGATGACTGTTAAATCATTATTTCAGGGTGTGTCTGTGATGGTATTTCTGGAAGAGATGAATGTTTGATTCAGTAGACTAAAGACATTCATCCTTATCAGTATGTGTGGTCATCAACTAGTCCACTGAAGGCCTGAATAGAGCAAACAGTAGAAGGAAGGGCTAATTCTCTTCTTTCAATCTTCTTGTGCTGGGATATTTTCTGCCCTCAGAGACCAGAGTTCTTGCTTCTCAGGCCTTTTGGCTTGAACAGAATTATACAACTACTTTTCCTGGTCCTCAATGAAGTCCTACTCCATATTGTGGGACTTCTCAGCTTCCGGAGAATCCCAGCTAATACAGATCATATACTGTTTATTTACTATTTATGACCCTTAGTTCATAAGTTAGTTAGAAAGTGCATTTTGAAATAAATAAATTTTAGATACATTCACTTTAAGCGTGAAAATTTTAAATTAAATTGAAAAAATAAGATTGTAAAATAAAAACATTTAAATATCCTGAAACATGTAAAGTGCAAAAGAACACATATAGCCAGCCTAGCTTGACAAATTATTAAAACATGAAAATATGCAACTACCACTCAGGTTGAGAAATAAAACATTGTCACCCACCCTCAAGGCCCTCTGTGGGCCCCCTTCACAATTATATTCTCCTCCTTGTTAAGTTTATTCCCAAGTGTTTCAAGTTGTGGAAGTTGTAAAATTGTTTATTCGTTTTGGGAAAGAGGAAAAAAAATCCTGGCATCTGGGAACTTATTGAACATAAACAAAATTAATGTCATAGAACCCCAACATCAGAAAAGACCACTCTGCAACTTTGTTGGGTTAAGACAGAAAGTAAACCACCCTATAATCACGTCTAAACACAGACAAAACCATGAACTCTGGCAAGCCACAAAAACAACCTTTCTAGCATGAGTGATTGCTCTCTCGCTACCAATTTGAACTTTGACGTCATTTCCATCTTTCTAGAGAGATTTATTAAGATGCTCAATCACAGAATTATCCCCCATTTCCTGAAAGCATGCAATCCACAACAAAGTTGCATTTGAACACTCCCCCAAAGCACCAGACACAAGCCAAAACTCCTGTTAAGTCCTTTCTAATGCCCTCTACAGAGCTATTCCATTGTGGTCTACGTTCTCCCTCATGACAATGAACAATATATCCAGCTTGTTCAAGTCTAGGTGTGTTCCTGGAGCTCTTGCCCCAAGGTAAGAGCACTGACATTTTGGACTATTTTTCCCACTTTTTTATTTTATTTTTATATTCCCCATACAATTGCAACCCTGATTTTGACCCCAATCCCTCCTCCCCCCCCTCCCCCAAAGAGTGTCTCTGGTTCATAGTTGTTTGTTGATTTTGATTTTTTTCTTTCTTACTCATAACAGGAATCTAGAAAACCTAAATATGGGCCAGGAAAAAGAATAACTATAAGAAAGAATAACTATAACCATTTTGGACTTTTTAAGTGACTTTTATTTGTGTAAAGATAGCTAATATTTTTGAATGTTTATTATATTAATTTTGTGAATAATCTCCTTATTGTATTTTCTTAATGCTTAAGTTTTTAAAAAATACATTTATAGAATTATGAAAAAAATTACCACCTCTTTTCCATTTATTCTTTTTATTCCTTTTTCTTATCTATTTGCATGAATTAGAACTTGCAGAACATAGTAATATTTCTGATGATAATAAGCATTTTTGCATTGTTCTGGCTTTAGTGGGAGTTTCTTGAGTTTCTTATTGCTACACAAGATGCGGGTTTGACATGAATATCATGTAAGGAATTATTCTGGTTCAAATTCTGGCCCTGCCACTTCTATTGTGTGACCTTGGGCCAGCTGCTTAAACTTTTAACATTAATTTCCTCATCTGAATGTTATGACAATGTATTTATATATAGTGTTTCATCAAAATTAAATTCATTAAAATGTTAAGAATGAAAAATTGCTGAGAGCAGTGCTTGACTCATAATAATTGCCTTATAAATGTTTAATTATTTTATATTAATATGATAGTTATGCAACATATATTATAAAGACAATGATAGTTCACATATTACAGAACTATTATTTGTTATTACAGTATTGTGAATTAATGAAAAATTTTATCAACACTAGAAGTTGGATTTTATCAAATACCTTTGTGGCATCTATAACAATCATGAATTAACCTTTCTTAAGCACCCATCTGATCATGTTAAACCTCCGTTTGCACTCACCCTACCCATCGAGGTGATCTGTCTAGGCATAACCCAGGCTTTTGTTTCCAAATGCACTTACTTCCTCTCTACACGTACTGCTCTGGATATATTCAAGTTTCTGCTCCATAAAAGTACCATACTCTATAATAATATCTTTGGCATGTGGGTTTGTTGTGAGGATTAAATCATTTATGCATTTTGAAAATATGTGAAATGTAGAAGCACAATACACATGCAATATAAGCATTCCTATAATTATTTTATTCTTATTTTACTAAGAACTTTACCAGTATTAGATATTGAATTTTATTAAATGCCTTGGGGGGCATTTATAGAAATATTTGTGTAGTATTTTTCTTTTAATTGAGTCATTTCTTACAACTCACATCTAATAATATGACTTCATCATACAGTCTCACCACTGACTGGAAAGCAAAACATTCAGGACTTGGACTACACTTCTTATATTTTGAAAGCCATGATCTAACTCTGCTTTTGGAGATTTGGCTGTGATTCTATATATAGACTTATATTTTTCTTTAACCCAAAACAATTTTTACCAGATATGGATTTTGAACTTTTTCCCATTTCTTGTGTCCCTGGCATTGATGTAAATTATAAAACAAAAGCATTGTATTGTAGGTGCTAGAGTTTATTGCTTTGAAATCTTTTAATTTATTGGAGCAATTTCTTGTCAACCTTGTGTTCCTTCTTCAGAGCCCCAGATGCCACTTGGTTAAATGCCTATTAGTATGACTTCTATACTGCATGTGCAAAATTTCTACATGTATTAAAAAAGGCTTGATCTCAACAATCAGGTCCTTGTTCTAGCAGTTTCCTGTTTACCAAGTATACATTATTGACAACTAAACAAGTATTGGGGATTCTCTTAGGACTGCCTGAAAATTCAAAGATATATGAAATCACATCAGTAATACCTCACCCTTTCATAATATATTATGTGATAGGTTTATACTCTCTCTTAGGGAAAAAAATAATTTTTCCATATTCTTCCCTTGTGAGAGAGGAGAATATAATAAATACTGTTTCTCTGTACCTTAGGAGATAATTGGTTGGAAAACGATTGGATGAAAACTGTTTTCTCACAAAGGTCACTTTGCTGCACATTAGCACCACTGAGGCATGCTTCTGAATATCAGGAACATGCCCTTCAGACAAAGATTAATTAAATGCAAAAGTTAAAAGACAGGAAGAGATGAATCCACAGCATGGCTTTCAAAATATAAGAAGTGCAGTTCATGTTAATGGCTGAATTAGTTTTCAAAGCTAGCCTTTTGAACTCATTATATATCTAGTTTAAAAGGCTTATATTGCTATTAATAATGAGATTTTAAAATGAAAGAGAGTCATATAATGATCTAGCATGCATGTAAAGGAAACAATTATTTACCATAAAAGAATTAATTTACAAATGTCACCTAATGAGCCAAGCAGAGGCAACACCCTTGCTTTGCTCATCATCTTTCATTAGATTATAACCTTCCATGGCAATGGAAAGGGCTATGCTGAGGTTGCAAAGATGAATTCCCACAACTTGATGACAAGCTCACCAAGAGCAGCAACCAGGGCCAATGTACAAATACCTCTGACACTAGTTAGAGGTGTTGGGACCCAGAAGAGAAATGACAAAAGAAGGAAAGATCACATTCCTTCTTCTGTTTGATACTTAGCTTTGCTTTATCATTTTATCCAAACTTTTATAAGTTACAAGAATATAGATGTATGTCTATTGACAAGTCAAGCACAGGGACATAAAAAGAAGTAGTTCATAATCTCCTCCTCCTCCCTTACATCATAAACAATGTGAAAGGTTTGATGTGTGACTTCTATACCTTGCTAGATTCTCATATTCAAACACCCAAACCTTTTCATTCCTTTACCAAAAGAGAGGATAATCCTATATATCTTTTTATTCAACTTTCTTCTGTTTTTAACTCTAGTTTAAGGTGTAAGGAACTAGAGATGCCAAAGCAATTCAATGAAGGAAACAGAAATCTTTTCATGGACCGATTGAAATGAATGGGTGTGGAACATGAAAAAAAAAAAATGATCCTTGATCCGTCTTCCTCTTGAATTTATTTATTTTTAAAGATTTATTTTATTTATTTATGCATATAAGAGCTGGGGTTTAGAACAGAGGTGCTGGGGGTGAAAGCATCCACCAGAGACAGAGTGGGGAGCAGAACAGGCGGACTGACTGAAATACACTGCTGAGGGGAGCAGTGGGCGAGACAGGAGAGGTCTGCTGTGCCATGTGGGTTATCTCTAGCCACACTAACAAACCAAATAGTCACAGATATTCTTCTGTATCATTTTTTAGAACCACTGTTTCCAATAAGGGACCTACATGTGGCTATTTACATTTGATAAAATTTAAAAATTCATTCTCTCAGTCACACTAGCCAAGTATCAACAGCTAAATAACCTTTAGGGGCTAAGAGATAGTTCCATCATCTCAAAAAGTTCTATTGGACAGTGCTATTTTATAAATGTCATTGTTTGACCCTTACCCTTTAGGTTTGTCTCCCATTTGGAGTTCATTTCTGAAAATAAATTTTTATTAAGGTAACATCGGTTTATAACATTATATAAGTTTCAGGTGCACAACATTAAAATTCCAGATCTGTATGAACCACATCATGATTGCAACCAAAAGTTTAGTATCTAGAAAAAGGTAGAAGTCAAGATTATTTTTTGCTGTATGGAAATCTAAATAGTTGACCCAGTGCCATTTATTGAAAAGTTCATCTGTTCTTACAGCATTTCATTATAAATTGGGTTACCATATCTGTGGTGATCTGGATGATGTGTTTCTCGGCTTTTTAGTCTATTCTTTTTTGTCTAGTAGTTTATTCTTGTAGCGACACCGCCGTATCTTAATTCCTCTCTTTATAATAAGTATTGATATTGATAATGAAAGCTTGTTTTTCTTTTTCAAATTGGCTTGATGATTTTTGACCTTTTTCATTTCTATGTGCATTTTATAATCAGCTTGTCAAGTTGCACAAACAAATTCTTGTATTTTCACTGGGATTGCATTAAAAACTTAAATTATTATTTTTTGCACTTTATTTTATTTTTTAAAGATTTATTTATTTATTTATACAAGCACTGGGTACAGTCAGAAGCGCAGGAGGGTGAGAGAATTCACCAGAGCCAGAGCGGGGAACAGAACAGGCAGACTGACGAAATACACTGCTGAGGGGGAGCAGAGGGCTCTACAGGAGAGTTCTGTCATGCCATGTGGGACCCTCGCTGGCGGGCGGGGATCAAATCGGCGCTGCAGAGGCTGCGGGGTATCTTCGCAGCCCAGCGCTCAACCGCTGCACCACCAGGGGAGGCCCTATTTTTTGCACTTTAATGTTATTAAATACTGTCCAACTTGCCCAGTTATATCCTTAGACACATTCTCATCAGTAATATGTGAAGTGCCTACTACTCCATGTTCTCATGACCACTAAGTATTATCAATCTTAAGGAATATACGTTGTTTGATAAATGAAAATAACATCTTACTGTTTTAACTGGAATATCATAATTTCTAATAAGGTTGAGCATCTTTTAATAGTTTTCCATTTGAACTTGCTTTTATGTGAACGGGCTATTTGCATAAAATTATTTTTGTTATTTCAATTTTAAGACTCTTATATAATGTGGAGGTAGTATGTGTTATGCTATCCCACCCAGGTAGCCTTTCAGTAAAGAATTGCTTTTTTCAACAATGGTAGCCAACTGACAGTTCACAGCTGTGCCCTGTCTGGAACTTTCCCTTGATGAGAGGATGCTGAGTCACACAAGGTTGTTTGTCATGATTGGTTAATGCCGATGAATAGAGACAAGTCTTTGCTTTCAGGTAGGACATCTCTAAAAGGCCACTCCAGCTTCAGAGCTCCCACACTGGATCAGTTGAAGAAAGCCATAGTTCAGTCTTTCCCTCTGCCTGATCTTCTTTCCCTTCTTCCTTTATAGGTACTTTGGTCCAATGACATTCCCTAATAAATGTCCTGCATGCAAATCTCAGTCTTGGAGCCTGTTTCTCTGGAAACCTAAGAGTGGCAGTTTATTTAGGAAGTGGTTATAGATGGAAGATTCTTAAACAAAATGGTATCTTGGGGATGGGTCATCTGCAGGCTGACTGGCAATAAAGACTTCAACACTGGTGGTAGGTGGAGTATGGAAGACCCCTGGAATGTTGTGGTTGTCCAATGGTAAACTAGTGTGGGATATTAGTGGAATGGCATGTACTAGTTGGTGCAATATCTCAGGCATTTCAGATATTCAGGGAACTAGTAGTTTTAAGATAGCAATAGCTATCTTAAAATGCAACGCTAAATAAATACATTAATCAATAATTAAAAGTTGAACGTGTAAGTTTAAATGATCTCCTTGGCAGCATAGAAAGAGGTTGTTCTGGGGCCTTCCTGGTGGTGCAAGGGGTTAAGCACAACACTGTGAAGCTATCTGCAGCCTCTGCAGTATGAGTTTGACCCCCGGCCAGCGGGGGAGGTGACCCCCATGGCACAACAGACCCCTCCTATCTTGTCCACTGCTTCCCTTAGCAGTGTATCTCAGTCAGTCAGCCTGTTCTGTTCCCCACTCTGTCTCTGGTGAATCCTCTCACCCACCCCCACCTCCCCCACCTCTGGCCTGTACCCCCAGTTCTTGTATGCATAAATAATCTTTTTTTTTTTTTTGAAAAAAGAAAGAGGTTGTTCTTCTACATCAAGGGAACAAAAAAGCAGGAGATCCAGCTCAGTAATTACTTATCAGACTAGCAATGCTCCAAAGAATTTGAGCTCTCAGAAGGGTAGGCACAGATTAGAAATACATGGTGTTTTTCAGATGAGCTTAAAACTATCATATATTTAAACATGAACTCATGAATATGACTGTTAGCTCTCCCATTTAGCCTTTTCTGACCTAATAAGCATAGATGTGATAGGTATGGAAACTAGGAGAGTTTGACTGCATTACTATAAAATCATTTATACCTTGATATTTATAACTAAGATGGCAATTTCAGTTTGGTCTTCTTGTATCATTTTCCTTCATTTCTTATTTTTTTATAATATGGAACATTTTTCTTATTCAATTATGTATTTTCTGAGATGTATGAGGAATACTTAGAGGATGAAAATTCATGAAAATCTTTCCAAGGTGTCAAAGTAAAATAAAAGTTTTATAACTCGGAGAACACAGCCCCTTCATGTTTTTTCAGCACTAAATAAACGATGCACAATATTAGAAAATCTGAAAAATATTCATATGAAGGACAATTGCATGTAGAGAAAAGGAGGAAGGGCAACATGGGATTAAGAAAAGGAAATTGATATTAAATAAAAAGTAAAATGAAAGTGTGTAGTCAACAGGGTCGTGGGATTTTATCACTAAGGCTGCTTCACAGAACACCAGCCTAAATTGAAATGAACAATTTCCTAAAAGTCAATATTGACAGATAATAGAAAAGATTGCATTTGCTTGCCTCATGGGTCCAATGCAAGACCTTTTTGTAATCACAGAACTCAGGAAGATATTGCTTCCTAGTTTTCCATTGTCCTACTTTTTAAAAAATTAGACCAGAAAAACAGAGATACCAAGAAAAACTAATACCGACAATCCTTCATGGGCTTGTATTTTTCTAAATGCTAAACTTTCAGAAAATGGAATGACAAGAAATCCCTAGGACATTGACTACGCTAGGACAGAAAGATCATCTTAGAACATAGTTTTCTTGTTACATAGCAGAACTCCAGGGTGAGCTGTGCACAATCTATAGAACATTTTCTCCTATGAAAGCTAGATGAAATGATATTCAAATATTCACTTGGCTTTTTATTTTTTAAAAAGCAAAAATGATGATATCTAATATTATTTTATGTAACCAGACTGTAGCAGTAAAAATTCCAATATCAATGTACATTGCACTATGTTGAAAGGTATATGAAAAATGACTAAATTATCACCATTTTTCATTCTGTTAAGTTTTTTCAATGATTTTACTGAATATCAGAAACCTCTGCCTACAGTGATATCAGGTGGAAAGTATGACTCTTCATTTAGAATTTAAAATGATCTTGACTCCAAAAGTGTCAAATTTATTCTCTATAGAATTTCCACATAGTGTCTACCACAGCTTTGAGGCTTCATTTTATTCAGGGTCCAGCTTTGTAAAAAAAGAAATTAAAACCAGTATATAGGTACAGGCACTGGCTTTGTTAATGTTATCACAGTCAATGTGTCAAGAATTGTGGATCATTGCAATTCCACAGGGTACTGTACTTGCTATAACCTTAAGGCCTGGGGAGAAGTTTGAAGCTTCTTTCAAGTCTTCCACACCTTCCCTTCCATCCTGCAACTTCTGGAAAATTGTATAGGATTTGCCAACTGAGCTTTCCATTTGACATTGCCTTGCCTGGCATTTTTCAACATTTTGTAAAAAAAAATAAGTGGGTTAACTACATTTTTATGAGTATTATATATTCAAATGATATTCTTTGTAAATAATCTTTCAATAGAATTTTAGAGAGTACTGGGGGTATAGCTATTTGGGGCATATCTTTCTCAGGATATTTCCAATCTCAGTGGAGTATATATCAACAAATTTACAGTGAAATAAACAAGTACAGATGAACAGCATTATTATATGATAGCTATCTCACCAAACCTTACTGTGAATCAGAATCACCTGGAGAGCGTGTAAAAACAGATTACTCGGTCCACCCTATTACTTGAGATTTAATAGTACTAGGGTAGTGTCTGAGAATTTGCATTTCTAAAAACTTCCCAGTTCATGTTGATGCTGCTAGCCACCAGGTTGTTTATGGACAGATTATGAGACTTTATAATCATTAGTGATATAGATTTGACACAAAGGAACCTGCATTTACAGGGGACCAAAGTGTGGCAAAACCACTATGAGTCATGGAGAATGAATAAAACTTTTGCAAAGCTCTTTCTTGTGATCCTCTTGAATTTGTGTGAGTCAAATGAGTTTAAGTAGCATAATCCCATTTTACTGATGATCAAAGAGAGATCAAGGCAGGTTAAGCAATTTATTCAAGATGGCACAGTTAACACAGTGCAAACCTACTGTCCCAACCTAACTGACTTAATACACATACTGTTTTCATACATATCTGTGCAGCATGTTGTGATGAGAATGTGGGGAACAATATAGGAGGAATTCTGGAGGAGATTAATGAAATCTTAAAGGACAGTAATTTGTAAATGACAGAAAGCAGAGTGTGAATGCACTGGGCCACCAGGGACAAAGATGTCGTAGTAAGAGAGCAAATGCCATGTATACAAGATGGCACATTTGGATCTCTAGTTATAGAGGTACACGAGATGGAGAGGAGAACAAGGACAAAGGAAACTAAGGAGCAGCTCTCTCGATACCTGGTTGTACAGTTGTATGCAAATGAACTCTCAAATGTGAAGCAGAGAGGAGGTGGCCAAGGAGCAAGCAAGGAAGATATTTTCCGTTTTAGTCTTGGGACACAAGTGTAAAATTTCAGTGCCAAAGCACAGAAAGGTCATTTTCATAATCCTGAGTGAGTCATTGAAAGAGAAGAGCTTAACATTTAGTGACAGTTCAATTAAGAGCTTTGAATTAATAATGCCACAATTCTACAAGTTGGAGGTCTGAATGGGAAAACCCCTAAATTGCAGCAGGCATTAGAATGTCACATATAAAGTGCCTAAATCGTTCTTTGTGTTCTGTGCAACAAAAGAATCTGTTCTTAGATTGGGGCCAATCTGGAAATTACTGTTGTTGATAAATGGAAAGGTATTCACACTGTTGCCCTGTTCCATTATTCTACTGAGGCTTGAAGAAGCAAAAGATGTTTAGGAAAGGGTCCAAAAAGGGAAGAACCAATGAAAATAAATAGCTAAAACATTCCAAGAATACCAAGTAAATAACAAAATGCAGAGTTTTCAGAATGTTTGTCAGAATTGATTGCATTTGGTTTCTGAGAAATCAATGTAGTGATACTCTTATTAAAAAAGACATCTGCATTACAGAGACAAAACCAGAATCAGTCTTGCAGAAAAGAATGAGTAGAACTCACCCAATAATAGCAGAAGATAATTCAGAACCAGATCAAGATTGTACCAGGGATTTCACCACTTTCTAGATCGAAGGACTGTCCTTGTCCCAACTCCACAATACAGTCTCATTTGATAGTTAATTCTCCTGGGAGGGCTTCATAAGCTGTCTCCTTACATAAGCTAAGACATGGTATCTATCAACAGATGTAGCTATCTATCAATTTACCTATATTTACTTCACTCTATCATTCATCTACATGTTTCATGGTCATAGCTGGCATTTGTAATAACCACTTTGAGGATGTTTAGGCTAAAATTCCTGCTTGCATATTCTATGGTATAAATCTTGATTCTCAACCACCTATTTTCAATCAATATTCATATGGGAGGAAGGACCCAAACCTATTTTTTAGGAAATTTTATGTATGCATAAAGTTATTAGGTTTTTATGCAAATAATATGAAAATTCTAATAGGATAAGATCTCTTTACACCTATGTACAGAGCAGCAATGTTTACACTTGCCAAATTATGGAGCTAACCCATATGCTCTTCAACTATGAATGGACAGAAAAACTGTGGAGCATATATTCAGTGGAATATTACACAGCTGAGAAGAAAGATGAAACGGTGGCATTTGGGACAAAATGGATGGATCTTGAGGTAATTATGCTGAGTGAGATCAGTCACAAAGTGAAAGATTTTTAGACGGTCTCTCTTATCTGTGGCATGTAAATACCAAAAAAAAAAAAAAACAACCCTGTTACACACAAACAATAGAAGAAATAAAAATTAGAACTTGGCAAAAAGAAGATATTGATTACCAGAGAGAATAGGGGAAAGGGTGGAAGGAATGGGTTGGGGAGACAGATGTCATATGGGTATGGGTGGCTTGGTGGAGGCAATTTAAAAAAATGAATAAAAATAAAACAGTAAAGGAAAGAACTTTTAAATCAGTACAAATCAAGATAACAAAATTCTTCACAATAATAACAAAGAAAGAAAAACCAAAAAGCTATGAAGAAAAAGAAAGAAAATCCAGGGCCTTCTTTGCATGTAGTTTTCTAATTACCTGCATGGGCAACTGAGCATTTGCCTGCACAACTTTCACAATTTCTTTTTAACTTTTAGATGCTCATTTCACCAACAACATAGAATATATTACTTCAGATACATTCAAGGAATATAATCTTGAATTATATTATTCTTAGCTAATATAAACATATAATATAAACCTCATTCTATGAATGGAGAAAAATCAAGAAATATGCAAAATTCCACTTCCCTACAGACTATAAAGTGTATCCTTTCATCAATCTACATGTTCAGAGTGCCAGTAACTTAGACTGTGCTTTTTTCCCCCGCCAACCCCCAGCTCCCATCTTGTTTTTGTTGAATCACACTTTGGCTTTATGTGAGTCACATAGATTGAGGGACCTGGCAAGAAAAAGTTCAGTGAACCTGGCTGTTGTAGCTAATTTGCAGCGTTGCTGGAGATATTTGGCTATTTTTCATTGCATTAGCTAGTTCTTATTTGTATGACCCGAAGGTCATATGAGAAATTCCAATCTGGCCTCTGATGTACTACTCCCGAACTACTTTGTGTCTTTAATTTTTTGGCCATCTTGAATAACTTTCTTCTATATTGGAGCTGATCACTAGAAAAACTTAAGGTTAGGAATCTGGCTCACGATTGCTGCCTCATGAGCCATTAAGCATTTTGTTTCTTAATCTCATGTCTGGTTTCAACTTGCTTTTCTTCTGTACATTTTCTCTAATCTCATTTTCTCATTTGCTTTTTCTTTCCATATTATATATATTTTGAAATTAGTCTAACATTATTTCTCAGTGTGAGTTCAAGACTATTTTCTCTCCATAAATTCATTCTCAAGAACTAAGAGTGCCGGAATATATCACGACAGGAGACACCATGATCTTGTAATTATACTGTATATATTCTAATTTAGTCTTCTTTCTTTTACTTAGCAATTACATTGAGATTCTTCCATGATGCTGTATGAATCAATAATTCATTTCTTTTTATTACTGAATGGTATTTCATTGCATGACTATATGCCAATCTGTTTCTCCATTCCCCTGCTAATGGACATTTGAGTTGTTTCCAATTTATGGCTATTACAAATATATTTCTGTGAATATTTGTATGCAAGTCTTTTAAGAATATATGCTTTCACTTCTTTTGGGGAGTTATTAACATAGTCACTCCAGTTTTCTTTTGAGTAGTGTTAACATGGTATGTCTTTCCTATCATTTACTGTTAACTATTTGTACTTTTAGATTTAAGTGTGCTTCTTGTAGGTAGCACACAATGGAATCTTACTATTTATCTTATCTAACAATCTCTGACTTTAAATGAGTTTGGACAATTTACACTTAATGTTATTATTAATGTGGTCAAATTTCTATTTACCATGTTGCTATTTGTTTTCAACTTGTCTCATTTTTTTCTATGTTCTATGCTTTTTTTTTATAATTACATTTCGACTCTGTTGTTGGCTTATTGGCTATAGCAGCTCTGACCTTGATCTCTTAATGTTCAGCTTAAGGTGTATAATATACGTTTTAAATTTGTTACAGTCTACCTTAATTTTATATGTCATTTAACATAAATAAGAACCTCAAACAGTATATTTCCATTTATCCCTTTTTGGGCCCTGTGCTTTTGTTATCATACATTTTACTTTTACATGTGTTATAAATCACACTCTAAAATATTTTTACCTTTGATTAAGCAGTCAATTATCTTTTGAAGATATTTAAATAAAACTATCTAGATTTTTATGATTTTCTTTTTGCCTGATCAACATTCTACGTAATATATCTCTTTTCTATGACTACTTTTAAGACTTTCTCTTTATGAATGTTTTTTAAAAATTGATTATGGTATGCTTTTGTGTGTTTTTTTCATGTTCCTTGTGCTCGAGTTTCATTGATCTTGGATCTCTAAGATTTAAGTGTTTATTGTCTGGAAATTTGGGGACTATTATTCAAATATTTTTTCTTGACCCTCTATCTTTCCTCCCCTCTAGGTATACCGATTACAAATATACCGGTTGTGTTCCCTATCAATCCCTAGTGACCTGTTCATTTATTTTTCATTTTTTTCTTTTTGTGGTTTAATATCTGTGTTGCTCATATTACCTATTGCTATGTCTTTAAGTTCACTAATTACTTATTCTGAAACATCTCATCTACTATTCATCACATTCACTGTGCTTTCATATCACACATTGTTGGGTTTTTCTTCATACTTTTGATTCTGGCCTTTATTTTTTATATACATACATCATCAATGTATATTTGACCTCACCTCTACCTTTCTGAACATATGGGATAGAGCTACAGTTACTGTTCTGATATCATTTGTTTGCCTTTTCAAATATCTGTGCCAGTTCTGGGTCTGTTTTGGTTGATTTGTCTCTTTATTATGAGTTCTGTTTTCCTGCTTTCTCACTTGTACAATAATCTTTAATAGAATATCAGGCATTGTAAATTGTACCTCATATGCTGGATATTTTTGTATAGCTATAAATATTCTTAAGCCTTTTGTAAGATTCTAATATGGAGTCCACTTTGGAATAAAGTAGAAAGAAAGAATTGGCATTTAAATGCTAGAATTATATTTGCAATTATTTATACATTGTTTCACAATTTTGTTACAAGTAATCATCCATAATTCTCTCCTCCTAATGTTCATTCAGTGTTTCTCCATGAATCTTTATTATTTCCAAAGTTTAATTAAAGATTAAGATCTGATCATAGATAAATGCTTGAATTTGGTAGATCCCAATGATGATAACTGCAGCTCACAAGAACAGAATGTCCAGACAAATTAAGCATCCCCTATACAGATGATTCACTGCAGAAACATTCCTTTCTGCACTGGTGAATCTGAGTGTGCAGATTCATTTATGGATATTGAGCCCCCCAAAATTTAAGAAATGAAATTTTATACTTAAAATTCTTGTCCTGCTCCTGGGAGTAATTAGCCTTTACCCAGATAGAGATTATCAAGCAATTTTTCTTCATATACTTACTCTTATCATTTGTGGCAAGAATATTTTACTGTACTGGAAAATATTCTAAAGGAGAAAAGGTTAACTTTTCATGAGCTTATGACTTTAGGGTCAAATGCCTGATAATATTCAATCTTGCTTTAAAAATAGGTAATAACTGAAAGTCAGTAGATGGAAAGTATTCCTTAGAAAACAGGTTGATAATAGATTTTCAAATACTTAGGGTGAGCCACTAGAAAACTGATTGAAAACACTTCTTCCCTCATCCCCTTTTCTTGGCAACAGAGGAAATCAAGTCATTAGTCTATGACCTCTCTAGTAAAAGGAATTAGGGTCCAGATGGGACATGTTAGGAAAGCAGTATGGTACAGTTGAAAGAACACTACCAGTCATTTTTGTATCTGAGTCCAGATCAACCATGAAAAAATATGAGTTTTATGCGATCCTGGGCCAATTTACAACTCCCTAGTTGTTAGCATAGCTGGGAAAGAGTAAACTTTTCATTCACTGAACAGATTTTGTGTGAGCACCTAACAATTTTGTACCATGAACCAAAAGAAGAAATGGCAAAAGTGAATCAGGTTAGCTTTGCCTCAAGGAGCACTCAAGTTCAGGGTCATCACACTTACTCACTTGATATATCCCATACACCACCTTTTTTCTTTGCTGCCAGGGCACTGATGGCAAGGGAAAGGTATAACATTTATGACTAAGACACTGATTAAGATGGATTTGACTACCTTTTGTACTTAATTGCATTTGTCCTTCTCTACTGAATAACAATGTACCCAGAGATAGGATTTGAAGCTAGGATTACTTTTCTAAACCTCCCTTTTCTTTCCCTCTCCACTGGAACCATTGCTGGAAGACTCCACAAATGATACCAAATAACTATTTCATAGGTTTCCAGGTCTCCAGCTCCTAAGATTGTCCAATCTGTCAGGTAACATCCAATGTCTCTGCTGTTTTTGACAGACTTTTATATAACCATTATCTGGTTTAGAATTGTATATTTTGGAGCAGAAAAAAAAATGGTCCATCATACCTTTGTGATATGCTTAGAAAGAAGTTCTAAACCTGAATATTCATATAATGAAATACTCTTTATCAGCATGATATGAACTACTGATACATACAACACGGATAAATGTCAAATGTGGTATTCTAAGTGAACAAAATGCCAAACTTACTATATTATTTCATTTAAATTGCACACTGAAGGCAAAAGTACAAGGGTAGAAAATAGATCAGCAGTTAATAGGGGCCAGCAGTGGGAGAAGGAGCATTTTGGGAATTTGGGGGAGTAATAGAAATACTCTGTATTTTAATATAATGGTGGTTACTATATATACTTGTCAAAATATATAGATCTGTACACTAAGAGTGGAATTTAATTCTGTGTAAATCATACTTAAATAAACCTAGTATCCTTTAGAATCTATATTCTTGACTCAGTGTGTGTTAAGGAAATGCTTAAAGTTCTGAGCTCATATAGGGATGCAATCTTTGGGGTAATAATAAAGGTTTCTATTAAAGGCAGGGTCTAATGGGATGAATTGCAGCTATGACTTAGAAATCTGGATGGGAACAATTGTTTCCTAATGTTCGAAGTGTTATTCTCTAATTATTAGAAAGGCAGCAGGGTGGCAGTTTACCTATCTTATGCCACACCTCAGTTTCCTGACATGGAACACAGATGATAATAGTATCGATCATATGGGTATTGTAAGAATTACATATTTTTTACATGTAAAATGCTTAAAAGAGTACCTAGCACATAGTCAGCTTTACCAAACTATCAGCATTTTTATCCCTTAACCTCAAGCAGTATACCTTTCCCTCATTGACTTAAATGAGGGGAAAAACACGATTACTAATCCTTTATTGACTGGCTGACACATCTGGGTACAAACTAATATATAAGATGCCAAAGGTCACCCAGTTAGTGACTGGCAAGGCTGGGATGCAAAGTCAAGGGTCTGGTTCCAGAAGCCAAACTCATGCACTCCACTCCACTGCCTTTCTAATATTAAAGAATATTAGTTAGAACATTAGGAAATATTTTTTTCCCATCTAGAATTCAAGTTTAATTTCCAAAATCACTTGTAATTTTTCGGAGAGCATTGTTCTCCCCACCTTAATCCACAGGGGGAAATTAGGCCTTGTTCATAAAGTTATTTTTCCGAGCTATGTTATATCAAAGTACATAGGACTTCATTTTTGACAGGGAAATGAAAGACAGTATTTTGCAAAGAGAGGAAGTTGTTTGTGGGGAGGTCAAAAGGCAGGCAATGTAACAGTTGATTAGGAGAGTGAGGTATCTACAGAACTGCTCCCCCCACACACATGTAATTGTTTCTTATTACATGACTTTGTCATGGCTTCAACCCATCCCATCAGCTCCACATGTCCTAGTACTACAGCTGTGTCTTTCAAATCACAATCCAACAGCAAAATCCTTGAATCACACACAAAATCCACAGCAATGTGTTTTTCTCCTTGGATTTAAGTGACAATCTGCAGAAAATAAATTCACTTGGATATTGGTATTTATTGATGCTCTACCTTATTGAAAAAAAAAACAGATATGGAATATGGTATTTTCTTTCTGCCAAGTCCAAGTTAAAAAAAAAATCTTTTAAAAAAGTTTTTGCATTCTCACCATACATAATGTATTGACCAAATAGGCTGCATATTACAATTCACTTTGGACATCATATTCATCTCCAAGCTGAAATCTTCATTTTTCCTTGTCAAAGACTTCTGGAAATGTAATGCTAAAAATAACAGACTTTTAATGTGAGTAACAGGTTAACAAAATGAAAGTTGCTATAGAAACAGGATGCAGACTTCAGAAAATGGAACAGCAAGGAGAGAGGATTTTTATCAGCTGCAGTGAATTAGCAAAAGATTATCAATATACATCCTATAGTCTGTTTTAGACAGCCAGGTAGCTGCTAATAGTGGTATTTCCCAGTATCTTCCTGCGTTTTAAGAACGGATGCGATCATGGATGCTCAGTCAAGAGGCAGGAAGCAAAAAAGATGGCTACTTTACGGATTCCTGGATCACTCAGCATAAGCAAAAGTGGTTCTATTAGGGCAGGGTCTTCATGTCTCCTTAACGCTGTTTTTGATTTTGATGTCTTAACTGGTAGTACTTGGAGGGTTGTCAGAATTATTCATGTCAGCAGTGGAATCACTGAGAATTACTATTTGCATGGGATTTGGCGTGCTTGGTTTGCTCTGAGTGGTGAGCTTGCAGTGTATTTAGGCAAAGCTTTAGTGATTGGATAGCTCTTGTTTAACTGCATTAATAAGGGATATTTTATTTATCGTTGCTCTCCAACTGCAACTTTAGACTGAATGTTGCCATGATTCGCCTATATTCTATGAAAGAGGAACAAATAGCAGTTTTTTCTACAGCATATACCACTCTGCTTTTACAGCCTGCATTTTTCGTGCAGTAAATCCAGACACTTTGCAATCATTAAGAATGTGTAAGTCTTGGCTTCATAACATCCTCGCTCCAGAGTTCAACCTGTGCTACAAAATAAGTCACCACAGAAAACATACATTCAGGGTTAGCTCTCTAAAAGCCAAAACCCTATTGTAAATAAGTTATTTCTGGTAGAAAAGTCCTAGATAGTTTGTGTGGAATGTCTTGCTATCTTTGATCCAGATGATTGTTGCTTCTTCCCAGCTCACCTCCTTCAAATTACAATGTGCCCTCTTTCTCAGCACATTAACAATGTAGCCTCTGGTAAATGTGTGGGTTTTAAGTGAGATCACTATATTGTGGTGGCTAAGACCTAGGTGGGTTTTTGCACTGAGGTTATACAAGACTCTAACTAGGCATGTTTTTCCATCTCTTCACACATCTGGAAAGCTCCCCTCTAAGGAATTTTGAGAGGGTTGTGATGGATGCTGTTCTGGGGTTTACTGAAGTTGCCCTGGGACTCATTTATTCTCATGCTGTCTGTCCTGCACCTGGCTCCTCCTGTGCACAAGGCGGCGATGGTAACCAATGGGGCTGTTTGGGCTAGACAAGGAGAGGAAGATCAAATAGACTCAGACTTAATTGTTCTCCTACCCGAGAGTGCAGTGTTCTCCAAAATATGGGGATGGATCTCTGGAGAAAATGGAACCAAGATTGATCAGGTTGTTTTTCCAAGCTTATGGAATTCTGGACTTAAAACAGTACACATGGCCTTCCTTTCTTCCCTGGACCCCAAACAGAGGTCCTGATACTATGAAAGAAGCACATCCAGAGACAATCACACCCGATGAATACTGGGCCTCTTGAGCGTCGGTGCTATTTATTGAGTCTTCACTATATGCTGGGCATCCTGCCTTATCATGTTTTAGCTCATTCCATTTTACAACAGCCCTTTTACAACAATAAAGTAAGATTTATTCTCATAATGCTCAATCAATTCTTTTTTCACCCCAGTTCTTTTGAAGGCTGGTTCTCTTTTTAGTTGAACACAGAAAGAAGTCAGAACTCCTGAATTATCTTTTTCCTTCTGTCATTTTTAATTCTATATCTTCTTCAAGCAGGGATCCTAGTCTTTTCTCCTCTATAGTGTTGCTATAAGAATAATAATTTTAAGCCTATCTTTTTAGGATATTTATCTATCTGTTTAATTCAGGAGCCAGTATGGTATAGTGGAAAAAGAGGTCAGCAAATGTTTTCTATAAAGCGTTAGATAGTAAATAGTTCAGGCTTTGCAGGCAAAAGTCTGTCTCAGTAACTCAACTCTTCTTTTGTAGTGTGCAAAAGAAGCATAGACAATACTCAAAGGAATGGGCATGGCTTTGCTCTGATAAAACTTAATTCACAGAAATAAGAGACCTGTCCGTGTATCTTAGTTTGCTGACCTCTGGATTAATAATTTTAAAAAGTGGCAGGAGATAGGAAGCAAAGCAAAAAGTTAGCCCTCAATTCATTTCCAGGACCAGCTTATTAGCTTTGTGGTCATGGGCAAGTTACTTTATTTTTCTTTAATTGTGGCTTGGTTTTCATAACTGTCAAACAAGGGTGATAACTTTCTCATGGGATTATTGTGAGGATTAAAAGAAAGAAACATCTCCTCCACCTCAATTTCTCTCCTTTCTCAGTTTGGTTGACACTGTTTGATTATTTACAATATCCCAGGCACTTGTTTAAATGCTGATGATACAACCACAAGAGAGGGTGTTTCTTGCACCACCGCCTTGGAATTCAAAGAGCATTAATCCTGCCTTGGAGGTTAAAGGAAAACTTCAGATAGGAGGCATTCAAGGTTGACCTTGAAGGATGAGTGGATTTTTTAAGGTTGAAAAGCAAGAAAAGGGCATTCCAAGTAGAGATAACAGCTGGAGCAGAGATAAAAGCTTTGCAGAATTGCATAGTATTTCAGGGAACTGTGGAAAATAGTCCAGAATAGCTACAGAATAACATGATGCATGGTGAGCTACATACTAATAGGCCCTACCTGAATCCATTCTGCCTTCTACCTTACTCATAGGTCATTGATTTTGTCCAGGGAAGAAAATGTACCCAGTTCTAAATCCTCAACCCTCTGATGTCATGTGACACTGTTCTAGTCAATGAGATCTCTGGGGAGGGCTTCTTATTCTGAATAAACAGAAAACAACTACTAGGAGAAGACTTTCTTCTGATGTGGAATATAGATGTAATGCTTGGAGATTCAGCAACCTTTTTGCAATCATGAAAACAAAAGCCCCATATTCACAGTGACAGGGAAGAAAGACAAAAGGAGACTGTGTTCCCCGTGGCATTGTTGAGCTGTCAGCCCAGACTTAGTGATCTATTTCCAGACTTTTACTACATGAGAGAAAAAAACCGTGCCATTATTTATGACATTGCATATTGTATTTTCCATTGTTCACAACTGAACAAAATACTGATAAATAATGGAAATGGAGGTGGTAGGCATGATCCTGAAAAAGTAAATTTGGCTAATATGGTGAAGAGCGTTGAATGTCATACTAAGGAGTTTAGAATCTATCTAGTTGATAAGCAAGAAACAGCAGTGTTTAAGCAAAGGAGAAATATAAAATAATTTACTTAATAGCCGACCATTAAGCTCCAAGTATGTGCTAGGTACTGTGGGGAAGTACACAGACAAAAATAAAGAACACGGAGACATACAAACAAATACAAATATGAAGGAAACTGATGGTTTGGCTAAAGAATAATCAGAGTGGCCTACTTTTGATATGGTGGGAAAGTTAACGATAGAGTTAACTTTAGATAGAGTTAACGATAGAGTTAACGATAGAGGAGAGTTAACAATAGAGTTCAGACCTAAAAGGTGAGAAGCTGGTCAAGCAAATATGGATTACAATAGCATTCTAAGCAGAAGAGCCAGCATTTGCAAAGGCCTGAAGCAAGAGAGAATTTAATAATGTTGGTGACTCAGATCTCCAAACCTGCATACTCTGAGTGGGTTCTGCCATTCACCACATAAAGACAAAGCATATTCTTAGTGTGTAAGGCCATTAATAGAAAAGAACTTTAAAGAGTTAGTATGTATAGCAGAGAGAGAGGAGAGAAATAATAAGTTTCCCAATGAAACACCCAAAGTTACCCATCCCACTGTAGGTAAAAGCCCAGCCAAACAGGGTTGGTCCAAAGCAGGGCCACTGAGGCCCAAAAGCCTGCCACGAGTCTAAGGCCCCTTCTGGCAGGGAACCACAGGAAAGGAGCAGAAGGGGCCAGGAAGTCTGGAAGAAAAGGAACAAAATCAAAATACAAGTCAAGATTGTATTTTCCCAGGGGTCTCTCACCCATGTCTCTTCCAAATGTTTCCTTCCAAGTCTGTGGTACATGACCAAGGCCAAGAATCAAGAACAGCTTCTTCATATGGCTCTCTGTTTCATGTGCCTCCTCCAAGTCTCTCCATCATCCTGTCTAGCTTCCCCTCACCACCCAGCTCCACCCTTCCTTAGGTGAGGCAGGGTTCATAGAACCTCCCCCTTTCATATTAGTTACAATAATTCTTAGAACTTGAAGAAACTCAGTGTGACTGAAGGTCATGGCCCAAATTGGGAGTTGATGATTTAAGATGAGGTTGGGGAAATAAGCAGAACATTGCAGGCAACAGCAAGGAGTTTTAAATGAAACAGGAACCTATTGAGGGGTTGAAGCAAGCCATGATCCAAGCCATGTTTTAAAAGAGTGTTCTTCACCTGCACCCCTATGCTTATTGCAGCACTATTTACACTAGGTAAAACCTGGAACCAATCCAAATGCCCAAAAATAGATGACTGGATTAAGAAGATGTGGCATATATACACAATGGAATGTTATTCAGCAATCAAAAAGGATGAACTCATGCCATATGAAGCAACGTGGATGGAGCTAGAAGAAATTATGCTCAGTGAAATAAGCCAGAAGGAAAAAGAAAAATATCAGATGGTTTCATTTATAGCAAGAATATAGGGGAACCAAATAAGACATCAGTGTAAGAAAATAATAACAGTGCAAAACACAACAAAGCAAAAATGGACAATTATAAATCAGAGACATCCTGCAGGGAAGGAGGTGGGAGAGGTATCAGAGGGAGGCAGGGAGGAGCACAGGGGACTGAGGTGATGGTGCACGGGTGCATTGGGGAAGGAAACTCTATGGGGACTACACCTGAGGGGATCAGGGGAAGCAAATATTGTTCAAAAATGAATAGGGATGTAAAAAAAATTAAAAATACATTAAAAATAAATAAAAATAAGGAGGGGATAAAGAAGCCCTAAAACTATAAAAAATATATTTTAAAGATTTTTTATTTATACAATAGCTGGGGTATAGGCCAGAGGCACGGGAGGGTGAGAGGATTTACCAGAGACAGAGTGGGGAACAGAACAGGCAGACTGACTGAAAGCACTGCTGAGGGGAGCAGTGGGCGCAACAGGAGAGGTCTGCGGAGCCATGTGGGAATCTCCCTGGCCAGCTGGGTATCAAACCCATGCTGCAGAGGCTGTGGACAGCTTCACACCACTGTGCTGAACCCGCTGCACCACCGGGGAGGCCCTAAAAAAATATTTTATAGTACAATTATGATTGAGTTCTTAATCATTAAAGAATTTTCTAAAACCAAAAAAAAAAAAAAAACATTCTTGCTATGGTGTAGAAATGTATAGAATGGTGTAGAACAGATAGTGTTTGCTACAATAGTCTAGGTGAAAGATGATGGTGGCCATTCTTAGGTGGTGATATAGAGGGTGGAGACACATTGACACTTCAGGTATATCAACATGACTTCTTATTTGGATTGGATGAGGTTAAGGGGAAAGAAGAATCAAGGATGATTGGCTCTGAACTGAGCTTCTTCAAGGAGAGTGATAATACTGATTGAGATGGGAAAGACTGTGGGGAGGGACACTGGTTATGGATGGGAAATTAATTGTTCTATTTTAGATATATTAAACTTGAAATGCCTATGAGACATCAAGTAGGCTGTTGGATATGTAAATATGTGAGACTGAGATTCAAGAATTCCTCTGGCTGGATCTAAAATTATAAATCATCAGCAAAATATCAATAATTAATGTAAGAGAAGAGATTACATCACTTTGGAAGATTTTATAGAGAAAGGTCTGTTTGGGAAGGTAGGTGGCGAATGATTAGAGAGACTCAAGGAAGGGAAATCAGCTCAGAAGATGCTGGAATATTTTTGAGAATTAAGGGCAGTTGGAACTAGACAGAACGGAAGCAGTGGGAATGGAGAAAAGGGGATGGATTCAATATGCCTGTGGGGAACTTTGGGAAACTAGAAAGCCTTACCTGCATCTGGGACTTTATCATGGATCGTCTACCTCATTTTACCATCTTCACAGAAACTTTATATTTCTAGCTAGTCGACTGTTATCTTTGTGGATCATATCATTTATTCACTGTTTAAAGGGAATTGCTGCAAAGAGTTGGGTAGCAATAGCTGAATTGATAAGGAGAGCTAGAGAAGCCACAAAGGAGTTAATATCAGAATGCTAAGATAACAAGTGGACCACCTTTGACGTAAAAAAAAAAAAAAAAAAAAAAAAGAAAGAAAAGAAAAAGAAAAAGAAAAAAAGAAAAAAGACTGTGGTTAGGAACAAAGAAAAAAGTTTTTCAGTTTGGATTCTGGGATTGAAATTGGAAATGATCACAGTTATAATTTCCTGCTTTCTTCTGTTCCTTCAAGTCAAAGGATGAAAGCTACCTGCAGAGAATGAAATTATGAAATTTTGTCTGAGTAGTAGCAGAAATTGGGTATGTGTAGCATTTTAGTTGTGGACTAAAGGAGTGAAAATTAAGCAGAAAAAGTTGTTTGTCTTTTATTTTAGATTTTTTTTCAGAGGCAGCAGATTTTTGAAATAAGAATTTCAGATATAAGAGATTTTACTTGTGGGGGGAAGTCCTGGCCATAACGATAAAATAAATAAAAGTTCTATCTTCACTAACCTTATCTAAAAATGTAGATGAAGAATATTTGAATACACATTAGGGTTTCACTTATGAAGAACTGTTTTAAATTTGGGGCACTAAATGTTTGCCTTTACTGCCAGCAGTGACCTTGTGCTCTGTGATTTGTTTAAACTAATTGGAGTTTTTAAAATGTGTTCAGAGACAGCCACTCAAAGTTAATTTTCTCATTGGACTAGACCTTCTTCAAGTGGAAACCACAAGTTTTTCAATGAGGTAGAAAATGTCCATTGATTAAGGTGTTCGAGAAGCAATTTCTTTTCTGAAACTTTTGTTTGAGCAATAAAGGTTTGCTTGCATCGAGTCGTTCCAGGAGGTGTTTAAGTATGATGAGAAATTAATAGCTACATATCATTTTCAAGGTAACCCGCAATTCCTAAGTATACTAACTGCAATAACATTGTGACAATGTAACTAAAATGGCAAATTATTGATTTTTATAATCATAGATAAAATTTTGCTTAGGAAAAAACAAGCTTCGTGAATGAAGATGGGGGAAGTTGACCCCTCCAAAGTTATAAATCTTGGGCCTAGCAGAAGGGAACACAGATATGTTTCCAACAATCTTAGAACTATGAAATATGGAAGGATGTGATAAATTTACTCTCCCCTGAAACATTTGTAAACGATGGAGAAATACTAGAAAAGTTTTTATTTAAGTTGCAGGAGAGGGTCTTAAAGAATAAGTAAACACTGGGCCTCCCTGGTAGCGCAAGGGGTTAAGCACAGCACTGTGAAGCTATCCGCAGCTTCTGCAGCATGAGTTGGATTCCCGGCCAGCCAGGGAGCTACCCACATGGCGCAGCGGACCTCTCCTGGCTCGCCCGCTGCTCCCCTCAGCAGTGTATTTCAGCCAATCCGCCCTAAGCTGTCTCTGGTGACTCCTCTTACCCCTCCATGCCTCTGGCCTGTACCCCAGTTCTTGTATGCATAAATAAATAAATCTTTTTAAAAAGTTAAAAAAAAAAGAAGTGGATACTAGCGAGAAAGACAAATGTCCGAGAGAGTTCATGTTGGGGCAGGTGCTCTTTCTCAGATGGCCTGGAGTGAGCTGTTCAGGTGGCCAGTACAAAATACCACAGAACAGACATAAACAACAGAAATGAATTTCCTACAGTCCTGGAGGCTTGAAGTCCGTAATTCAGTTTCTTGTGGGCACCCGTCCTGGCTTGTGGTTCCTCACCTGCTGTGTGTTCTCACCTGGACTTTCCAAGGGCTTCCCACAGGGCATGGAGAGGGAGAGCACCGCTCTCTGACGGTGTCTTCTTAAAGACACTCATCTGTTCTGATCAGGGCCTCAGCCTTGTCACCTCATTTAACCCTAATTACATCCTTAAAAGCTCCATCTCCAAATACAGCC
Organism: Talpa europaea; assembly: GCF_964194135.1. Taxonomy (NCBI): domain Eukaryota; kingdom Metazoa; phylum Chordata; class Mammalia; order Eulipotyphla; family Talpidae; genus Talpa; species Talpa europaea. The sequence continues at coordinate 27,598,505 of NC_140081.1, forward strand.
GCACAGAGGATTAGGGCTTCGACATAGAATTGAGAGGGAGGGGGGTGACAGAGGTATTCAGACTGTAACACACCCCAAGATCCAACCGTGGAAGAATGTCAGGGCTGGGTGAAATATCTTTGTGCAGGCCCAGTCCAGATTTCTTCAGCCTGAGTGAGCTATTATAAAGAGAGAAGCCCTTCTTCCTGGCTATATAAGGAAGCCTGAGAAAGCAGGGAAGCAGGGGGTGGGGCAGAAAGTTTAGATGAGAAGTCACTGTGAGACCAAACTGTGGCCTCTGGGCCTCTCTCCCACTGAAGGCTGTTAAAGCCTGAAGTCAGGGTGCTATGTGCCAATACCTAGAGACCAGTGTTAGTTCAAAAAAGCGACAGGCAAAAGGTCCCAGCAGGACCACACAGAACCTTCAGGTAGGAGTGCTTCTACTTTCTCAGTGAAGATCGAAGAAAACAAGCAGTATGCAAACCTCTAAAATTGCCAGTTCCTAGGAAGCCCTCAGTGGGAGGCATCTGATGCATTACCAGAGGCCATTTAAGAGTGTCTGCATGTGACGTTAACAAGGATACAGTGGTTAGCCAAAAACCAGGGTTTCTTGATGCATTTTGCTAGATGGTTCCCTTTGGATATTTTTCCTCCTTTTATCTTTTGCGGGTATCAGAGGACCTGTATAGAGTCACATTGCTTTCCTTAGATTCCTCTTCCTTTTTTACTTCTTTTTGGTGTAATATTTTACTGCATTATAAGAATTTCTAGAACTTCTCATCTCTTTCGAACACTCTTTAGAAACCATGATCATGAGATTATAACCACATACTGTCTGACATTTCAAGAGTATGATATTCTGAAGTCTGAGGTTCCTTTATTTCTGTTGCCAACATTTCACCTTTAGAAATTCCAAGATCACATTCTTCTAAAGTCCCTGTCAGAATCATTTTAAGAACTCTATTGTTCTTGTTGATGGGAATGAAGCCCAGAGTAAAAGTTCAGCTTGATATTTTCCTCTATGTGCAAATACGACATTGTTAGCAAGGACAGTCAAGAATGTGTCAAATACTTAATAGACTACAACTTTCTAGAGATGTGGGTTCCTTGCCTACAAACCATACACAGAAACAGTATTACCAAAGCATAGTCTATTTATGAAGCCATAATTATCGCAATACTTTCTATTCTAATTTTTTATATTGACATAATTTCTGACTTACCAAAACACTGCTAGAATAGCACAAAATATTGTCATATTCAGATGCCCTGGAATGTTAGCATTTCACCACATTTCACCATATCTATGAAAATAATTTTAAATGAAAGGCACAGGAAGAAATGCGAGATGCTCCTAAGATGTGCAAACTGTGACCCCAAATATGGCCTCTATTCATTTGTACTGATCCCTCACCAGCCTCCTGGTTGGGCCTTGTCAGCTTCCTAGTAGCTTCCTTTCTCTTACATGATAGTACATGGAGCTGCCTGCCGACCTAGACGCCGACTTAGCACCCTGGAGAGTGGCAACTGTCTAGTATTTATCTTTCAATCCCTTGTCTACTATTCAGTGCCCAGAATATTGTAAAAGTACTCAGTGGGTGCAGAGTAAATTTTCCCTTTTATGGGGTTGGATTTGTTCTTGTTTTTGTTGTTTTAGCATTGATCTGTTTCTGAAACAGATGCTCCCTTTCATATACAATACTTCCAGTAAATATAGACTTTCAGGCATTTAAGTCATAAGTGAAATTCCTACATCTAGAATCTATGAGTTTGTCACCAGAGTATATGTGATCGTGGGGAATAATTCTGATTCAAGAAAGAACAAGGGTGTTGATGGTGTTAAGGAAAGCCTTTAAAAAATAGTTTGGCACAAGACCGCAAAATTATAAAAAATGTTACAGATCATTATGTGTTTGAATAGGGTAGTAGTGCTAGTTAGCTAAAAATTAAAAATTTGGAGCATTCAACAGCACACTTTCAACCTAGTCAATACAGTTCAGATTATGGAAGGAAAGTCAATTAGGTTACACAAGCAAATATTCAAATGTAAAACTATTAGAAAATATAGTATGGAATCTGGTTGATGGATTCAAGCAGTGACTAGAACACAAATAAGAAAGTCAAAAAAAAAAAGAGAGAGAGGGCTATATCTACCCACTGTTTTAGTAATCATATTTTTCCATCATCCTTTGAAAAAATTTTCTCTATTTGAGAAAACTCCAGCTTATGCCTGCTGCCTCTGCAGTGTTGAAGTCTGAACTCAAATTCCCAGCATCTTTTGCAGCAAGCATGCAGTCATGTGACTTAGGTTCCACCAATCAGACATGTCTATGAGAGACTTCCATTTGGAAATAAGCAAAAAAAAAAAAAGAAACAGTCTTGGTATGGTGTATCTGTTTGTATCAGCACAGATCATAGCCAAGGCATTTGACTTTCAGTTGGCAGTGCATTCTAGTGCTACAAATGAGTTCCTAATGCAGAAGCAGCATAATGTCTGACAGCAATAATGACTGAATGGAGTTAAATCCTTGGCATTTAGTGCTTGGCTGGGGCAGCAGTGGTGTTTTTTTCTTAGGCCAGTTCTGTGATAGGATTTTAACCATTACTCTAAGAAATCATTATTTGAGTTAACACATTTGTCTTTACCTATAATCTTTTTTTACAACCAAACTGGAGTCTATTGTTTGCAACTGCTGAAGGCAATATTACAATTATCCACCACTTAGTTATTGAAAGGCAAGTAATCAACAATTTTGAACCTATCAAGAAATAAGAAGAAACACAACTTTCAAGAAAAGTAAATACAGAAACCCAACAAAATTAAAGCACTCTGGGGTAGCTCGTATTTCATTTGATTTCTTGGTTCTTGAAATTCAGAGTTGGCCCTTCATAGGAGTTCCCTGAGAGAGAACCAACACAAGATTAGAAATGGAAATCTCCGAGGATTTCATGGATGGATAAATGAAAGGTGGCATGGCCATCTTGGAACAGTGCCCCATACTTCCATTAGACATCTTCATTCCTTTCCTAACATTCTTGTCTGAGAGACAGAAAAGGTAGAAAGGGTGAATTCTGCCATCAAAAACATTTTCTAAGGCAAATTTTAAAAGTGAAGAATGACTTGAAAGTAGAACTTCCCACAGAATGGGTATCATAATCTTAAAAATTTCTCTAAGTTTGGGAAAATCTCTTAAAACTCTATAACAATTTTCAGGGGTAGGAACTATCTAAAGAATATTTTCTCTCATTTTCATTTTCTAAATGGGGATAAATAATAATTGCTGTGGAGAAATGGTGAAGAAAGCAAGAATTGTTGTTTTCTTTTTTTAATTACCTGTGTGTGTGTCTATGTGGTGTGTGCGTGTGTGATAGAAAGGTTATATAGATGATTTAAGTGGCCATCAGCCAGCATGCTTTCTGTGAATTCTCCTGGCATTTCTCTCAAGTATTTAAATGTTCCATGCTAATGGGCTTGCCCATCAGAGCCCTTAGGAAGAGCAGATCCTGGTCCTTTATAAGAGCCAGAGAGGGTCTCTTTTCCCCATAGCTGACTGCCTCTACTTGTTTTCATTAGTGGAAATGAAAACAAATGGAATCTCTAGGTACCCTAGGCAGAGGGGATGCTGCACCTCCCTGTCCCACAGCCCCTACTGCTGCTGCCTACAGACTTCTGAGCTCATTCAGAAACCTTGTCAGGAGAGGGATGCTTCTGCCAAGGGTCTCCCATTCAGGAGCTCAAGGCACATCATTTTGAATTATTTTGGAAGAGAACCATTGGCCAATCAAAGCAGCACTAATATTAGCTCATTTTCAACCAAATGAGGGCTTTGTAGGAAAACAACCTCCTCGGATTGTGTCATTTCTAGACTCTTGCTTCCTCAGTCCAAATTTAGTTGCCATCTTCAGAACACTGAATCTCTGTTGCTGTCTTTGGAATTTTGCACGAACAAAGGATCTCATAAATAGCTGCAGTTAATTGTTGGAATTTGTGTTTACAAAAGTTCCTTTCCTGTTTTGCAAACTCTAACTCAGTTCTCCAATGTTGAAAAGCTACTACCGCTTAGCAGATGTTCGGTCTAGCAGTGTTCTTTCTGCATTCATTTGGTCTCACCATACTATCTATTCATACAACTAAAGATAACATGGTGGGGCCTCCCTGGTGGCTCAAGGGGTTAAGATGCAACCTATGAAACTGTCCGCAGCCTCTGCAGCACGAGTTCAATCCCCGGCCAGGGAGATACCCACATGGCACAGCAGACCTCTCCTGACTTGCCCACTGCTCCCCTCAGCAGTGTATTTCACAATCTGCCTGTTCTGCTCCCCACTCTGTCTCTGGTGAATCCTCTCACCCTCCTCTGCCTGTACCCTTGTTCTTGTATGCATAAATAAATCTTTTTTAAAAAAAGATACCATGGAAAAGTGATTGCTCCTCTTCCCTAGGCAGCCCTCCCCACTAGTAACTTGCCCACTGCTTCATTCCAAAACCACAGCAACCAGATTCTACATTACTCTCCATATTGCAGTTATTTCTGCTCCAGGGCTCTTCACAGTTGGACACTAAAAGCATTGATGACTAAAGCTTTCATATTTTCTCCTGACACCACCTCCCCATGCTTAAGCTTTTCTGTCACAGTGGGAGACATGACCACTGTAAAAATTCAGTTGGCTATCAAGAAAGTCTTAGAGTAATATTAACCCTTTCCTCTCCTTTTTTAATATTTAAAATAATTACTATTTGCTGTCAAAATGTGTCCTTTAAATCTTATCACCTCATCTATAATAGTATTATAGTCAACACCTGGTTTGATCTCTAATCCAAGCTCTTCCAACAGTTTCTTCACTGATCATCATATATGGGTCCTTAATTCCATAAGTGCTTATTGAGAGGAGAGGAAACATTTGCTGAGATACTGCTTCTGATGTGGATTCCCTTTTTGGTCCTGTTCTGAGGACTGTGGAGAAGTATGAAGATCACTTTTTTTTTTTTTTTTTACAGAAAACTGTAACTCTTTTTCCATTTTCTCCTAAATGGTTTTGTGATAAGATCTCTTTTGTTACAGGGGATAATGTGGAGATAAAAGAGGCAAATGAGAAGATGAGCCTATGATTAGCTGATCTGTCATCACTATAACAGGTAAATGGTACTGGTGTCAGAGGAGTGTTTGTTTTTCTATGGCCAGTTGTGAAATTTGACAATGTGTTATAAATCAAGTGTTTTCCTTGGTTAATATATTGTGTCTTACATTCTGCACCAATGACTGTGTTGGGAGCACAGAAACAAGAAGGGGAAGACATTTGGGAGGGCAAATGTAGCTCTTCCAAGCACCCACGGAAGACGGTAACATCTGGTCTGATGTTGTGTGGGGTCTAAACATCTCAGTCTCTCCGCATTATCATCTCCCTTTATGATCTGAGTGACTTTCAAACCTGGATGCACATTAGCATTACCAGAAATTTAGAAAATAAATCTAACATTTAAAATGGCCACACTGGGCCTCCCTGGTGGCACAAGGGGTTAAGACGCAACCTATGAAGCTATCTGCAGGGAGCTGACCCACATGGTGCAGCAGATCTCTCCTATCTCGCCCGCTGCTCCCCTCAGTAGTGTATTTCGGTCAGTCTGCCTGTTCTGTTCCCTGTTCTGTCTCTGGTGAATGCTCTCACCCCCCGCATCTATGGCCTGTACCCCAGATCTTGTATGCATAAATAAATAAATCTTAAAAAAAATAAATTGTGGGCCTCCCCTGGTGGTGCAGTGGTTGAGTGCTGGGCTGCGAGGCTGCCCGCAGCCTCTGCAGTGCCGGTTCATTCCCTGACCGCCGGCAAGGGTCACACACACACACACACACACACACACAAAATGTAAAACCAAATTGGTGGTTACCAGAAAGAAAGCTTTTCTCACGACAGCATGCTAAGAAAGAAAGGGGAGAGACATGGGTAAATCTGCTAAATGGGGTCAATTGCATGGTGAAGGAGAGAATTGGACTTAGAGTAAAAACTGAATAGTGTATATACAGAGGTTGATTTGTAATGATGGTCACCTAAAATTTATACAATGTTAGAATGCAATGTTGCTGCAATATTTTATATCAAAATATTGATAGAATATTGATTTTTATTTCAAAAAATATATCAAAATATATTGAGGAACAGTCTACCTACAAGATACCTAGCCAGTAATCTTCAAAATTGTTAAGGTCATCAAAAACAGGGAATGTGTGAGAAACTGAGAGGAGCCTAAAGACACATGACTATAAATATAATGTGGTAACTGAGATGGGATCCTGATTCAGAAAAAAATATGTTAGGGAAATACTAAGGAAATCTGAATCAAGTATGGACATTAGTTAATAAAAATGCTCCAGTATCACTTCATTAATTGTTACAAGTACTCCATATTAATGTAAGGTATTAATTGTGGAAATTGAGCATGGAATATATGGGAATTCTCTGTACTAGCTTTTTTTTTTTTTTCCCCAGAACCCCAGTTCATTTATTTATTTATTTATTTATGTGTTTGTTTGTTTGTTCTGTTTACACACTGGGTACAGTCAGAAGCGCGGGAGGGTGAGAGAATTCACCAGAGCCAGAGCGGGGAGCAGAGCAGGCAGAAGGACCGAAGTACACTGCTGAGGGGAGCAGCGGGCGGCAGGAGAGGTCTGCGCGCCATGTGGGACCCTCCTCTGGTGGCCGGGGAGCAGCCGGGGATCGAACCGGCGCCGCAGAGGCTGCGTGCGGCTTCGCAACCCAGTGCTCAACCGCTGCGCCACAGGGGAGGCCCTCTGTACTAGCTTTTGCAGTAATTCTAGTACTGTTCTAAAAGAAAAAAAAATCTACTAAATAGATAAATATGCTTTTATCTCACCCCAGCTAAATCCATATCTTTGGGTATGAGGTATGGATGGATAACTAGTTCTACAAGCTCCCCAGGGGATTCTGATGCACAGTGACATTTAAGAATCTTTGGTGCTCTGCAGGTTAAGATTCAGCTGTTAGCTCACTGTCCCATGTACCTGGCTTTGCCTTCCTCAGCTCTTACAACTAGATTTATTAATGAGCCTCATGTCTTGGCCCAGAATCAGCCAAGTTTATTGGGTCAAATCTGAGCAGGTAAAATAGATCCACTTTATTATGGGAATGAGCTCAAGTTAGGACTGGGAACATTTTTTTTCCTACCCCAACCAGACTTGGGATGATGTTCAGTCATCCTTGGCTTTTCCTAGCCAGCCATGACTCAGTGTGTAGGAATGTGCTGTCATGTGGCTTCCTTTTTCCTGGATTCTCTGTAACTACTTGTAGCAAAATTCCTCTTGGGAGCTTGTTTGAAGGTCTTAGCAGGTGAGTGCAGCTACTCATACACACTTGACTGAAGAAGGATCCATCTCCATTGGGCAAAGGCCCGCCTCTTCAACAGAGCATGCCGCTCCCAGAGGGACGCACATGGAGTGGGGAGGGAGGAAGGGGACACCCGCCTACCCTGACTGATAAGCCTAATCAACCCTGGCGATCAGTGTGGTGACAGATGTCACAGCCAGATCACCCTCACACCCAAGATTCCTTTTGGGTAAGGGACGCGAGACTTCTTTAGATACCTCTTCTTTCTTAGTTTATTGATTAAAGACTTTAACCTCCCTCCTCATCCACTGATGAGGGTAGAGAGAGCCACTAAAATGATTCTGCCTGACTTCTGTGTCATTGACTTATAATTGTCTGTAAATTTTCCCTGCCAGGTATCATCTGCCAGATGACCTACTTTCTACCCAACTTTCTACCCCACTATGCAGTCTCTATGCAAGCTTCTCCAGTCCATTCTTGGCATATCTACAAATGATCTTAGCACACTTCATCTTGGAGACTTTCTTTTGCTCACCACAGCATGCTAAGACTTGAGCCCATTATCATTATAACGATGGTCCTGTCAAGCCAAACTTCCTTTTCCTGCTGCTCAATTTGTACCTTCAAGGGACATGCCACTCTATTATCCAAATAATTCAGTCTGCGAACGTTTTCACATCTTCTGCTCTCAACTAAAATGTCATCCTTATCCTACACTCACTCATTCTACTCTGCTCCATTTTATCTATATATTCTTCTTGTTCTTTGCTTCTGCCATTCCTAATAAAGTTCGTTCAATTCTTCTTTGTCCCACCAATACCATTTGAAGACAACTTGTCACTTGAAGAATAGCAAACAAAACAATCTTGTGGGAAAAGGGAACTTAGAAGAAACAAAGATAATGCAGGAAATAGAAGATAACTTAAAAGAAAAAGGCCCATAATTTCTTCCTAAAAGAGAGGAGTAAAAATACTTCATCTAGGAACAGAAACACAATCTACATTTAAAAGGTGTAAGAATAAGAAAGAATTCTTAGAATGAATTTCATATGGAAAATGTTAATGTCATTAGAAAAGGTTCTCTGTTTGATGTTTGTACTTTCACTTGAAGATAGGATTGACAGGTAACCCGAAACTTGCCTCCTTGAAAGGAAAAAATCAGGCAGAGCTTTCTTTAGCTGCCTCTGCTGTGTATGTGAGGCAGCTTTGGGGTCCTTGACCATGTAGCTGTTTGGATAAATAGATCAAAAGTGATGGCAGGGCCATTCATATTTTTGCAGGGCCACTTAAGCAAGATCAATATTTAAGCTGAGGACCAGAAAGTTCCCCTTCTGTTTCAGGCCAAATCAGATTTTTAAGTCTGGACCTTATCTGAGAGCCCTATACTTGGTGGATCTTTTGGGATCAACTGTTAAGCTAGTAATAAAATCCTATTTGGGCCTCATGTCATCCCTGATCTTTGTGTGTATGCTGCAACAAACAGAATTTCACTTGGAGGGCAGGGTGAATCTTAACCAGAACCCCTGACCTCTCCTTTTCCTCCAATAGTAGAAAGAAGGGTCAAAAAGGAAGGTATATCTCAAACACGTATGCTTAAGGAATTTCAGTGACCAAAAATAAAAGAAAACAAAATGCAATGAATTCAAACATTACATTAGGACATCCATGTGCCTCTGCATTCTACCTCCCCAGAGTTTATTATTTTATACCTTCCCACCCATTGCTCTTGGCAAACAAAACAGGAACAGCAAAAACAATAGTTTGATCAGGGTATTTTTGTGCCAGGCATTTGTGCTAAGTAATTTACAAATACTATTTCATTCAACCCTCATGAAAAATATTCTAAGAGACATGTGTAATTGTCATCCCCAATTTACAGATTAGACAACCAAGTTGCAAAAGAATCAAGTAATTTGTCCATGATCCAGTAAGAGGGGGGGCCCAGATACTATAGGATGACTGACTCCAGGCTATGTTCTCATTCCTAAATTTGCTGTACATAACGCTTAGAGAAATACCAGTTGTTTGCCTAGTCTCCCTTACAAGTCCCAAGTCCCTTTTGAAAGTTCATCTGTTCTTAAAGACTAACTCAGTTATTTCTTCCATGATGCATTCCTCTCTCAAAATTCCTTTCTTTCTCTTCTCCAAATTCTCAATTCTTTAAATACCCCCGTGTCTTAGGTCAGGTACCCTAAAAGCAGACACAAAGATGAAGTTTCATGTGCAAGTGATTTATGAAGATAGTGCTCCCAGGAAAAGCTGATTAGGGAGTAGGGAAGTTGGACAGAAAGGGGAGGAAGCCAAGTAAGGGGGAGATTTCAAGTGAATCCCTGCCTTAGGCTGATTTTCCAGAGCAGTTCCAGAATATACATTACATCTTAGAATTTACCTTGGCCAAGGCAAGGGAGCTAGAATTTCCCCATAGTTGACAGCCTTTGCCTAAGCCCCACATTCCTGGAAGGTTTAAACTCCTAGGCATATTAGGCTTTTAGTATGCCATGGGAAAATCACTCTAATAGCCAAGGAGAATTTTCTAGCATGAACATGGAAGGAATGGGCCCTTAAAAGCAAAACCATTCAAAAAGTGGGGAGAGGCTCACAGAAATGAGAAAAGGGATTTGAGGGTATCTGAGCAAGCCTCAACAGCATCGGGTAGTTTCTGTGATAGAATTTGTGACATCACCTTATCTTCTCTATTCTTTTTTTAAAATATGTGTATTCTTTACTATACTACTTGACATACCCTCCATCTTTTTATTTGCATTTAACAAATTTTATTTGGATTTAATTCACCTTAGTTGTAAAGATAGGCCATGACCAGATTTGTGAATTCTCAATTCATTTTTTTGGCTTCTCTGAAAACTTCTCCCTCCATAGCACCTATGCTGGGACCTGTTATTGTAAAAACCCCTAAATACATCGAACAAAATGGAAAGTTCCTTTGTAACTATGATGAAGGGAAGTGCTGAGGACTTGACTCGGGGTACTTCCAAGGGCTATGTTCATTTTAATAGAGAACTTATTACTGAATAGCCAAGCTAACCATTCTACTCTTCTAGAACCAAAGAAGTTTCTAACTTTTCATCTCTTTCTCCCTTCCTAATCTCTAGACTGAATAAAGAAAATTTGAGGGTGACTTTGCAGGTGACATAAGGTAAAAGCAGCTAGTGTAATCATAATGTGCATAAATGAATAGCTCATTTTACAACATCAAGACGGAGAGAAAGCTCTGCATGTTGAGTTGCTGCCAATGCAATTGTGAATTGTGAATTGCTGTCTGTGAGACAATCTGCTCAGAGGTTCAGGAAATTGTTCTGCATCAACGCCTGCTCGGTGCTGGAAGATGACTCCAGTGCAGACCCACTTGGTTTTCGCAGAATACAGATAGCAAGAACCAAGATAATGAGGGATCCCCAAAATTACTTGTGTTATAAAGTAAAGCAAAGCAGAAGATAATTCTTTATCAAATTTCTATGTTATTAGTATTCAACGTGGCAGAGTACTTCCTGTCATCCAGTTAGTATGGTAGGTATGATGGGATGTTATAGTGGGTATAACACTACATTAGATGTGATATGATATGTTAGAGAGGTGTTATCTAGTTTATGCTCATCATGCCCTTTGATGTAAACCCTTGACATCATCCCTATTTTCTAGATGGAGAAATTAGGGTCTGCGAACTTAAATCACATCACCAAGGTCAGGCAACCTACAATCGGAGATCTCTACACAGGAATAAATGACTGGTATGAACATCTGCTCTCAGACCTTCTGCCCTTGGCCTCCCCACACGGGATCAGAACACGAGTGTTCTCCCGTCAAACTCTCAGCAACATCATCTAATCATTTTCTAAGTCCCACATTGAAGATAATGTTCCTCCCAAATGAACCTTAAAATACCTAAACAGTACTTAACACAAGCCTCTTAAATTCCTCTTCAGAATCCCTGATCATGTAAAACTCTGCTGAAGCTTATGCTAATTATAAATAGAATGTTAGTGTTTGAAGATCATAAGAAAGGAGGGAGAGTGTTTATCCTATTAAAAAAAAATGACTTGATGCATGTATACATGTTTGAAAACATTAGAATCAATTCTGTAAAATCGAAGGCTATGTCCATAGACCTCTGTTCTAGAATATGTGGTTAGTCATTAATCCATCTAGGTGTATGTGTCGAGAGTAATAGATATATAATTCTAGAGTTGAGGCCTTTCATTATTTCAAGCTAGTTTTACCTCTATCAAGCCTATTCAATTAAACCTTTAATTGAATAACTTTCAATTAGACTCTTAATTAAACTGAGTGCTATTTTTTTTCTTAAAGCAATGATGATTTCTGGTATGTGCAGCTGTTGAAGGTAGACAGAGTTTTAAATTGCATACAATATATTAAACCTTGTTTCATTCTTTCTTGGATTAAATTAATAACCAATGTTCTGGGGCAGAAAATGCTGTATGCCGGTCTTTCTTATGATGCTGGGGTTCTAACAAAAAACAGATGGCATGCTTCAGTTAAAATAATTTGAAGAGAGTTTTACAAAAGCCTTTTTACAAAAATGTGGGCAGGATATAGGGAAGCCATAAGGGCGGGCACAGTGCACAGGGCTAGTAACAAGGGCCTGGGCCCATTACCCATAACTTACCCTAGGCCCAAAGGGTTTTGGAGAGAATACGGTGACTAGCACCTAGAAACCTAGGGGTGAGAAATTTAGTGACAGGTAAGATGTAGATGGTTTGCTCTTGCAGGAAGAAAACTGAGACAATAAACCTCCAAACTTATTCTCCTCCTTCTTGCCAATCCCCTCCCCAACCCCAATAGTGAGCCCAGTGGGAAGCCAGAGGGCAAGGAAGCCCACCTATGGCCCGCCGAGGTCTACGCTCCAGGGCACCAAGCGAGAATATTGGCACGCTCCGTAAACAGTGTCCTGCAGCGTGGGCACTGGGCTCCCTTCATCTCTGCATCCTCTACACATAGCAGGGGCTCAGCTAAAGTGGGATGAAGGAATGATTCTTCCTATTGTTGGACAAGAGCTCATCATTGTAATCTGTGGAAAATCAAAAGAACAACCCCAGAGCTTTAGTGTTATTCCTAAGTACCTCAATCAGATTTACTTCAAAAGCCACTAATTTGATGCTTTCTCAAAATAAGAGAATGATGGGCCTACTCAGGAGCATTTCTATCTTTTGAGTTTAGAATCAGAAATTGATTTCATTAATTCAAACATTTTTGCCTTCAATTGTTCTGACTGAAGTGCCCGCCCATTAGACCCGTGCACAGCAATAAACACACTTTGGAACTTTATTTTTGGATGTTTCTTTTTTTCCCCATATCTCTCCATCTTCTCCCTTCCTTTCCCCCTTTTCCTTTTCCATTCAGAAGCTGAAGGCCTGGAGATAGAGGGAAATTAACTTGGCACAAGATCCGGGAAATCAAGTCTCTCTGTCCTTTCATTCTGGCCCAGCTGAGTAACAGCACTGTGGCATGCACTCATTCTCCTCACTCTGTATGATCTCCAAATCCAGCTCACTATGACTCTCACTCACACAAGCAAGGCAGAAACCAGTCAGGATGTTTGCTCTTCTCCAGTCTACACCCGGTACACAAACTGTCAGATCCTGGAGAAGGTTCCAGTGGCCTGTGGCTCAAGTTGCCTTCAAGTCTTTTATTTTCTCTAGGGTTGTGTTCGAAGAAAACTTTGCTCTCCCTTCTCCACAGAGTTTGTTCATTTTTAAAGATTAAATTAGCTATTGTTATTCTCATTTACAGATAAGGAAAATGTGAACAAATGTGATAGAAAGAATAATCTGTATTTCATTAATACCAGGCTAAGTGAAAACTTACTGTTTTATCTAGGTTGAAAATAGACTGTTTTTTGGTGTATTTATTCAGTGACATTTTCATCACAAAATATCTCTGCCTCCAGGATTCTTTGGCCCCATGTGTTTTCCCATCCTTAGTAATTAGAGGTTGGAGAATGAGAAGAGGGAAAGAGAAAACAAGCAGCAGAATCAGAATGGAAGAGAGCGTTGATGTTCTTTGTCCATTTATACACTCAGAACTCAAATGCTCAGTTCAGCTTCAACAGCTATTCATCTTACAAATCAATTTGGCAAGGCATCAGCTTTAAAATCCATTACATTGAATCAAGAGTGGAGTTTACAGCTAATATGCCAACAGGACATTGGTACACGGCAGTGACCTTTTAAGCTGGCGTAAAACAGTGTTCTCGCTTGGCTCAGCCTCTCTCCACGACACTGAGTCCCTTATGTTCCTGCCTATTACTTTGTATAGAGAGAACAGCTAAAGTGTTGACTCTCTTTCTCCTTAGAAAACTAGCTATTAATAGAGTGATGACAGTGTTTCTTCTTCCAGATTATCTCTTCAACTTCCACATATCATGACAGGAATAATTTTAATATTCAATTTTGTTTTTCTTCTCACTCATTAATCAATACTTTAAAATCTGGTCTCCCTCAGCAAAACATGGCAGAAATTGTATCTGGAAAGCCACCCACAATGCCCTTATTACTAAACCCTGAAACTTCTTTTTCTTGTCTTTTGTAATACTTGCCCAACATCTGACCATGTGGATTCATGTTTCCTTCTTAAAAAATCCCCATTCCCTTAGTATCCATAATATTCCAATATTTTGAATTCTGCTCATCCATCTGCCAACTACTCAATATCAAGCTTCTCAAACTCTTGTAGATAATGAGGCTGTTTAATTAACATCTGTGATACTCAGATTATCCCCTCAAAGATGTCCATGCCGTAACCCCCAGAACCTACACATGTTACCTCTATGGCAAAGGGGACTGTACAGATGTTATTACATTAAGTATCTTTAAGTCAATAGGTTATTCCTGAATTATTCAGGTGAGTCCAATGTAATCAGAAAGGTTCTTATAAAAATTAGGCAGAAGGGTCAGAGTCAGAGCAGGAAATGCAGAAGTGAACAAAAGGTAAAATCTCTGCTCTGATGGGGATCACTTTCTAGAAAAGAAATAGACAAAGTCCAGGAAACAAATAAATAAAATTGTTCCATCTAAGTGCAAGTTTTATGAAGACTTTCAAGCCAGGTAAGGAGATAGAGAAAACTGTAGGATAGAGGTAGATGTATGAGGACTATTTAATATAAGATGGTCAGATAAGGACTTGTCTGCAAAGGGGACATTTGAACAGAGAGCTAATTAAAGGGGAGCAGGAATGGGATATATGGAGGAATAGCATTCTAGGCAGAAAGTACAGCAAATAGAAAGGCCCAAGGCAGGAATGATTTTGGATTGCTCATGTTCAAGTGATTGTGGAAAGACTGGAGTAGAGTGAGCTAAGTGGAGAGTAGTAAGGGGAGAGACACATAGGCAGAGACTTCTTTAGTTTTAAGTAGGAATTTTGATAGTTTCCTAAGTGTGATGGGAAACCATCAGAGAATTTTGAGTAAGGGGTTAATATGCTCTGATCAATAGTTTAAAAAAAATCACTGTGGCTGCCCTCTACAGAAAAGAACGCAGGGAGAAAGAAGTCCAGTTAAAAAGCTAAGAAATGGGGCCTCCCCTGGTGGTGCAGTGGTTGAGTGCTGGGCTGCGAGGCTGCCCGCAGAGGCTGTTCGTTCCCCTACTGCCGGCAAGGGTCCCACCAAAAAAAAAAAAAAAAAAAAAAAAAAAAAAGCTAAGAAATACATAATGCATAATAGTGATTTAGCCCAAGTGGTAGCAGTAAGGGTGGTCAGTATCAGGCTATTTTATAGGTAGGGCTGACAATAATTGCTTAAGGATTGATGTACAGAGTGAGGAAAGCAAAGAGTTAAGAGTAAATCCTTAAGTTCTGAGGTACTGGAAAAAATGTAGTTGCCATTAACTGAAATAAGAAAGACTGCAAGAGTAGCTGGCTTGGGAACAAATATTAAAAGTTTAATTTCTAATATGTTAAGATTGACATGCATTTAGACATCAAAATGGAAATGTCAAATAGAGACTTGAATACTGATATGTCAGTTTGCTGCTCAATCAGGCACTCTGGACTGAAGACAAATTTGAAAATTATCAGCATATAAATGATGTTCATAGTCACAAGACAGGATAAATTAATTTATGAAAAAATTGAGGCTAAAGAAGAGAAGAGATCTAATGGATGAGTCCAGGGGAATTCACTATAGAGAATAAGGAAAGAAAGATAAGTCAGCAAGGAAGATTAGGCAGCAGTCATGCAGGAGGAAAGCGGGGAAATGTAACTCAAATGCCAAATGAAGAATGCATTTCAAAAGAGGAGAATGGTCATCTCTGCTAAGTGTTGTTGAAATCTTTTGTAAGATGCAGATAATTCAGCACTTGATTTGGTGATAGGTAGTCTTATTCACCACGACAAGAGTTATTTCCATGCAAAGGAGGAGGAAAATTTTTTGGTTAGAGCATCTTAAAAGGAGAATAGATGAAGAATTTGAGACAGTAAGTACAGACAACTCTGCAGAATTTTGTTGTATCAGGGAAGAGAAAAAGAGGCTGGAAGGAGACATGAGATAATGGTCGGTGTCTATTTTTTAATATTGGAAATATATCTAAAGTGGGAGATTTTAGACCAAGTTTATATGATGATGTGGGTGATACTGTAGAAGAGAATAAGTTCCAGTGCAAAGACTCATGCAGCACAGAAAAGGGGAATTCGGTTAGGGGTTATTATTATAATTTATTTTTATAGGTAACAGTGAGAGAGTATCAGTACCAATAGAACTAGTTATAGATGTGATGAGAACAATGAAGGATATAGATGTGTTGGAGCACTGAAAAAAAGACAAAAATGTAGGAAGTAGACATCTTAAAAATCCGACAGCAACTTTACAAGCAAAGGTGAAGGGTGTTTACTAAGCATCGATGACTGTGCACTTGCTCAATGGTCATAGACCTGATAAGATTTAAGAATAGTTGGAATAATGGTAATGGATTAGTACCTGGAAACATAGAAGACTGTGATGAGAGCTTGTGAAGTTTGAAGTTAAAATTATTCTCCATCATGAATTAGGCTGAGTGACCAGGAGTGAAATATATCATGATTCCTAAGAATGAGCAAAGGAATATTGGGTCTGGGGTAATGCAATTTAAATACCTGTAATTTTTTAATGAAGAATGGAAATAAAATGAAGAAACAGCAATGATACCTATTCTACTTTAAGATTGTATAAACAGTATTTAAGAGGGGTGCAAAGGAGGCTTTTTCCTTGGGACACAGTCAGATTATGATTTAAGAGATAAAGTAAAGGATACAGGGGATTTTGCTGATGACAAGGAATGTGAGACTGGATCAGGCAAGTGTAGGTGATGAGATCAGACTTGCATATGTATAGCACAGGATGGGGAGAAAGTCTGGATGATGATGAACGACCTGGGATGTTTGGATTTCTGGTAGTAACTGACAAAAAACAGGGGTGGAAAAGGGGTTGATGGGATGGGAGGAGAAGGGATTAATTAGCCATGACATGAAGGTAGGGCATTAGTTCTGTTGAAATGAATAATTGCCAAGCTGTGTTGTAGATATTGTCTTACCCAAAGCCCAGGCTGCCCTGTGGACCTTTAAACTTTATGAACTGCAAAGAATTGTGCCAGGCCCATAGTAGGAACATACCCAAAACAAGTGCTCTTGAATCCTGCTAAGGATAATGGTATTGTAGCCAAGAGATAAGGGTGATCACACCAGGCCCTCTTGCCACACTCCCTCTTTGAAACCCTGGCCCCCATGTCCAACTATCTACTTAACTTCCCATTTCAACAACTCCAAAATATCTCATGTTTAAGGGGTTCAACAAAGCACTCATGATCTCTAAACCTTATGACCCCAAATTTGATCTTCCTGCTGTGCCTCCTCTCTTACAAAATGGTGCAAATCGGAAATCCAAGAGTCATCTTTGATACCCATATTAAACATGTCACCTAATCCTATTGTCTTCACTACCACAATGTCTTTCAAGTCTATCCACTTTTTTAATGGATTGAGTTGTTTGTTTTGCAAATCTTATTAAAATTTAACAAGCATCAAAAGTACACCAATCATAACCAATGAATTTTCACAAACTGAGCACACTTATATAATCAGAACCCAGATCAAGACAATAGTGCCAGAACCCCCAAAGTTTCCACTTTCTTTTAATTATACTATGACCAAGTTTTTTTTTAAAAAAAGTATTGTATTTTTATTAAAGTACCTTTTTTTCTGCTTCCAGTACAAACACCTTTCACAAATACTTCCTAGAACAAGCCAACATCATCTCTCCTCTATTCTATGATAGCCCCCCACCAGACTCACTCCTTCCATTCCTTCTCCTAATATAACTGCCAAATATATCATTTAAAAATAAGACATATTATGTTTCTCCCTAGATGGATATCCTTCTATGAATTTCCAATGCACTTAAAATCCCAATGCCTTGTAATGGCATCTAAGGTCCAATTGCAGCTAGCTATACTGACGTTTTAGGCATTTGCTTGAAAATTCTGGATTTTTCAAATGGCTGTCCTTTTACTACCATTCAGGCCCCAAAACAAACATCACCTTCTCTGCACAACTTTGTCTTTACCATGCAATATGAAGTAGCCAACCCTCAACCCCTAACCTGTGTTTGTCATGGTCACATTGCCCTGTTATGTTTTCTTTATCCTTAAGAAAATTTATTTTTAGCTATTTGTTTACTCATGTTGCCTATTTCTTCTAGAATGTACCCTCTATGAGGGCAGGAACTTGATAATATCCCCATGATATGCTCAGTGCCTAGAAAAGTGCTTGGTACAAAGTATAGTCATTCATTAATATTTATTGAATGAATGACATGGGTTTCTACTGTGAATTAAATATACTCCCCATGAATTGGATATCTTCAGCCTCATGACATTACGAGTCAAAAATTTTAATGTGTCATTTTGATGGGCAACTTTTTAAATAGTTCCTTAAACTCTTTAGGCTTTTATTTCTTTTTGCCTTTTGTAAGAATGAAACTACTCTGGTGATTTTGAGGAACCTAGCAAAAGATCACAGTCTCATAATAATTTCCCAGGTCTACTCTGAAAAGCAACAAGCTTTTAGTGTGAAAACTTTTTGGATGAAGTTGTATTTGTGGTTTAAATGCCTCTATTTACTGCAGACATATTTCAGAATATTACTTAGCTATTTTTAGGAGAAAATTAAGGTTTTTATCTCTCTACAACCCCCTCTCACAAGCAAACATCACACATACACACATATTCTGCTAAACTAGTTGTTTTTGAAAGTCAGTGCACATTGCAGAAAACATTTGTTTCACAGTAATAGCCACTTATTAGAAAAATGTCTGTTTGTTTCTAAAGGATTAGCCTCTTGTATCCCAGAAGAAATATATCAATCACCACTGGACTATAGAGAGATCTTTCATTTCTTGAATTTTTTTCACTACACTACTGGATGTCATTTGCCAGGGAGGTTGGAATAATGGTTGGCAAATGTTGGCATTTCTAGAAGAATCCTGCTGAGGCTATGTGGACATATTAGTAATGGCTAAGTTTGCAGGCTGCTCAGCTAATTGATTTTTTTTTTTTCTATCTCAAGGATAGCCATTCCTTTATTTTCACTGTAATGGTGTATAATAGAGTGATCTCAGGGTGCACAATTGAACTCTCCAGTTGTGAGAACACATGCTTGTAAATGGAATGCTTGCTACCAAATTACTAAAGGAATTTATATGGGATGACAATAACCCTTCTCATTTTTTCCCTGGGTGTGTTTTCATCATTCTCATGGCTTAAAGCTTATCCAGAAACAAAAGGACAATAAATAAGTGTGTTGATAGTGAATAACACATGTCTATTTCCTCAATGTATATTCTTTGTTCTTTATACAAGTTGAAATAAAAGTTCATTATGATGCTATTTCTAAGGAGCACAAATATTTTTCTTTCAAACTAATCATAATCGTCATATCTGTCATATACTTTTCATTTCTAAATCTATGAATCTTTATAAACATTAATTTTGAGAGCTCCACTATGAAGCTGGATAAGTTGATCCCACTCTATTCCCTTGTTGCCAATACACCATGCAGAATTTTCAGAGTTGGTGTTTAAAAGAGCTGTTCTTTGCTATTTCATCTTCCCTAAAGGGTAGTTACCTGGAAGTTTATGGAGGAAACACCCTATTTATTTCTATAGTAGTTCAACCCTATTGACAGTTCTGAATTAAATAAGACTATTGCCAACAGGGTGATTTAATAGTTATAATTAATACAGTAGTTGTAAGTAAAGCAAGTTTGAAGTACTTATTTCATCTCTGGGACTCTTAGTTTAATTGGACTCCTCCAATCACGTACAACTTGAATGAGAATGTAGAATTTTCAAGTCTCCTGGCACTGAGAGTGGTCAGATTAGAATTAATTGTTGGCATTGGATTAATGAAATCTGTCAATAATTTTTTTGTGTCCCTCCAAATTATGCGTGTATGTATTGAAAGGGTATTTTCAAAATACATAAATATTTTTCTGTGTATTAAACAACTCTTCTCTGCTGTGAAATAAAAGGGCAAGTTGTGAAAAAAAAATTTGTCTGCAGTCATGGGACATACTAAAATGCCAGTTGAAATTCCTGGTACATGATCTTCAAAAATACCTAAACTTAATTTGTATTTTTAGGAGAAAAACAACATTTTGATTAGCAATGCACATCTGGGCCTCTCTGGTGGTGCAAGGGGTTAAGTCTCAGCACTATCAAGCTATCGCTAGCCACTGCAGCACGAGTTCGATCCCCGGCCAGGGAGCTGACCCACATGCATTAGCAGTCCTCACCTGTCTCACCCACTGCTCCCCTCAGCAGTATATTTCACTCAGTCTGCCTGTTCTAATCCCCACTCTGTCTCTGATGAATCCTCTCAGCCCCCTGCATCTCTGGCCTGTACCTTAGTTCTTGTATGCATAAATAAATCTTTAAAAAAAATAACATTGCACATCTGAAAGGTGATTATCAATTGAAAAGGGGAAAGTAACTATTTCAGATAACAAACATAAAAATTAACTTTTACAGGTGTAATACACTTGTCCAAATTTGGGGAATTAAAACAGCAACCATTCAGGGCCTCCCCTGGTGGTGCAGCAGTTGAGCGCTGGGTTGCGAGGCTGCCCGCAGCCTCTGCAGCGCCAGTTCGATCCCCGGCCACCAGCGAGGGTCCCGCCAAAACAAACAAACAAACAAACAAACAAACAAACAAACAAACAAACAAACAAAAACACAGCAACCATTCACTGAGCAAGCATTTCTGGGGGTTGACAGGTTAGGTTATGCTCATGTGAGCAGTTCTGGTCTCTGCTGGGGTTATTCATGCATTTGTGGTCAGCAATTGTGTTGGCTATGGGCTGGTTTTTCTTGGATTACCTTGTATTAGGCAGGTCAACTCTCCTCCATGCGGTCTCTCCTTTTGCAGGCTTATAGATACTATTCTAAAAGGGTAAGTCCATGCATGCAAATCTTCTTGAGGTCTAGCCTCATAACTGGAATAACATCATGTCACCTACTTTCTAGTGGCCAAAGATAATTCAAGACCAAGAAGTGGGAAGTGGTAAATCAGAAATCCTATAGTGGATGATTCTATGGGCCAAGAAAAGGTCTTAATCGTTGGAGGTGAGAACCTATTATCTTTAAGGCTTAACTATGTACAAATAAATCTTCCTGCTGTGATCCCACCCTCAAAATGCAACCCTCTGACTTAATGTAGTTTCTTTTTTTCCATATAGTATGCTCAGAATTTCCAGGCCATTGTACTCCAGCATCATTAATATTTCTTATTATGAATGGGTAGATCGGTACCACTAACTCCCTCCTATTTCCACATCTTTTCCCTTCTCTGCCTTTCATTATGAAAATAAATTCTTTCTCCCTCTTAATCCTGGGTCCTATGCTACCCAGGTACTGGAGGTATGGTTTCCGTTCTAGCACAAGCGCCTTATCTCTTGATACATCATCTCCTCTTCTGCTGTGGAGAAATGTTGCCTTCTGGGATGGCCATCTTTATGTTTATCCAGAAGGAGCCACAGTGGTTCTCAGATCCAGGTCTGATCACCTGTATCCATAGAGACTTTGCTTTCTCCAATGACTATTAAGTGGGGTTTGGCAGGGCGCTAATGCTCCATGGGGTCAACTTTCAGTGTGAGGAAGAAACTGGCAGATGAATTACTTGCCCTCTCTCTCTCTCTCTTTCCAATACAACCAAATTGTGCAGAAAAACAGTGGTTCCATGCATCCTTTCTGTAGATACCCCACATAATCAATCAATTAGCCAGTTTTCCTCTACAGCTGTGAACATCCTGGTAACCCATCACCTTGTATTAGCTTTTGCTCCTTCCTAGATGGAAATTCCCTTTTCCCTCATTCTTAGTTCACTAAGATTGGCCCCTACCTCAAAGGCATGTATATAAGCCTTGTATCACGCACCTAGGCTCTGTTATTTTAGGGAATCAAACAAGATATGTAAGACTTATATAAGAATAAAAAAAATATGTAAGACTGTAACTTTTCTTGCATTTGTTAATTTTCTACTAAGTAATATGGTGTTAGGGCATTTGTTTGCTTTGAGTTTTAACCAATAATGAATAATGGTCCTATTTGTTAATGGCCCTGATTGGCTTGCTGAAGCATGTTGTAGTTTGTTATTTAGCTCTCAGTCTCACATGCTTTGAAATAGATGTGTGAGGTCACCTAACTAAAGAATGAAGGCATCCTGTCTGCAGCAAAGTCATTCTGAGATGGTGACAAAGAGCAGTTTAGAGATATTATGCTCTGCATGGAAAATCTTTTACACTTACAAAGCAAAATGCAATTTTTTTGCTGATCCACAGTGATGACAGAAACTCCTTTTTATTTTACTATTATGGCCTATGAATATGGATAGATGTAAACCCATGAATGAACTCCGTATGCTCTTATCTCATATACAATTAGAAAATCAAAATTAAAAGTTGAATTCATCACATAACCACTAACATTTAAATAAACAACATTAATTTTATACTGCAGATAATTTTTTGTTGAAGCCAAACTAGTGCTCAATTGATGTTACATATGCAAGTGCAGTATGATAACTGCAGATGATAACTGCAGATGATAACTCAATTCTCCTGGGATTTTTTTTTTATGTCAACAATTTTGAGACCTCTTATTTTACAGTTCCTTAGAATATCACTAAGTACTTTGATCATGTGATTGTGCCATTCACATGTTAATTCTGCCTCTATCTCTTTTCATGAACTAAGAACAATTAAAGTAGAACACTGGGGCCTCCTCGGTGGCTTAGGGGTTAAGTCTCAGTGATATCCCCCTATCTCCACTGCAGCCTGAGTTCACTCTGGCCAGGGAGCTACCCACATGGTACAGCAGACCTCTCCTGTCTCACCTGTTGCTCCCCCTCCATAGTGTATTTCAGTCGATCTGCCTGTTCTGTTCCCCACTCTGTCTCTGGTGAATCCTCTCACCCTCTGCACCTCTGGCCTACATCCCAGTTCTTCTACGCATGACTCAAAATAAAAAAATCTAGGGGCCTCTGAGGTGGCACGGCGGGTTGAGCACAGCGCTGTGAAGCTGCCCACAGCCTCCGCAGTGTGGGTTTGATTCCTAGCCGGCCAGGGAGATATTCACATGGCACAGCAGACCTCTCCTGTCTCGCCCACTGCTCCCCTCAGCAGTGCTTTTGGTCCATCTGCCTGTTCTGCTCCCCGATCTGTCTCTGGTGAAATCTTTCACCCTCTAGCACCTCTGGCCTGTACCCCAGCTATTGTATAAATAGAATAAATGTTTAAAAAAAAATCTAAAGTAGAAAATTGCTCCAAAGCATAGATGTTTTCAGGATGTCTCAACAGACTCTTATATAAATAAGTAGCTTTAGTTAAAATGGAATCTTTACATAGACTATTAGCTCCCCTTGTCTTTCATATTTCTTTCATATTTTAATAATTTTATATCTCATCTCTTTTTAATTTCATTTTCTTTTTCAAATTTTCTTTCATTTGTGTGGAGATTTTTCTTTGAAGTTTGATGTCTATGTCCCTGATTGTGGGTTCAAGTGTTGTTTATTCTAGCTTAGTGGCATCCAATGTGACATTTATATCTGGAAACGTTTATTTTTATTTCTCATCTTATCTCTCATTGGCAGATTATTATCCATCTTCAGCATTAAGTTTTGCTTTAAACAATATTTTGCTGTCTGTACATTTTTGAAATTAGAGATTAATTTGTTTTTAACTCTTAGTATTTAAGTAATGCTTATTATATACATGTCCTAATTTGCTTTTCTTTTTTTCTCAGATTATGCTTTCCCTTTCTTTATCATGTGATTTCCAATCATAGCTCAAGTATCTTTTTTTTTTAAAGATTAATTAATTTATTTATACAAGCACTGGGTAGTCAGAAGCGCGGGAAGGTGACAGAATTCACCAGAGCCAGAGTGGGGAACAGAACAGGCAGACTGATGAAATACACTGCTGAGGGGGGCAGAAGGCACGGCAGGAGAGGTCTGCGTGCCATGTGGGACCCTCGCCGGCCAGCCGGGGATCGAACCGGTGCTGCAGAGGCTGCAGGCTGCTTCGCAGCCCAGCGCTCAACCGCTGCGCCACCAGGGAGGCCCTCAAGTATCTTTTTGTTTTGTTTGTTGTTTAAATTTATTAGTCGTGGCCTCCCTACTTCCAGATGTTTTTATGTGAGAAAATAAAACTTTCATTAGTCTTAAACTACTATTTGTAAGAATGGTCGCTGCTACTCATATCAAACGTAATTCCTAATTGGTACGTATTCTATATATCATAATGGAGTTGTACTATCTATGAATATTTATATACTGATAACATTGTATTATTCAGAAAACAGAAACTATATATAAGAAAGTAATAGAAAATAACATTAGTATTAGTAGACTTTGATTTATTTTTCCTAGTTGTATAAATGAGCTATACAGAAGTATAAAAGATATGGAAGGGAAAAAATGTCATACTTCAATATGTTGAGCTCATGCTAACAGAAAAAGCAGAAAATATGCTGGAAGGTCTATGGAAGACTTGAATAATGTGATTCATATACTTGGCTTTTCATTAAATGAGAAAGTGAATTAAAAAATTACTATAATTCTTTTGAATTTGGCTATGGCTTCATTTTGTCCTGTTACCTTTTGATACCTTTCTTCTACAATATACTACAACAGTTCTGGCATTTCAATTTCATGAACCTCTGGGTTCATGTTTCAGCCATCCAACCAAGCAAATTGTTAAAGCCATTTCAAGACCCTCAAGCTAAAACATGAACACAAACTCTTTCTTTAGTAGGCCCTGTTATGTGCTGAATTGTGTCCCCTCCAAATTCCCTTGTTGAAGCCCTAACCCCTGATGTGACCATATTTGGATATAATGCCTTAAAAAGTATAATTAAGGTTCAATAAGGTCATAAGAATGAGGCCATAATCCACTAGGACTACTGTCCTTGTAAGAAGAGGAAGGAATACCAGAGAGCTCTCCCTTTCTCTTTGCATGTGCATACAAGGAAAGTCATATGAGGATACAGCATGGGTGACCATGTACAAGACAGGAAGGGATGTCTCACCAGAAATCAAACCTTACTGGTATCTCGGTCTTAGACTTCAAGTCTCTGGAATGATGAGAAAATAGATTTCTGTTGTTTAAGCCACTCAGTCTATATTATTTTGTTTTGACAGCCCAAACTGACTAGCATAGGTCAATATTAATAAATTTGACCTGATCCTTCTTTATATTCCTTTTACCTTGACTCCAGATATTTAATATTGATTACCACACATACTCCCAAGATTTCTGACCATATAAATTGGCAAAATTCCGAGATTATTTAAATGAGCATAGCAGGTCCGCAGACACCTTTGTAATTCACCCTTTGGGGCCTGGTGAGGTTTAAGTGGAGTTATATGTCTAGAAACCAAGGGGAGTAGTGGGAGTAGGTCCTAAAGAAGATCAACAGTGTATTCCAAGGCAGTTTTCTCAGGGGAGGCTATTATAGGTTCTTCAGGCATAGGTGGAAAGACTTTCTACTGTCAAAGAAGGTTTAGTAGAAATTTGAGGTTAGAGGTACCCAAATTTATTGGAATCTGCCCACAAGACCCCATTCTAGTTTTCAGTATCTCTTTCTGTCCCAATCAATGCCCTAATTTCTAAAAATAGGATGCTGCAAGGTTGGGATATCATTTTGCCTATTTCATACCCTGACAGGGGAAGACTCTTGGTTTTCAGAAATTTTGTCCCTTTGGCTACAGAAGATAAGAATTTCTTTCAATGTAGACATAGAGGTTTTAGCTTAATTTCTGTGAACATAGAACTGGTAATTCAAATCCCTGTGCTCACCCTTTCCCTACTTTCTCCAGCACAGTGAGGAACAACAAGCCTATTCCGTTGTATTCCTTAGTTTGCCTAAAATGTTCTGAGGGATCAAACACATGGTCATTTAGAAATTTGATTTAGGATCATCTGAGTAGGAGTATCCAAGGGTGATATTTTTTATAACTTTGTTAACACATCATATCATTAACCACACCTTCATTATCACTGGATATAGGCTACTCATTAGTGTCTTTAAATCTAGTACTGATAGAGAAACATTTCCAGAGGACTTAAAACCAATTCAGAGAACTCATCCTTAGGAGTCTATTCCTCTGGACACTCTTGGTACCAAAATTTGTAGCAGCGAGTTCAAAGAAGGAGAAATACAAGGGTCTCTCTTTATCTGTATGGAGAAGGATATTCAAATAAGACTTTCTGAATAAAATCATTATTGACTTATTTGTGTTGGATAATTCTTTGTTGGGAGGTAGAGGGACTGTCCTAGATATGGTAGCCTGGAAACAAGAAGCTTGAGCTGGAACACCATGAGGAAGGTCAAAACCCTGATCAATTTTTCTTACCTCTGACCTTGACAATGAGGACATCCAGCAAAATTGGAGTTATCACATAGCTAAGCACACCAGGCCTAGGAATCATGAAGGAGAATCATGAGAAGGTTGAACACTTGCAAGTACAGCTGCTGACTCTTACTGCAAAGATGTCAGCAGGTTAGCAACATTGATGAGCTACAAAAGAGCCACTGCATTCCTCCCAGCCTCCAACTCTGTTAAGAATCTCCCTTATAGCTGACTTTAACTAGAAGTAAATGAGAGAATGAATTCTGGGAAATGTAGTTCAGCCTATAGGCAAGTTGACTCATTGTAAAACTATCACAAGCTAATTTGTTCAAAGTAGGATTTCAAACTAAGCCTACACTTAAAATATTAACCAGACTAGGAGGATTTATATGAAAGAAATTTTATATGAAATAAAGGAGGACTTACTATGAAAGAAATTCTGAGCTTAAATGTGTCAAAATCTTATTAAATACTTAGTATACTTTAGAACAGACAGCCCTGTCACCTGTGTTCTCTGTTTTAGACCACAACCCCCAGGTTTCTCCCTCTGCCCACCTCCTATTTAATGAAGTGTCAACCTCGTGGAAGTCTGCCCTGGTCTCCACAGTCCAAGGGATAATCAATCCCCACTCCTATCCTTTGTCCCTCTGCCTTTCTGCTCCAAGAGCCACAGCCAGTGGGGACCAGGCCATGACTTTGCCTCTGCCAGAATCTGCCACATCTGCACCCCTTGGCTGTGCCTGCTTTACAGTCTCTGGGGCCTAGCAGATCTGGGTTGCTTGCAGGTCCAGCTCCACTGCTTGCCAGGGCCTGCTATATCAAGGCTGTTTGGCTGTCCTGCTCTGTGGCTTGCTGGGGTATGTGGGGGGGTCCCTCATTGGCTTTTAGCTGCTTAAAGTACTTACCATACTCCTAGCCCTTCAAGTCCAATGCTAACATTCCTACACATTTCTTTTTCCTTCAAAACCCCTCTGCACCCCTTTCTGCCTGTTCCCTTTTCAATGCTAATTTTACCACCTTGTTCAAAACCCTATGCCCTAAGATCTTTTCATTAGGTTCTAAGCAGAAAGTATGTGATACAGTTAATTCACATTCAGGTAGACTAATGGCCTAAATTAGAATAGTTTTCTTCTCAGAGAGGTTATTTTAAAGAGCTTTGAAATCATCAAAATGAGCCCTTTCTTGTGGTGAATATAGTACTTTTAAGTAGTGATGGGTTCTATGATCACCTGAAAATTACACTTAGTTGCTGACTGCCCTCACCCACACAGGTCTTATACTGGCTTAGCTCAGAGATCAGGTTTTATTAAAAAGGAAGATGTGAAGAAATGAATCATTATCTTTAAAGAGCAACTCCATCATAGCTTACTTGTGATTATTAATAAACATAGAAAAGACATGAAAATGTGAACCCCTAAGAAATGCTGATATTTGTCCCTATTTGTAGTTAGCAATTTGAAATCCCCTCACCTCACCTGTCTTGGTATAGAGGTCTAGGGAGAGATTTAGAAGATAACCTTATATATAATCTGAGTTGGGATAATATTGGGGTCTCCCTTAATTTTATCACCTTGAAATATCGATTGGCATGGCTGCCATTTAGTTTATATCATTCTCTCCCTCCAGAGTAAATTTCTTGGTGAGGGTGAGGGTGTGGGGGTAGAGGGAAAGAACCTGCACACACACACACACCCCACGCACATTTTAAGACAAAAGTACCATAATGAAACTTTAAAAACCTCATTACTTGCTATCTTTTCACTTGGTAAAATACGAACAAATAAAACCTTAAATGTTTTATTATTAGGTGTTCATTGAGCAGTTACTCAATAGAAGCACTGGACAGTTTCAGTCACTTTAATTCTGTCACAATAATAAAAGTATACATTCTTAGAACCACACATCATCTCAAATGGAGGATGATACATAGAAAACAAGCTGGTTGTACTGTGTCACATTGCTGGTTGATAATATCCATCTGTCTAACACTCTTACTTAAAAATTCCCAATTTTATTTAGAAAGCTAATAGACCTTGCCAAAAAAATTCATTCTCCAGTCTTTGGTGATGCCAGGTTTGGGCAAGGAACTAGGCCTGAGATATACATGGAACTGTTGATGGGAGGGAATTTTAGGAATGCACCTACAAGGGGAAATAGACAACTAGTTAATGTTTACTTTGTACTTCACACTTCTTTTTTAACCTTGAATTTGATGAAATTGTTAGAGCTCTAGCTAACATCTTGGATCATAAGTCAGCCCTGAGGATATCATACAGAACAGAGGACACTATATCCCTGATAATTATGAATCCTCCATGTCAGTGCTACATTGACTAGTATAGACTTCATTTATAAAAGAGAAACATATAGTTCTTTTAAGTCATTTTTTAAAAACGATTTATTTATTTATGCATTCACGAGCTGTGGTGTAGGTACAGGGGGTGAGAAGATTCACCAGAGACAGAGTGGGGAACAGAACAGGTGGATTGACTGAAATACAATGTTGAGGGGAGCAGTGGGCAAGACAGGAGAGGTCTGCTGTGCCATGTGGATTAGCTTCCTGGTGTGGGTATCAAACTCATGATACAGTGGCTGCTGATACCTTCATAGTAATGAGACTTAACTCCTTGAGCCACCAGGGAGGCCCTCTTTTAAGTCACTTTTAATGTATTTTTTAAATGAAAATTCAATGTACTTAGTAAATGATATAATAATTTACATTATACTGACTTGTCTCAGAAGTCAAGAATATTTTGGCCAACTATAATAAGCTAAAATATTTTTAGCTTCCTTCCTCAGTGATGACTGTAATGGCCCAATGGGCTCATGAACAAAGTGGTCATAGTAGCATGGATGGAGATTATATATGAGTTTAGCAACATGGAATTCCCTCAATGACCTGTCTGTAGTCACTGCCAAGTGCCCAATCTACCTGTGGTGAAAACCACTATGTCTTCAAAATGGCACCATTACCCAGGATGATCAGTCAGCTACCTGGTGGCTATTTCTATCATAGAAGGAGTGGTGTTTTATTTACTGAAATAGATACTCCTTTGAATACAGATTTTCCTCTCTGCACAAAATGTTTCTATCTAAGCTATCATCCATGTATTTACAGACTATCTTATCCACCATCATGGTATTCCCCATACTATTATTTCTAATCAAGAAATTCATCTCATAACATATGAAGTATAGCAATTTGTCTATGTTCATGGAATTCACAGGTCTTACTGATTTCTCCATCATCCTGAAGGAACTGACTTGATAGAAGATGGAATGCCCTTTTATTTATTTTTTAAAGATTTATTTATTTATTTTATACAAAAACTGGGGAACAGGCCAGATGCACAGGAGGGTGAGAGGATTCACCAGAGACAGAGCGGGGAACAGAACAGGCAGACTGACGAAACACAGTGCTGAGGGGAGCAGCGGGCGAGACAGGAGAGGTCTGCTGCGCCATGTGGGACCCTCGCCGGCAGGCTGGGATCAAACCGGTGCTATAGAGGCTGCAGACAGCTTCACAGCGTGGCTCTCAACAGCCTGTGCCACCAGGGGAGGCCCCGGAATGCCCTTTTAAAGACTCAGTTAATGGGACCTCCCTGGTGGACTAGGGATTAAGTCTCAGTGCCATCATCACTATGGGCAGAGTTGGCCTGAGTTTACTCCTTGGCCAGGGAGCTACCCACATGGCACAGCAGACCTCTCCTGTCTCACCTACTGCTCTCCTTAGCAGTATATTTAAATAAATCTGCCTATTCTGCTCCCCACTCTGTCTCTGGTGAATGCCCTTACCCCCCCACACACACACCTATAAACCTATGGCCTACACGTTAGATCTTTATGCTAAATAAATAAATCTTTTTTTAAAAAAAGACTCAGTTTTTTCACCAATTAATTGGCAACACTTTGCAGGGCTGAGCCAAGTTCTCCAGGAGGCTGCATATGCTGCAAATCAGCCTCTAATATTCAGTGCTATTTCTCTTTTGGCCAATATTCATAAACCCAGGAGTCAAGGATTTAAAATGTCATCCCCATATCATCTGTCATGAGCTGTTTATCATTCTTAACTTTATATCATATTTAAGTTATAATACACAAAACAGGAAGTGTGGATCAACAAGGAGAACAAACATCATCCAACAACACAAAAGGAAATTTTTATCCTCTTCGGGACAAAGGAGTAGTATTTTTCAGCTTTATGCAAGAGAGTCTTTATTCAGAGATTTAGTGTGGCTCGAGGGGATGTACTTAAGCTTAAAATTGACAAGAATAGACTGTGGTCGTTTTGGAATGTGTCAATTTGAATAAGTTTAAGTACATTTCCAAAAATTTACTCCTGCTGATTTTGGTCAGGTTGGGTCACAAGTATATTTCACATCAATTATATCAATTGCCTACTGTTATAACTGAAGAATTACTGTACCTATCATTGGCAGAATAATAGTTCTCTAAATATGTCCACATTCTAATTTCTGAAATCTAGTTTATATATATGATGAAGGGGGACTAACGTTGTACATAAAATTAAATTGCTAATCAACTGACTTGAAGATAGGCAGATTATCCTGGATTATCCAAGTGTACCTAATGTTATTGCCAGGCTCCTGAAAACTGAAAGTGAGAGGCAAAAGGGTGTCTGTGCAGTGATTCGATGTGAAAAGGATTTAGCAGTCACTGCTGGCTTTGAAAATAGAAAGGGGCCTACCTGGCATAGGGGTTAAAGACAGCACTATCAAGCTATGGCCAGCCACTGCAGCAGGAGTTCAAGCTCCACCCCCCGCCAGCAGGAGGAACCCACATGGTGCAGCAGACCTCTCCCATCTTGCCCACTGCTCCCCTCAGCAGTGTACTTCAGTAGATCCACCTGATCTGCTCCCCACTCTATCTCTGGTGAATCCTCTCACCCCCCCCCCCACCTCTGGTCTGCACTCCAGTTCTTGTATGCATAAATAAATAAATCTAAAAAAAAAATGAAGATGGAAGGGAGCCACAAGTCAAGGAATAAAGATGGCTGCTAGAAACTGGAAATAGGAGAAAGTAAACTCTACCCTAGAGCTTCCAGAAGAGAGCAAAGCCTGGCTTATACCTTGACTTTAGACTAGTGAGACCCATTTCAGACTTCTGACATCCAGACCCATAATAAAATTCTGATTCAGAAATTTGTTATAGCAGCAATAGGAACTGAATACAGATTTTATTGACCTTCCTTCTGTCCTTCAATTACTTACTTCCTCATATTCTTCTTAGATCACTTCCCAAATAAACTAATTTGTACCTAAATCCTTGTCTCAGGTCTGCTTTTAGGAAATCTAAACTTTAGTCACTCTCCCCTTCAATAAATTCTACCAAATGACCAAAGTTACATAAAAATAGGGTATAATATTCATAATTATTGGGGAATAGGAGTAGATACTACTAGTAATAAGCCAAAAATTTATTGTGCAAATTGACTTGAATTGAAAGAAGTGATAACTAATGCATGTTTCAACATGATTGGCTGGTAAGTAAAGGACATAAGAAATTACTATTATTCCATAAAACCAGGAAAATCTCCACCTCTGAGGAGGAGAGGCTATGGAGAGAGTCTCCAGGACAAAATAGGTATGATAAATATCAAAGCACATGAGCAATCATATAAAAATTCCTCAGAAAGATCAGTTAGGGTCGCCCTGGTAGAGCAAGGGGTTAAGATGCAACCTATGCAGCTATTCGCAGCCATTGCAGCAAGAGTTCAATCCTTGGCAAGGGAGCTACCCATATGGTACAGCAGACTTCTCCTGCCTCACCGGCTGTTCCCCTCAGCAGTGTATTTCAGTAGATCCACCTGTTCTGTTCCCCACTCTGTCTCTCACCCCCCCACACCTCTGGCTTATACCCCAGTTCTTGTATACATAAATAAATAAATCTTTAAAAAAAAGAAAGATCAGTTAAATTCAGTATTCAATCTCAGCTTTTACTTAGTGCAATGAAAGAAAGAAGAAATGCTACTAGACTGGATTTTTACACCAATAAATTTCTCAGGAGAAAGCTGGGATTCAAGACTCTACCCATAAAAATTAAAACAAGATAACTGAGATGAGGAACAGCTCCTTTTCTATTAAGTTGCTTTCTTAATTTTTCTCATTAATTGTGTTAGTGCAAAGAAATAATAGAATGCCTCTCTCTATATATATATATATAGACAGAGAATACCATCTCATATATATATATATAAATTCAAATTTTTATTCTATATAAATTAATTCATATCAGTAGGATGATAGTATGATTTTTTGACACAACTGTACAATAATATTCTTCTTCCTTGGTTCGTTCTTCCTAAATCTTTAACTAGGATTTGGGTCTGTAGCTTAATTTTCTTTAAGAATAACTATTTTTATATGAAGTCTGTCATATATTGATGGCTCCCAGATATGAGAATATTTCATAAATGTGGGCCTAAGTTTCTTGGCACAATGTTATTATGAAGAAGTTAAATAAAGAAATGGGCGCAAGAATATATGACTGTGTGTAATATTAATACTCATCACATGTTGAAATTCTTTTAATAAAATAAATATCTAGCCAAGAAAATGTGTTCCATTTTTCTTTCATTTGTGTAGACATCAATTTTGATAGAGTCAAAAGATCTTCTTGACTATGTGTCTGCAAAATTCTATGCTCATTCATGTTGTAGGAACACCACCATCTCCTCCAAGAATACCTAAGAAATTTGAGGTTAAGTAACTCAGTTGTAAATATATGATTTCTTACCTGAATACCTTCAAAATACCATGGTAACTAGCATGGTTAAGGACACATCACTCTTGACTAGGATAACTAGAATATTCCAAGGCCACTAACATGGTAAAGGAAAGATCAATTCTTACCTGCATACATGCAAAATTCAAAGGTCAACACTGTAGAGACAAAATCTCTGTCTGCCTACCAGCAAATCCATCATCACCAAGGTCAATAATGTGATAAGGTAAATACCGTATATTACGTATATTACCTGACTACACCCAGGATCAAACATCACTGTAGGGGCATGTCTTCTCTTGCCTGAATAACTAAAAAATCCCATTGCTGTCTTGATTAGGGACACCATCAGCACTTATGTGTATACTTGCAAATTTCCAAAGAAATTATTTTAGAGATAACCTTCATTGTGTGATAGGATAGCTGGTAAATTCCACAAATCACTATAGTGGTCAGTCAGCAAACTTAAAAGGGTAATTGCAAATAAACACGGTCAGTGTGATGGCTTAAGAATACCATCATTGATTACCTGGATATCTATAAAATCTCACGAGCTCTAACTTTAGTATGAATCTCATTATCTTTTGGTTGGACGCAAGAAAAAAAATCCACCTTCAATACAAGATGGAGGTTATCAAAAATCTCTTAACTGGAATCTACAAAACCCAAAGGGACAACAGTTTTTATGGACAAATCTACAGTGTGAACACCTGAAAGTCCTAAGGGTACTACAAACTTAAAGAGCAATAAGACCTTTCTAGATACTTGCAACAATCTAGGATCCAGGCATTGGTGAGAGATACTATATTCTTGAGTGGATATCTACAAAAATATCAATCAAGATATAAGATTGAATAATAGATTTTATTTAGGAATTTTGCTGGTATCCAATTAAGAAATGATGTGGTTAAAGTGTTAAGGCCACCATTGTCTCTTCATTGGGTCTAATAAAAATTCATAGTAAAAACTGTTAGGAATAAATGTACTACCTTAACAACTGCAAAATCTCATCAAATTTACAGAATCCTTTAACTCTACTGAGAAACTTGCAGAAGTTCAAGATCAACAACTAGTTAAAAACAAAATCTTGGTAAGTCTTGATAACTGAAAAAGCTGTGATTAATAAAGACGTGATAGGCAAAGTGATAATTTAATTGGGCACCTACATAATCACTCAGTTACTACTAAGATTATACAAGCATAAAATCTAAACTCTAAAATAATAAGGGCTAATGATAATCAGCATGGGTTAGAAGAGTATTTCTTACTTGAATACTTGACAAAAGACATAGTAAGACAAATAGGAACTGTAGCCATACTTTCCTAGCTATCTGAATTTCAAATGGTGGGAAGCTTGCAAAGGCCCACATCATCACTTACCTGGATATGAAAGAAATTCCTCTAATGAACATTATGAGGTTTACCACAATTTTTTCAGAGTAACCTAAAATTTATTGTAACAAATATATCTATAGACATAACTTTATTACCTGGATCCTGAAATAACCTGTTCAAAACCATCACAGCAGGACCCACCAAATCAGCTGGTAGCTTGCAGTACTCCAAATTGACACCATCTTCGACTTCATCTTTGAATGCTTGCCTGTCAAAAAAAAAAAAAAACATACTGCTGTGACTTACAGTTCAAAGATGATTGCATGGATAATGCACATTGTCCAACAATCACAGAAGCATCCATTTTCTTTCTAACACATAAAACCACGGGGTAATATTATTTATAGAGTGGTTAAAATACTTTCACTTCCTACCTGAAAATATGCCAAAAGTCACATGGTAAAACAAATATAGAAAAACAAACATCACTTATCTAAGTATAGGAGACTGGAAGGTTTGTGGTATGGTGAGGGGCCACCATCACCTACCTGGATACTAGGAGTATTTCCATTTAACAGTCATTGTTAGGTTCACCATGGTCCCTAGACATGTACCTAGAAAACATATTAACATATATATGGTAAAATGATACAACTTATTCTACACTAGCACACCTGCCAATAACCTTCATCATTACAACATCATAAACTCTGCCTAAATATTTGCTGTATTTCATGTCAGGACCATTGTCAGGTTAACTGGTCCAACCACTATGGGGAGCTGTGTGGAGATTTCTTGAACTACTAAAGATAGAGCTTCCATATGATCCAGCAATTCCACTCCTAGGTATTTACCCAAATGACACAGAAACAGTAATTCCAAAGGGCACCTGCACCCCTATGTTTATAGCAGCACTATTTACAATAGCTAAGCTATGGAAGCAACACAAATGCCCAAAAAATAGATGACTGGATCAAGAAGATGTGGTACATATACACCATGGAATATTACTCAGCATTCAAAAAAGATAAACACATGCAGTTTGCAACAACATGGATGCAGCTAGAAGGGATCATGCTTAGTGAAATAAGTCAGAAAGAAAAAGAAAAATACTGAATGGTCTCACTCATAGCAGGAATTTAGAAAACCTATATAAGAGATCAGGAAAAAGACTAATCAATACAAAGTAAAAATCAAAATCAACAAGCAACTATAAACCAGAGACACACTGTGTGTGGGGGGGGCAGGCAGGGGCAGGGAAAGGAAGGACTAGAGTCAAAATAAGGGGGGAGGTGCAATTGTATGGGGAATATAACCAAAACGAAAATGCATACATTGTGCAAAGATGAAAAAAGATGTAAGAATTATACAAAATAAAATATTTAAAGAAAAAAAAGGAAAAAAAGACACCAGATGGAATGGGAGAAAATAGTTGCATATCATATGTCTGACAAACGGCTGGTATCAAAGGTATAGAAAGAAGTCACACAAAAAAAAAGAAATGGAAAGAAATGAAAGTAACCCCCAAGTTAAACGCAAATCAACTGATTGAAAAAAAATGTATTTTCACCCAGTCAGATTTTTTTTTCTATTATAGAACCTATCTGTTTGATTGCTGCATTTAATAAACATATAACTTAAAAAATGTATATTTTGTAACAAAATACCTCCAGGGGCCTCGCAGGTGGCACAGGGGTTAAAGACACAGCACTATCAAGCTATCAAGCTCTCACCAGCCACTGTAACAGGAGTTCGAAACCTAGCCAGCCAAGGAGCAATCCACATGGCACAGCAGATCTCTCCTTTCTCGCCTGCTGCTCTCCTCAGCAGTGTATTTCAGTAGATCTGTCTGTTCTGTGCCCCACATTCTCTGGTGAATCCTCTCACCCCCTGCACCTCTGGTCTATATCCCAGTTCTTGTATGTATAAATAAATAAATCTTTAAAAAAATAATACCTCCAAATTGGGGCCTCCCTGGCGGCACAAGGGGTTAAGTCTCAGCACTACGAAGCTATCAGCAGCCACTGCAGCACGAGTTTGATTCTCGGCCAGGGAGCTGACTCTCATGGTCCAGCAGACCTCTCCTGTCTTGCCTGCTGCTCCTCTCAGCAGTGTATTTCAGTCAATCTGCCTGTTAAGCTCCTTACTCTGTCTCTGGTGAATCTTCTCAACCCTTGCACCTCTGTCCTACACCCCAGCTCTTCTTGTATGCATAAATAATAAAATGAATCTTAATAACAAATACCTTCAAATTTTCCATGGTCACAGCTGTGATTACGAACATGATAAATATTTGGAATTGTAAAGCTATTCAACATTCTCAGGATAAACAACATTTTTCTCTAAAATATAAAAAATGAAAACTCACATTTTCTGGAACTGGCAAAGAATCTATTTTTCTTACCTGAGTGCTTGCAAATAAAACCATGTTAATACAAGTGCCAGGGACATTTTCATCACTTAGATATCAGGAGATCAGATGGACTGTGCTTTGGTTAAGGTTCAATTGTTATTTATCTGGATACCAGCAAAGATCCCTTAATGAGCAATGTTATGTTCATCATAATTCCTTGAAAGAAACATGAAAGAGATATTATTGAAAATATGTTAAAGGAAAAAGATTTGTACCAGGAAAACTATACGTATAATTGTTCACTTGATCACTATGAAACAGTATCTTTACCAGGAGAGTTGCAGGAATCCAAGGGAAAAAATGATGTCACAAGAGCATCATGTCCTCACTGTGCATATACAGCAACCTACTGAAAGGACTAAGGTGGGAAAAAACATGATTAATAACTGCACACAGAAACCCCTAATAATAGAATAGAAAAAAGGAAAACACTGTAATAGAAAAAAAAGGAAACACTGTTATTTTTTTTTTTTTAATTGAGAGGGACCCAACATTTCTTACCCGCATACCTGCAGTAAAATCAAGGTTACAGAATGGCTTGGATGACCATCACCAATGACCTATCCTCAAATATGAAGGTCAGATAGTCTATGTTGTGATTTAGACCCACATCCTCACTTACCTCAGTACAATGTTTCTCACAAAGTACCTAAGTACATTTACTGTGATCTCTAGGGTATCCTGAAAAACATTTGTGGGAAAAGTGTTTGGTATATGTCTCATTACGCCTGCTATACCATTGTCACTATCTCACTCTGAAAAAAAATCAACATTACCTGCACAATTGCAGAACTCAGAGATTAATGGTCTAAGATAGGTCTTCCTCCCTTGTAGGGGTACCTGCAATTAATCTATGGTTAGTAAACAGCACTGATAAGTATAACAAAATACATGAACATTGACAGGTTTGTCAATGACAATCAGAAGAAAAGCACAATATCTCTAAAGAAGACCAAGACAAAAACTCATGTTTGTTAGTATGATCATTGACAAATTAACTTAAAATCACCAAGCACTAAGGAAATGTGATTCTTGAAAACACTAGGGAGATATAAAATATCTGTATAAGTTAATGTCACATCATCACATACCTGTATACCACCAAAGATCTGAACAGGTGACTTGAAAACAAACATGGCAATAATGACGTTAGTTACAGCATCAACACTTACCTATATGTATGAAGGTCACATGATCTGTGATGAGGGTTGGCCCACATCAAAACTTACCTTGATACCTGCTGTGTATTTCATGGGTACCTTTGATAGGATCACCAAGCTGTCTGTAAATGAACCTGAAAATTTTTTTGAGGAATATCACATTAGTATAAATCTTAAATCATCAGAATATCTGTGAATTCCATCAGGCAACTATAAAATTTTGAGACTCAGTAATGTTACCTGTGTAACTATATAAATCTAAGGTTAAAAGTCCTAAGATATTTCACCATCTACTGAAGGATATGCCCACAAGAGTCCCATGGATAAAAATGTGATGAACAAGCTCACAAAGATTTCTTGGGTGAAATTAAATTTGAACAGAATACACACAATAAAAGTTGATATACTGGGTCTTGAAAACATCACTATTGACATGTATGTAAATAAGATCTTCAGTAAATTAAGCTCATACATGCATATGAGGAAGGAAATTAACAGGAAAACTGAAAAAAAAAACTATGCTAAGGATACCATCCTCAATCCTCACTTACCTAGGTGTCTAAAGACCAGATGGCTTGATGTGATGTCAGTGCAGAATGTCACTTATCCTGGATACCAGAAATATTCTCATTTAATGACTAAGTTTATGTTCTTAGAAAAGAACCTGAAAATCACATGATACATGTCTAAATGTCAAAAGTTGACTTATTAAGAGGCCACCAGATGCTCCCTTCATTATGACTGCACTGATTTTACCTGAATATTTGTAGTAATTCAATGTCAAGACTGTTGTCAAATATGAGAACATTCCTTTAAGGGACCCCTGCAAAATTTCCATGGTTACTGCTGTGGTTGGAAACATCATGATAATTACCTGGATATAACAATACACCCAATTATAAAGAGCAAATAGGCTACCATTTCTTACCTGAATAGCTTCAAAGAAACATGATAAGAACAATTGCTAGGGAAACCATCATAATTCACTAAGCTACATGAAGGTTCAATGATCTATTGTAGGATTTATTCCCAAATCATTACTTACTAGGATACCAGGAAGACCCTATAGTCATGAGCAATCTTAGGTCCATTATGATGTCTTGACAAGAACCTACAAAGATACTATGAAATGTCTACCAGGACAACTCTGAACAATATTATTCAAATGCCCTTATGAAGTAACATCATTATGAGACTACTTGCAGTAAGAAGAGGTCAAGACCAATCAGAAAAGCATCATTAATTCAATGCAGAAATGGAGAGATCATCTAGAATATATTCAGGTAGGAAAAACATGATAAAAACTTGTACACATGCCAACATTTATCACACACAGTTATAAAAATAAATATTACTTTAAATTCACACAAAAAACCCTGAGTCTAGAACTTGGTAGGCACACCATCATTTCTTACCTGAATACCTGAAACAAAATCAAGGTTATAAAAGTGTATAGGACACCATCACCTCATACCATGTATGTGAGATCAGACAGTCTGAACTGTGGTTCAGGCCCACATCTCCATTTACCTCAACACCAGCAATGTTCAAAAAAGTTACCTAAGCAAGCTCACTGTGGTCTCTTGATGTCCTGAAAAACAATTGTGAGAAATGTGCCTGATACAAGTCTCATTATAAGTGCAATACCTTTGTCAATATATGATATAATGAACCATTAACATTACCTGCTCATTTGCAGAATTCAGAGGTTAGTGGTCTAGGACATGTCTTCCTCCCTTGAAGGGATACCTGCAATACCCCATGGTTACTTGACAGGACAAATAAATAGACAAACTACAGGAACACTCACAACCTATCAATGACAATCATAAGAAAAGTACATTATCTCTACACAAAAAACACAGCAAAAACTCATGTTGTTAGTATTATCAAGGACAAGCTAACTGTACCATGAACAAGATGAATGTGATTTTTGAAAACAATAGTTAGGGAGATATAGCATATCACCAAGAGTTAATATACATCATGCCAAACCTCTGTACCATCAAAGATATGAACAGGTTACTTGGAAAGAAATGTGCCAATAAAGGTGTTAGTTCCAACATCAACACTTACCTGAATGTATGAGGGTCATGTGATCAGGGGTGAGGGTTGGCCCACATTCATACTTACCTGGACACCTACTATGCATCTCATGAGTACCTCTGATAGGGTTGCCAAGATGTTTTCAAATGAACCTAAATGTATTTTGTGGAACATCACCTTTGTATAAATCTTAATGCATCAGGATCCCTCAAATTTTTGTGGGCAACTGTATAATTTTGAGACTCGGCAGTTACCTGTGTAATTGTAGTAATCTGAGGTTAAACTCTTAAGAGATACCATCCTCTCCTGAAAGGATACCTCCAAGAGTCCCATGAATAAAAATGTGAAGAATAATTGGATGAATTACATTGATATCTTCACATTCATCTGTTTTATATACCAGGGGTGTATAAAATGATTACTTGGTAAACAAGAAGACAGTAACATCTCAAGCTTACTAACATTGCTTAGGTAAAATTAAATTTGAACAGAATACATAGAATAAAAGTTGAAACATTAGGTCATGAAAATATCATTACTGACTTGCATGTATCGAAGACCCTCTCTAAAATAATCTCCTAGTTGCAAGAGGAACGAACTTAACAGGACCCTTGCAAAACGACAGGCTAACACTGTGCTGAGGAAATCATCCTCACTTACCTTCGTATTTGAAGAGCAGATGGTCGGTTGTGATGACAGTGCAGAGTCACTTAGCTGGGATACCAGAAATGTTTTCTTTAACAACCATTAAATTCATTTTGATTTCAGAAGGGAATCTGAAAATCACTTGATATATGTATAAATTACAGAAATTGACCTATTAAGAAGCCCTCAGTCATGCCCTTTTATATGACAGTACTGATTCTACCTGAGTATTTGTAGTAATCCAAGGTCAAGACCAATGTCAATCTGAGAACATTCCTTTTAGGAATACCTGAAAAATTTTCATGGTTATTGCTGTGGTTGGGAACATAATGATATTACCTAAATATGACAATACATCCATTTATAAACAGAAATTATTTCTTAAAGACAGAGAAAAATGATAGGTTATCTATTTTGTGAAAGGCTATCATTTTCTACTTGAATAATTTAAAAGAACATGACAACATGTTTGTTAGGGAAACCATCATACTTACTAAGATATTTGAAGATATTAGATATATAATATATACAATGATCTATTCTATGATTTATTCCCACGTCATTACTTACTGGCATCCCAGGAAGGTCCTTTACACATGAGCAAT
This sequence comes from Talpa europaea, assembly GCF_964194135.1. NCBI lineage: Eukaryota > Metazoa > Chordata > Mammalia > Eulipotyphla > Talpidae > Talpa > Talpa europaea. The sequence continues at coordinate 27,639,674 of NC_140081.1, forward strand.
ACTGGGTTCACTGTGATGTCTTGGCAAGAACCTATGAAATGTCTACCAGATCAATTCTAAGCAATAATATTCACACATTAATAACATTAGGTCCTTACCAGCACACTTGCAGTAAGCAAGGTCAAGACCTATCAGAAAAGCATCATTTCTAAACTGAAGAAATATAGACATAGTATAGAGAATTTTGAGATGGGGAAAAGCATGATAAACACCTATACACATGCATATATGTAAGACTCACAGGTATGAAAATAAATTTTCCTGTAAATACACAAAGGAAAACCTCAGTGTAGAATTGGTAGGGATACCTTCATTTCTTACCTGAATACCTACAACAAAATAAAGGTTTCAGAAGTATTTAGGATACCATCACCCCATACCATATATGTGAAGAGCAGAGAATCTGTTTTATGCTATAGGCCCATATCTCCACATACCTCAGCACCAGCAATGTCTCTCATTCAGTACTGTAAATATGTCATTGTGATTTCTTTGCATGTTCTGATAAACATTTGTGGGAAATGTGCTTGGTACAGGTCTCATTGTACCTACAGGTATGCAAATTCCCTTGTCACTATATCATATTGAGACCCATCAACTTTACCTGAAATTTGCAGAACTCACAGGCTAACTGTAGGAAGATATGTCTTCCTCCCTTGAAGGGATACCTGCAAATATCCCATTGTGAATAAACAGGACAATATGACAAACTGAGTACTCACATCTTTCAGTGACATTAAGAAGAAATGTACAGTATCTCCACAAAAGCACAGCAAAAACTGATGGTGTCAGTATTCTCTCATAGGCAGAGTATACCATAAATAAGGCACATGTGATTCATATTAGTTAGGGACATATAACACATTGCATGAATTAATGGTACATCTTCTTACACATATATACTAACAAAGCTCTGACTAAGAATTTTGGGCACCATCACCTCTTACCCATATATTTGAAGATCAGATAAGTCTATTCTGTACTTCAGGCCCACATTCCCCACTCACCTCAACACCAGCAATGTTCTCAGTAAGTGCCTAAATGGGCTCACTGTGATCTCGTGGATGTCCTGAAAAACAGATTTTTGGGAAATATGCTTGGTCAATATCTCATTATACCTGTAATACCCTTGTCAATATATATCACTGTGCTATATAAACATTACCAGCATTTTTGTAGAACTCAGAGGTCAGCGGGTCTAAGATATGTCTTTTTCCTCTTAAAGGGATATCTGAAAATACTCCATGGTTAATTAAAAGGAAAATACATATGACAAATTAAATTAATACAACCTGTCAAAGACAATCAGAAGAAAATTGCATTTTCTCTATACAATGCCACAGCAAAAAACTCATGCTTGTTAGTATTATCAAGAACAAGTTAACTGTGTTAGGAAAGGTAAATGTGATAATTGAAAACAACAGTTAGGGAGATATAGGATATCTTCATGAGTTAATGTACATCATCTCATACTGGTGTACCACAAAGGATTTGAACAGGTTACTTGCAAAGAAACGTGCCAATAAAGGTGTTAGTTCTAACATCAACACTTACTAAATGTATGAAGGTCATGTGATCAGGGGTGAGGGTTGGATCACATCAATACTTACTTGAACACCTGCTATGTATTTCATGAGTACCTCTGATAGGGTTGCCAAGAAGTCTTCAAAGAACCTGAAAATATTTTGTGGAATATCTCTTTAGTATAAGTCTTATTTCATCAGGATACTCCAAATTTCTTTGGGCAACTGTATAATTTTGAGACTCGGCAATGTTACCTGTGTAACTGTAGAAATCTAAGGTTAAAACTCTGAAGAGATTCCATTCTCTCTGAAGGAATACCTATAAGAGTCCCATGGATAAAAACGTGATGATGAACAATGGGCTGAATTACATTGACATCTGCACACTCATCTATCAGCATGGATGCATAAAATGAATACTTTCTAAACATGAAGTCAATAAGATCTCAAGCTTACAAAGATTGCTTGGATGAAATTAAATTTGAGCAGAATATATACAATAAAATTTGATTCACTGGGTCTTGAAAACATCAATATTGAAATGAATTTAACTTAGAACTCTCTAAAATAAACTCATACCTGCATATAAGGAATGAACTTAATAGGATCCTTGTAAAACAACAGGCTAACACTGTGCTGAGGACACCATCCTTAATTACCTTTGTATCTGAAGATCAGATGGTCAGATGTGATGAAGGTGCAGAGCATCCCTTAGCTGGGATACCAGAAATGTTTTCTTTAACAACCACTAAGTTCATATTGATTTCAGGAGGGATGCTGAAAATCACATGATATACATCTAAATGACAGAAGTTGATCTTTTAAGAAGCTCTCAGACACATCCTTCATTATGACAGTACTGATTTTACCTGAGTATTTGTTGAATAAGCACAAGACCATTGTCAAATATAAGAACATTTCTTTTGGGGATACCTGCAAAATATCCATAATTATTGCTGTGGTTTGTAACATCATGTTAATTATCTGAATATGATAATACATCCGGGGATAAAGAGCAACTTTATACAAAGACAGAAAAATTTCATGGTTCACGGAATGGGTAAAGGTTACCATTTCCTATGTGAACAGCTTCACGGAAACATAATCACAACAACAGTTAAGGAAAAGATATCTCATTTTGATCTCTGAAGATTCCATGATCTATTCTATGATTTGTTCCCACATCATTACTTACCTGCATTGCAGAAAAGCACTTCACTCATGCGCAATATTGGGTCCATTGTGATACTTGGCAAGAACCTACAAAGATATTATGAAATGTCTACCAGGACAACTCTAAGCAATAATATTTACTTGGTCATTATGAAATAACATCTTTACCAGGACATTTGCAGTAAGTGAGGTCAAGACCTCTCAGAAAAACATCATTTGAACACTGAAGAAATGTAGTCACTGTGCAGAAAATATTGAGATGGAGAAAAAAACTCCTATACACATACCAATATATAAAACACATAGGTATAAAAATAAATTTTCCTTTAAATTCTCAAAGGAAAACCTCAGTGTTGAATTGGTAGGGACACCATCATTTCTTACTTGAATATCTGCAACAAAATCAAATTACAGAATCTTTTAGGACACCATCACCTCATACCATATATATGAAGGTCAGATAGCCTGTGTTGTGCTGCTGGCTCACATCCTCACTTACCTCAATACCAGCAATGTCTCTCTTTAAGTAACTTAAATATGCTCACTGTGATCTCTTGGATGTCCTGAAAAATAATTGTGGGAAGTGTGCTCGGTACAGGTCTCATTACACCAGCAATTCTACAAATTCCATTGTTACACTATCACTGTGGGAAACATCAATATTAACTGCATAATTGCAGACCTCAGGGGTTAACAGTCTAAGATAGGCCTTCCTTCCTTGAAGGGATACCTGCAATTTATCTACGGTTAATAAACAGGATTAATAAGTATGACAAACTATATGAGAACTCATAATCTGTCATGACAATAAAAAAAGTACATAATCTCTAAAGAAGTACAACACAAAAACTCATGTTTATTAGTATAATCATTGATAAATTAACTTAAAATCACCAAAAACTAGGCAAATTGTGATTCTTGAAAACATTTGGGAAATATAAAATATCTGTATGAACACATATTTGCATGCCTGTGTACCACCTAAGATCTGAACAGGTTACTTGCAAATAAACATGCCATCAACACTTACCTACATGTATGAAGGTCACGTGATCTGTGATGAGGGTTGGCCCACATCAAAACTTAACCTGATACCTGCTACGTGTTTCATGAGTACCTTTGATAGGATCTCCAAACTGTTTTCAAATGAACCTGAAAAAAATGTGTGGAATATCACATTAGTATAAATCTTAAATCATCAGGATATCTGAAAATTCCATTGGACAACTGTATAATTTTGAGAATCATCAATGTCACCTGTGTAACCTTAAGAATTTAAAGTTAAAACTCCTTAGAGATTCCACCCTCTCCTGAAGGGATACCTACAAGAGTCCCATGGATAAATATGTGATGAACAATGGGATGAATTACTTTGATCTCTGCTCTGATTACTCATCTATCACCATGAGTGTATAAAATGAATACTTTCTAAACACAAATAACATACCAGCACAAACTTACAATGATTGCTTGGGTGAAATTAAATTTGAACAGAATGCATACAATAAAAATTGATTTATTGTGTCTTGAAAACATCGCTATTGCAATGTATGTAAATAAGACCCTCAGTAAAATAATCTCATATGTGTATATGATAAAGAACTTACCATGAAAACTTGCAAAAAAGCTGTGCTAAGGACACCATCCTCAATTACCTAGGTTTCTGAAGATCAGATGGTTTGACATGATGTAGGTGCTGAATGTAACTTTGTCCGGATACCAGAAATGTTCTCATTTAATAATGATTACATTTATAATGGTTTTAGAAAACAACCTAAAAATCACATTATATATGTCTAAATGCCAGATTGTCTTATTAGAAACACCAGACACTCCCTTCATTATGACTGCACTGATTCTACCTGAATACTCTTAAGAGATACCATCCTCTCCTGAAAGGATACATACAAGAGTCCCATGGATAAAAATGTGAAGAACAATTGGATGAATTACTTTGACATCTGCATACTCATCTATCACCATGGGTGGATAAAATGAATACTTTCTAAATAAGAAGACAATAACATCTCAAGCTTGCAAACATTGTTTAGGTAAAACTAAATTTGAACAGAATACATACAATAAATGTTAATATATTGGGTCTTGAAACCATCATTATTGACATTTGTATAATTAACACCTGCTCTAAAACAACCTCATTCCTGCATATGAAGATCAAACTTATTTGGACCCTTGAAAACAACAGGCTAACACTGTGCTGAGAATGCCATACTCACTCACCTATGTATCTGAAGATCAGATGGTCTGATGTGATGAAGGCGCTGAGCATCACTTGCTTGGAGACCAGGAATGTACTCTTTACAGCCGCTAAATTCGTGTTGAATTCAGAAGGGAATCTGAAAATCACATGTATATATGTCTAGATGACAAAAGGTGACGTATTAAGAAGCCCACGGATAGGCCCTTCAGTAAGACAACTCTGATTGTACCTGAATATTTGCAGTAATCCAAGGAAAGACCAATGTCAAATATGGCAACATATTTTCTTGGATACCTGCAAAATTTTCTTGGTTATTGCATGGTTGGGATCATCACTGAAATTACCTAAATATGACAAAGACCCATTTATAAACAGAAATTATTTCTTAAAGACAGAGAAAAATGATAGGTTAATATTTTTTGTTGTGCACATCATGATAATTACCTGAATATGACAACAAGACCAGGGATAAATGGCACATTTATAAAAAGACAGAAAACTGTCATGGTCTATGGATTTGTGAAAGGCTACCATTTCCTATAGACCACCTTCAAAAGAACATGATAACAACAACCATTAGGGAAAACATTATAACTCACAGGAATCTGAAAATTCAATGATATATTTATTCTCTATTTTATTCCCACTACATTACTTACCTGCATCACAGGAAGGTCCTTTACTCATGAACAGTACTGGATCCACTGTGATGTCTTGACAAGAACCTATAAAGATATTATGAAATGTCTACCAGGACAACTCTAAGCAATAATATTCACTCTGTCAGTATGAAATAACATCTTTACCAGGACACTTGCAGTTGGCAAGATCAAGACCTATCAGAAAGGGGGCCTCCCCGGTGGCGCAGAGAATGAGCACTGGGTTGTGAAGCTGCACGCAGCCTCTGCAGCACCAGTTTGATCCCCAGCCACCGGGCGAGGGTCTCACATGGCATGCAGACCTCTCCTGATGCCCACTGCTCCCCTCAGCAGTGTACTTCGTCAGTTTGCCTGTTCTGCTCCTCTTTCTGGCTCTGGTGATTTCTCTCACCCTCCAGTGCTTCTGACTGTACCCAGTGCTTGTATAAATAAATAAATAATCTTAAAAAAAAGACTTATCAGAAAAGCTTCATTTACACACTGAAGAAATGTAAATATTTTTCAGAAAATATTGAGATGGTAAAATTCATAAACTCCTATATACTTGCCAATATATAAAAATTACAGGTATAAAAATAAAATTTCCTGTAAATACACAAAGGAAAACCTCAGTGTAGAATTGGTAGGGACATCTTCATTTCTTACCTCAATATCTGAAACAAAATCAAGGTTACAGAAGTGTATAAGAAACCATCACCCCATACCACACATGTGAAGAACAGAGAGTCTGTATTATGCTGTAGGCCCATATCTCCACTCACCTCAACACCAGCAATGTCTCTCATTCAGTACCTTAAATATGTCATTGTGATCTCTCTCCATGTTCTGAAAAACATTTGTGGGAAATGTGCTTAGTATAGGTCTCACTGTACCTGCAGGTATGCAAATGCCCTTGTCATTATATCATATTGAAACCCATCAACATTACCTGGAAACTTACAGAAATCACAGTTTAACTATAGGAGATTGTCTTCCTCCCTTGAATAGATACCTGCAAATATCTTATGGTGAATAAATAGGATAATATGACAAATTTTCTCAATACTCACAATCTTTTAGTGACATTCAAAATATTGTACATTATCTCCACAAAAGAACACAGCAAAAGAACAGTCAATCTTGTCAGTATTATTGAGGGCAAATGAACTATACCTTGAAAAATGCAAATGTGATTTTTGAAAACAATAACTAGGGAGAAATAATACACTTCACCAGTTAGTGTCATAACTTCTGACATCTGCATACTACCAAAGGACCAAACAAGAAGTATTTGGCATCATAAAGGACATATATGACAAGCCCATAGCCAATATCATTCTCAATGGTGAAAAGTTAAAAGCATTTCCACTAAGATCTGGAACAAGACAAGGATGTCCACTCTCACCACTGCTTTTCAATATAATATTGGAAGTCTTAGCCAGACAATAAGACAAGAGAAAGACATACAAGGAATACAAATAGGGATGGAAGAAGTTAAACTATCACTATTTGTAGATGATATGATAATATACATAGAGAGCCCCAAAAACTGCACAGAAAAACTAATCAAACTAATCAATCAGTTTAGTAAAGGAGCAGAATACAAAATCAACACGAAAAAATCAGTAGCCTTCCTATACACGAACAATAAATCTGAAGAAGAAATCAAGAAAACCATCCCTTTTATTGTCTAAACAAAAAAAAAAAATCAAATACATGGGAATAAACCTAATCAAATAGGTAAAGGACCTATACAAAGAAAACTATAAAACACTGTTAAAAGAAATAGAAGAAGACACAAAGAAATGGGAAGACATCCCCTGCTCATGGATTGGAAGAATTAACATTATCAAAATGGCCATCCTACCAAAAGCAATCTACAGATTCAATGCTATTCCAATAAAAATTTCAATGACATTCTTCAAAGAAATAGCACAAATAATGATGAAATTCATATGGAATCACCAAAAACCCAAACAGCCAAAGCTCTCCTGAAAAAAAAAAAAAAGAAGGGAATGGAGGCACCACACTCCCTGACTTCAAATTATACTACAAAGCCACAATAATCAAACTGCATGGTACTGGAACAAGAACGGACAAACAGACCAATGGCACTGAATAGAAAATCTAGAAACAAACCCACAGATTTACAGTCAACTAATCTCTGACAAAGGAGCAAAGAATATGCACTGGAGCAAAGAAAGTTTGTTCAGTAAATGGTGCTGGGAAAACTGGGTCGCTACATGCAAAAGAATGAAGCTTGACTACTACCTCACACCATGCACAAAAACCCATTCAAAATGGGTTAAAGAACTAGACATAAGACCTGAAACCATAAAATATATAGAAGGAAATATAGGCAGAACACTACATGACATACACCTCAGTAACATCTTTAAAGACACATCACCCAAAGCAGTGATAGTGAAGGCAAAGGTAAACACCTGGGACTACACCAAATTAAAGAGCTTCTGTAGAGCAAAAGAGACAGTAACCAAAACAAAGAGACACCCCACAGATTGGGAGAAAATTTTTGCATACAACACTAATGATAAAGGACTGATCACAAAAATCTACAAAGAGCTGATGAGACTCAAAAAAAAGAAAATAATCCAATTAAGAAATGGGCAGAAGAGCTAAAAAGAAAGGTCCCCAAAGAGGAAATGCAAATGGCCAACAGGCATATGAAAAGATCTTCATCATCACTTATAATCAGGTAAATGCAAATCAAAACTACAATGAGATACCATCTTACACCAGTGAGAATGGCACATATTAAAAAAATTAGCAACAACAAATGTTGGTGAGTATGTGGAGAAAAGGAACTCTACTACACTGCTGGTGGGAGGACAAACTTGTCCAACCACTATGGAAAGCTGTGTGGAAATTCTGCAACCTGCTAAAGATAGAGCTTCCATATTATCCAGCAATTCCACTCCTAGGTATTTACCCGAAGGAAGCAGAAACATTAATTCAAAAGGGCACCTGCACCTCTGTGTTTATTGCAGCACTATTTACAATAGCTAAGCTATGGAAACAACCCAAATTCCCAAAAATAGGTGACTGGATCAAGACGTGATACATATACACAATGGAATATTACTCAGCAATCAAAAAAGATAAACTCATGCAATTTGCAGCAACATGGATGGAATTGGAAAGGATCATGCTCAGTGAAATAAGCCAGAAAGAAAAGGAAAAATACCAGATGGTCACACTCATAGCAGGAATTTAGAAAACCTAAATAAGGGACCAGGAAAATGACTAATTATAATAAAGTAAAAATCAAAATCAACAAACAACTATAAACCAGAGACACACTACAGGGTGGGAGGAGGGAATAGGATCAAAACAAGGGTGGGTGGGAATTGTATGGAGACTATAACCAGATGAAAATGCATACATTGTGCAAAAATGAAAAATGATGTAAAAATACATAAAATTAAAAAATATTTATAATAAATGCATACATTGTGCAATTAAATAAGTGTTTGGGACACCATTACTACTCATCCATATATATGAAGTTCAGAGAGTCTGTGTTGTGGTTTAGGACACCAGCAATGTCTCTTAGTGTCTAAGTAGGCTCACTGGGATCTCTTGGATATCCTGAAAAACATTTGTGGGAAATGTGCTTGGTAAATGTCTCATTATATCTGCACATCTGCAAATTCCCTTGTCACTATATCACTGTGGGTAAATCCGCATTACCTGTACAATTGCAGAACTTAGATGTTAACAGCGTAAGATAAGCCTTCCTCCTTTGAAGGGAGCCCTGCAATAATCCCATGGTCAATAAACAAGACTAATAAATATGAGAAAATACATGAAGACTCATCACCTTGCAAAAACAATAAGAAAAGTACATTATCTCTAAACAAGCCCAAAACAAATACTCCTCATTGTTAGCATTATCAGTGACAAATTAACAATATCACCAAAAACAAGACAAATAGTTAGGCAGATATAAAATATCTGCAAACAATAGTTAGGCAGATATAAAATATCTGCATGAGTTAATTTCACATCATATCAAACCCGTGTACCACCAAAAAGCTGAATAGGTTCCTTTCAAAGAAACATGCCAGGGCCTCCCCAGTGGCACAGCGGTTGAGCACTGGGTTGCGAAGCTGCCCGCAGCCTCTGCAGTGCCAGTGCGAACCCCGGCTGCTCCCCGGCCACTGGAGGAGGGTCCCACATGGCGCGCAGACCTCTCCTGCCGCCCGCTGCTCCCCACAGCAGTGTACTTCGGTCCTTCTGCCTGCTCTGCTCCCCGCTCTGGCTCTAATGAATTCTCTCACCCTCCCACGCTTCTGACTGTACCCAGTGCTTGTATAAATAAATAAATAAATCTTTAAAAAAAAAAAAAGAAAAGAAACATGCCATTAAGGTGTTAGTTATAGAATCAACACTTACCTATATGTAAGAAGGTCACCTGATCTGTGATGAGCAGTGGCCCAATCAATACTTACCTCAACCTGCCATATATTTTGTGACTACCTTTGATGGGATAGCCAATATGTCTTCAACTGAACCTGAAAATATTTTATGGAATGTTGCTTTAGGATAAATCTTATTTCATCAGGGGGCCTCCCCTGGTGGCACAGCGGTTGAGCGCTGGGCTGCGAAGAAGCTGCCTGCAGCCTCTGCAGCGCTGGTTCGATTCCTAGCCGCTGGGGAGGGTCCCACATGGTGCGACAGACCTCTCCTGCAGCGCCCTCTGCTCCCCTCAGCAGTGTATTTCGCTGGTCTGACTGTTCTGTTCCCCATTCTGGCTCTGGTGAACTCTCTCACCCTCCCGCGCTTCTGACTGTACCCAGTGTCTGTATAAATAAATAAATAAATAAATAAATAAATAAATCTTTTAAAAATATCTTATTTCATCAGGATACCACAAATTCCCTTGGGCAACTATATCATTTTGAGATCCATCAAAGTTTCCTGTGCAATGTAGAAAACTGAGTTAAAAATCCTAAGAGAGTCGATTCTATCCTGAAGGGTTACCTATAACAGTCCCATGGATAAAAATATGATGAAAAATGTGATGAATACTTTGAAATCTGCACACTCATCTACTACCATGGGTGTAAAATAAATACTTTCTAAACATGAAGACAACATCTGAAGCTTACTAAGATTACATGGGTACAATTAAGTTTGACAGAATACATATAATAGTTTATATACTGGGTCTTGAAAACATCACTATTGACATGTATGTATATAAGACCTACTATAAAATAATATCATACTTGCATATGTAGAACAAACTTGTCAGGACCATTGTGAAACAATAAGCTAACACTGTGCTGAGGTCACCATCTTCATATCCCAAGATCAGATGGTCTGATGTGAAGGTGCAGAGGGTCACTTTTCTTGGAGAAAAGGAATGTTGGCTTTATTGGTCTCAGAAAGGTGTCTGAAAATCAAATGATATATGTCTAAATGACAAAAGTTGACGTATTAAGAAGCCCTCAGACATTCCCTTCATTATGGCATTACTGATTCTACCTGAATATTTGTAGTAATGCAAGGTCAAGACCAATGTCAATCTGAGAACATTCCTTTTTGGGTACCTACAAAATTTCCATGGTTATGCTATGGTTGGAAACATCATTTCAATTACCTAAATATGATAATATACCCATTTTTAAACAGAAATTATTTCTTAAAGATAGAGAAAAATGATAGGCCTATGTAATTTGAAAGGGCTACTGTTTGCTACCTGAATAACTTAAAAGAACACAATAACAACATTTGTTAGGGAAACCATCATCACTCACTAAGCTATGTGAAGATTCAGTGATCTATTCTATGATTTATTCCCACATCATTACTTACTAGCATCCCAGGAAGGTTCGTACTCATGAGCAATATTGGGTCCATTGTGATGTATTGACAAGAACCTACAAAGATATTATGAAATGTCTACTAGGACAACTCTAAGCAATGATATTCACTTCATCATTATGAAATAACCCCTTTACTGGCACAGTTGCAGTTGGCAAGGTCAAGATGATGAGAAAAGCATCATTTCCAAAGTGAAGAAATGTAAAAACTATAGAAAATATTGAGAAGAGGAAATTCATGACACTCACCTATACACATGCCTATATATAACACCAGCAGGTATAAAAATAAATTTCCCTGTAAATACACAGGAAAAATCTCAGTGTAGAATTGGTAGGGACACCTTCATTTCTTACCTGAATACCTGCAACAAAATCAAGGTTATAGGACAACATCACCACATATCATATATGTGCAGATTGTGTTGTAATGTTGGCCCACATCCCCACTTATCTCAACACCAGTATTGTCTCTCATTTAGTACCTTAAATATGCTCACTGTGATCTCTTAGATGTCCTGAAAAACAATTGTGGGAAATGTGCTTGGTACAGGTCTCATTATATATGCAGGTATGCAAATTCCCTTGTCACTATATCATATTGAGACCCATTGACTTTACCTGAAATTTGCAGAACTCACAGGTTAACTGAGGGGGTGGGGGAAAGAAAATATTGTTTAAAAAAATAAAAAATAAAAGAAATGTCCTTCATTACAATATTACCAATTCTACCTGAATATTTGTAGTAATCCAAGGTCAAGACCATTGTCCAATATGAGAACATTCCTGTTTGGGATACCTCCAAAATTTCCATGATTACTGCTGTGGTTGGGGACGTCATGATAATTACCTGCATATGACAATAAACCCAGTTAAAAAAAAAACAACTTTATCTTAAAGACAGAGAAAAATGTCATGGTCTATGGATTTGGCAAAGGTTACTATTTCCTAATGAGCATCTTCTAAGGAACATGATAACAACTATTGAGGAAAACATTACAACTCATGTAGAAATCTGAAGATTCAACGATCTATTCTATGATTTATACACACATCATTATTTACTCGTATCCTAGGATGGTCCTTTTACTCATGAGCAATATTGGGTCCATTGTGATACTTGACAAGAACCTACAAAGATATTATGAAATGTCTACAAGGACAACACTAAGCAATGATACTCATTTTGTCAACATGAAATAACATCTTTACCAGGACACTTGCAGTAAGCAAGGTCAAAACATATCAGAAAACAATCATTTCCACACTGAAGAAATGTAGCTATCTTGCAAAAAATATTGAGATGGGGTTAAAATATGATAAACTCCTATATAGTTGCCAATATAAAAAACTCACAGTTATATAATTAAATTTTTCTGTAAATACATGAAGAAAAAACTCAAGTGCAACAGTAAGGACACCATCATTTCTTACCTGAATACCTGCAACAAAATTAAGGTTACAGAAGTATTTAGGACACCATCACCCCAAACGATATATATATGAAGAATAGATAGTCTGTGTTATGCTGTAGGCCCACAACCCCACTTACATCAACACCAGCAATGTCTCTCATTCAGTTCCTCAAATATGCTCACTATAATCTCTTAGATGTCCTGAAAAACAATTGTGGGAAATGTGCTTGGTACAGGTCTCATTGTACCTGCAGGTATGCAAATTCTCTTGTCACTATATCATATTGAGACCCATCAACTTTACCTAAAATTTGCAGAACTCACAGTTAACTGTAGGAAGATATGGCTTCCTCCCTTGAAGGGATACCTGCAAATATCTTATGGTGAACAAATAGAACAATATGATAAACTAACTGAATACTCACAATCTTTCAGTGATGTTAAGAAGAAATGTATATTTTTTCCACCTAAGACCAAACAAACTCATGCTTGTTAGTATTATCAAGTACAAGTTAACTGTGTCAAGAAAGGTTAATGTGATCCTTGAAAACAATAGTTAGGGAGATATAGCATATCTTCATGAGATAATGCACATCATATGATACCTGTGTACCACCAAAGATCTGAACAGGTTACTTACAAAGAAACATGCTAATAAAAGTGTTAGTTCCAGCATCAACAATTACCTAAATGTATGAAGGTCAGGAGATGTGGGCTGAGAGTTGGCCCACATCAATACTTACCCAGATACCTGTTTGATAGCATTGCCAACATGTTTTCAAATGAACTTGAAAACATTTTGTGGAACATCACTTTACTCTAAATCTTATTTCATCAGGATGCCGCATTTTCCCTTGAGCAATTGCATAATTTTGAGAATAAACAATGGTACCTGTGTAATTGCAGTAATCTGAAGTTAAAACTCTGAAGAGATACCATCCTCTCCTAAAGGAATAGCAACATGAGACCATGGATAAAAAGGTGATAAACAATTTTCTGAAATACTTTGGCATCTGCACACTCATCTATGCTTGTAAGTGTATGAAATGAATACTTTCTAAACAAGAGGACAATAACATCTCAAGTTTACTAAGATTGCTGGTGTGAAATTGAATTTGATCAGAATACAGACAACAAAAGTTGATATATTGGATCTTGAAAACAAAATTATTGACATGTATGTAAATAAGGCCCACTATAAAATAATCTCATACCTGCATACATGGAACAAACTTAACAGAACCCTTGTAAAACAACAGGCAAACACCGTGCTGAGAACGTGATCCTCACTTACCTGCATACCTGAAGATCAGATGGTCTGATGTGATGAAGGTGCAGAGCATTACTTAGCTTGGATATCAGGGATGCTGGCTTTATTGGTCTCATGAAAGCAGTTGACCTATTAAGAAGTCCTCAGCAGAACCTTCAGTAAGACAACTCTGATTCTACCTGAATATTTGTAGTAATCCAAGGTCAAGACCTATGTCAATCTGAGAATATTCCTTTTTTGGAACACCTGAAAAATTTCCATGGTTATTAGTGTGCTTGGAAACATCATGGTAATTACCTAAATATGACAATACACTCACTTATAAATGGAAATTATTTCTTAAAGACAGAGAAAAATAGTAGGTTTATGTAGTTTATAAAGGCTACCATTTCCTACCTGAATAACTTAAAAGAGATAACATTTGTTAGGGAAATCATCATGACGCACTGAGCTATGTGAAAATTTAATGGTCTAGTCTATGATTTATTCCCACAAAATCACCAGCATCCCAGAGAGGTCCTTTACTCATGAGCAACATGGGTCCATTGTGATGTCTTGACAAGAACCTTCGAAAATGTTATGAAATGTCTACCAGGGCAACTCTAAGCAATATTATTTACTTGATCATTGTGATACAACATCTTTCCAGGACATTTGCAGTAAGCCAAGGCCAAGACTCACCAGAAAATCACCATTTCCAGACTGAAAAAGTGTAGACATTCTGTAGATAATGTTGAGATGGGGAAAAACATGATAACCACCTATACACATGCCAACATATAACACTAACAGGTATAAAAATAAATTTTAAATTCACAAAGGAAAATCTCAGTGTAGAATTGGTAGGGAAACCATAATTTCTTTCTTTGATTATTATTATTATTTTAATTTTATATATTTTTTATATAATTTGTCATTTTTGCACAATGTATGCATTTTTATCTTGGTTATAGTCCCCATAAAATTCCCACCCCCCCTTGTTTTGATCCTACTCCCTCCTCCCCCCCACTGTAGTGTGTGCACCCCTATGTTTATAGCAGCACTATTTACAATAGCTAAGCGTTGGAAACAACAAAATGCCCAAAAATAGATGACTGGATCAAGAAGATGTGGTACATAGACACAATGGAATATTACTCAGCAATCAAAAAAGATAAACTCATGCAATTTGCAGCAACATGGATGGAACTGGAAGGGATCACGCTCAGTGAAATAAGCCAGAAAGAAAAAGAAAAATACCAGATGGTCTCACTCATAGCAGGAATTTAGAAAACCTAAATAAGGGAACAGGAAAAAGACTAATTATAATAAAGGAAACCATAATTTTTTACCTGAATACCTGCAACAAAGTCAAGGTTATAGAAGTATTTAGGACACCCTCACCCCATACCATGTGTGTGAAGAGCAGATAGTCTGTGTTATGCTGTAGGCCCATATCTCCACTTACCTCAACACCAGCAATGTCTTTCATTCAGTACCTTAAATATGCTCACTGTGATCATCCTGAAAAACAATTGTGGGAAATGTGCTTGGTACAGGTCTCATTGTACCTGCAAATACCCTTGTCACTATATCATTTTCAGGTCCATCAACATACCTGGAAATGTGCAGAACTCATGGGTTAACTGAAGGAAGGTATGTCTTCCTCACTTGAAGGGATACCTGCAAACATCCCATGGTGAACAAACAGGACGATATGACAAACTAACTGAATACTCACATCTATATCAAATTAAAGAGCTTTTGCACAGCAAAAGAGACAATAACAAAAACAAAGAGAAACCCCACCAACTGGGAGAACATTTTTGCACCCAACACTAATGATAAAGGACTGATCACAAAAATCTGCAAAGAGCTGATGAGACTCAACAACAACAAAGAAAATAATCCAGTCAAAAAATGGGCAGAAGAGCTTAAAAGAAACTTCTCTGAAGAGGAAATGCAAATGGCCAACAGGCATATGAAAAAATGTTCAACATCACTTGTCATCAGGGAAATGCAAATCAAAACTACCATGAGATACCATCTTACACCAGTGAGAATGGCACATATTAAAAAAACTAGCAACAACAAATGTTGGCGAGGGTGTGGAGAAAAAGGAACTCTTCTGCACTGTTGGTGGGAGTGCAAACTGGTCCAACCACTGTGGAAAGCTGTGTGGAGATTTCTGGACCTACTAAACATAGAGCTTCCATATGACCCAGCAATTCCACTCCTAGGTATGTACCCAAAGGACACAGAAACATCAATTCCAAAGAACACCTGCACCCCTATGTTTATAGCAGCACTGTTTACAATAGCTAAGCTTTGGAAACAACCCAAATGCCCAAAAATAGATGACTGGATCAAGAAGATGTGGTACATATATACCATGGAATATTACTCAGCATTCAAAAAAGATAAACACATGCAATTTGCTGCAACATGGACGGCGCTGGAAGGGATCATGCTCAGCGAAATAAGCCAAAAAGAAAAAGAAAAATACCGGATGGTCTCACTCATAGCAGGAATCTAGAAAACTTAAATAATGGACCAGGAAAATGAATAACTATAAGAAAGTGAAAATCAAAATCAACAAAAAACTATGAACCAGAGACACTTTTAGGGGGGCGGGGGCGGGAGGGGAGGGATTGGGGTCAGAATGGGGGGCTGCAATTGTATGGGGAATATAACAATAAAATTTATTAAAAAAAAAAAAAAAAAAAAAAAAGAAGAAATGCACATTATCTCCACAAATAAACACAGCTAAAATGATCTTGTCAATATTACCAAAGGCAAATTAAGCATGCCATATCCAAAGCACATGTGATTCATATTAGTTAGGGACATATAACACATTGCATGAGTTAATGTCACATCTTTTCATACCTGTATACTACCAAATATCTGCCCAAGAATGTTTGGACACTATCACCTCTTACCCATATATTTGAATATCAGATAGTTGGTCGTGGTTGGGGCCCACATTTGCATTTATTTCAACACCAACAATGTTCTCATTAAGTTTCTAAAGAGGCTCACTGTGATCTCTTGAATGTCCTGAAATACATTTGTGAGAAATATGCTTATTAGTAAATGTCTCATTACACCTGCAATACCCTAGTCACTGTATCACTCTGAGACATATCAACATTAACTGCACAATTGCAGAATCAGTGTTTAGTGGTCTAAGACATCACCCCCTTCCTTGAAGGAATAATCTGTAGTTATCCCTAGTTAATACACAGGTCGCATAAATGTGACAAATATATGAACATTCAAATCTATCAAAGACAGTCAGAGGAAAAGTACTTATCTCTAAACAAGACCACAGCAAAACCTATGCTAATTAGTATTATCAAGGACTAATCAACTTAAATGTGCCACAAACTATGTAAATGTGATAATTGAAATAATAGTGAGATATAATATAGCCTCATGAGTTAATATCACATCATTTCATACCTGTGTAACACCAAAGATTTGAGCAGACTACATGCAAACAAATATGGTATTAAAGGTGTTAGTTATAGCACCAACACTTACCTAAATGTATGGAGGTCATATGCTCTGTGCAGAGTTGGCCCTCATCCATACTTACCTCAATACCAGCTATTTATTTCTTTTTTTTAAAGATTTATTTTTTTTTATACAAGAGCTGGGGTACAGGGCAGATGTTCGGAGGGTGAGAGGATTCACCAGACAGAGAGGGGAGCAGAACAGTCAGACGACCGAAATGCACTGCTGAGGGGAGCAGCAGGAGTGACAGGAGAGGTCTGCCACGCCATGTGGGAATCTCCCTGGCCAGCTGGGAATCAAACCTGCACTGCAGAAGCTGCAGACAGCTTCACAGTGCTGCACTCAATCCGCTGCACCACAGGGGAGGCCCCTTGCTATGTATTTCTTTAGTATCTTTCATAGGATTGGCAAAATGTCTTCACATAAACCTGGAAACATTTGTTGAAAATGTCTTCAGTTTAAATCTTATTTCCTGAGGATTCCTGCAAATTCTCTTGTGCTACTGTATAAATTTGAGCCTCATCAATGTTACCTGAATAATTGCAGAAATCTAAGGATAAACCTTGTAAGAGATATGATTCTGCAAAAGTCCCCTGGAAAAATTTGTAATGCTATAAAGTGTGCAAATAACTTGGAAATTTGCCTACTAATCTATTAGTATCAGTGTATAACATTCTTTCTAAACAAGAATACTGTAATATCGCAAACATATTAAGAATATTAAGGTAAATTTAATTTTAATTAATTTTAACTAATAACTATTAACACAGAGACAAAAAATGGTAAATATTGATTTTGGAAAAGATCCAT
The DNA here is from genome assembly GCF_964194135.1 of Talpa europaea. NCBI lineage: Eukaryota > Metazoa > Chordata > Mammalia > Eulipotyphla > Talpidae > Talpa > Talpa europaea. The sequence goes on from NC_140081.1 coordinate 27,658,071, forward strand.
ATTGGCATGTGCACAAATAAGACATATTCTTACATGATCTATACCTGTATATGAAGAAAGAACTTAACAGGACATTGAAAAACTAGATTGCACGGGGCTAAGGACACCATCCTCACTAACATTGATACCTGAAGATTTGATAGTCTTACTAAGATAAGACCCACATTATACTTATTTGGTTACTAGTAAGAAAGCACTGTTAGTGATCATTGTTAGGCTTGCTGTGATCACACAAGTGAGATTCTAGACTTGACACACTGGACAGGTGTACAGAAGCCCAAAACTTGATTTACCCACAGAAACCAAAACTAAAACACAACTGTCATGTGATCTTGGTTCCTGACATCATTGCAGGGAATATTAACACTACCTGGACTTCAGTGTTGTTAATGTCATTGTTAATGTTGTTTGCTTTTTTTAAAAAAAAGATTTATTTATTTATGCATACAAGAACTGGGGTACAGGCCAGAGGTGCGGGGCTGAGAAGATTTACCAGAGACAGAGTAGGGAGCAGAACAAGCAGATTGACTGAAATACACTGCTAAGGGGAGCAGCGGTCAAGTCAGGAGAGGTCTGCTGTGCCATGTGGGTAGCTCCCTGGCCGGCTTAGGGATCGAACTCATGCTGCAGAGGCTGCAGATAGCATCACAGTGCTGTTTCTTAACCCCTTATGCCACCAAGGAGGCCAATAATGTCGTCGTAAAAGACACTATCATCTCTATTTTCAATACCTGTATGAATCTCACTGCAAATACTGTCATATGGAACAGTAGGATAACTTAAAATTAACCCACATAACCTTCATTAATTGCCAAGGATAAATATACATTATATCTAAACTCTAAGGGATGCCTCCCTGGTGGCAAGGGGTTAAAGTCTCAGTGCTGTCAAGCTATCTATCACCAGCTACTGCAGCATGAGCTCGATCTCCGGCCAGGGAGCTGACCCACATGGCACAGCTGACCTCTCCTGTCTCACCCACTGCTCCCCTCAGCAGTGTATTTCAGTAGACCTGCCTATTCTGCTCCCCACTCTGTCTCTGGTGAATTCTCTCACCCCTTGCACCTCTGGCCTATACCCCAGTTCTTGTATGTATAAATAAATAAAAATAAATTTTAAACTATAAGGAATAAGGTTTAGTACCACTAGCTGGACAATATTATTCTCAAATGAATGCTTGCAAAAAATTTGTATCACCAATGTTAAGAAACCATAACCACGCCCCTTGTGAGGGTCACCATGACAACTAGATAGCAGCCTGAAAAACAGTGTGACAAATACGTCCACAGTCACACCTATACGTGGGCCTGAAAATGACCCTGTTTAGTGCCAGCATGGAAGGACTTGTCAACTCTACCTGGAATCCTGCAGTATCCCAAGGTATATGTTGTTATGAGATAAGAGTGACGGCGGCAAGAGATGGTGAAGCAAGCCATCTTCTCTTGACTGCTGACCTGAAAAATAAATCCAAGGTTGTCACTGTGACTCATAGCTCCATGATAATTATGTGTATATTTACAAATTGGTCAGCAGCCACATGGTCTAACATAAATTTCCTACAAAATTAACAAAAGGAGGAAAATATGGTTGCTAGAATTTGTAAGGTATCTTTAATTTCCTACCAGATGATGTGCACAAAGTCACAGTGCAGTGACACATACTCACTTACCTAATCTCTGAATGTCAGATGGAACATGAAGTGGCTTAGCTCCACACCATCATATCAACAACATCTCAGTAACTACTGATGAGTGACTTTCTGTAATGCAGTCCCTTGAATCTGAAAAACAGATGGTCATATATGTGTTTGTGCATGTCTCATTCTGAATATACACCTGCAAACACCCTTCACGTACCATTTCAGAATCCACCGTTACTTCCTGGATACGGTCTCAATTGTGAAATCATATCCTGGGGACACACTCACCTCTCTTAAAGGGAAACCTGCAGCAATTCCTCCACCTAGAACTCTATAGTGGGAAGAAACTCACATTACCTAGGAATCAGCATGTTATCTTTCATTTGTAATTTAAATGCAACTCATATCTAAAGAAGAATACAAAACGTATCATTCTCGTTAGTGTTTATGAGGAAAAAATAATTTCCTAACTATATGATCAAAAAGGGTTGTAATTGATCCTCAAACACATTAATTATGTAAATACATGAATTAAAATGCCTCTAGCAAGTTAGTATCACATCATCTCCTATCTGTATGCTAGAAAAGGCCATAACAGCATACCTGCAATAAACCAGATTAAAACTGTACTAAGAGTCACCATCTTCACTTAGATACACAGCTAAAGACCAAAAGAACTGTTTTTGTGTAAGTCTTACTTGAGCACATACCTGGTTACTACAATAATAAGGATTGTCCCATTAATAAGGGGACAATTGTCCCATTAATAAGGATTGTCAAATTCACTATAATTTCAGAACAGATGGTATGATTAAAAAGTGTATATGGCCTATGTGTTTAAGGATAGAAAGACAAATTGTTTTTACTGTAAAATAAAAAAAATAAACAGATAAAAACAAACAAAATGGCATAAGCAAATTATCTTAGTTATCTACCTCATTAGGGGAACTTCAACACTATCTGGATCTTCCAAAACTTTAATGTCACTCTCCATTTAGACGCAGATCAATCTGAAACCTGAAGAAATCTCATGGTCGATATGTGTTATCAACAACAGGTGAACTTGGCTGCACAAAACATACTCCTCTGTTACTAGTATACTAAGAGTAAGAACCCACTATATGTAAACCTTAAAAATTTATGGGCTCATCCCAACACATAGGACAAATTAGAAAACAAGCAGCAAGGAGAAGAAAAACTACAAGCAACCAAGCAAGTCCTCAGACATACCACAAAAAGAAAATCGCCCATCAGATTGCAACATCAGTGACTTGAAAGAACTTCTGGAACTTCCAGAAAGAGAATTTAAAATTGCCATGATTAAAAAACTGACAGAAGTCATAAAGGAAAACAACGATAAGGGAAATATAATCAACGATCAGAAGAATGAAATTTAGTCCCTAAAGAGGGAAGTGAAAGAAGTGCTAGAGATCAAAGGATTAATGCAGGAGCTAAAGAACTCTGGGAAAAGCAGTGATAGCAGAACAGATGAAATGGAAGAATGAGTAAGTACTCTCGAAGACACAGAAATAAAAAGAAAACAGAAAAGGAAAAAAAAAAACAGAAAAGGAAAGAGAAGTACGAAGGAAAAAGAATGAAGAAAGACTTTGGGAACTATCTGACTCCATGAGGAAAGCAAATATAAGAGTTATAGGAATCCCAGAGAGGAGAGGAAAGAGACATAGGAACAGAGAAAATATTCAAGGAAATAATTGTAGAGAATTTCCCAAATATGAAAATAGACATACAAGAAGCAAGAAGAACACCAAACTTCCATGATGAAAGGAAAAACACAGCAAGACACAAATAGTAAAACTCCCAAGAATCCAAGACAAGGAAAAAATATTGAAGTTGACAAGAGGGGGAAAAAACAGATGACATACAAAGGAAAACCAATCAGGCTGGCATCAGACTTCTCTGAAGAAACACTACAGGCAAAGAGAGAGTGACAACAAATGCCAACCAAGAATACTCTATCCCTCAAAGCTTTTCTTTCTCAATGAAGAAAGAATAAGTACCTTCCCAGACAAACAGAAACTCCGAAATTTCATCACAAATAAACCCCCACTACAAGGAGTCCTAATGTCAGAACCAACAGAGGGATGAATAAGAAAGAAACAAGACCAAAACAATTATTAAAAAATAAATAAATAAAATCAGAGGAAAGACAAACAAAATGGCAAATACAGATGCTAACATATCAATATTAACTCTAAATGTAAATGGACTAAACTCTTCAATAAAAAGACACAGAGTCGCAGGCTGGATTAAGAAACAAAACCCAACCTTTTGTTGTCTCCAGGAAACACATTTAACTACAAAAGATAAAATAGACTGAAAGTAAAAGGATGCAAAACAATACTACAAGCAAATGGACCAAAAAAGAAGGCAGGAACAGCTATACTTATATCAGATAAAACAGATTTCAAACTCAAAAGGGTAAAAAGAGACTCAGACAGTCACTACATTATGATCAAGGGGACAATACTTCAAGAAGAAATAACACTCATTAACATATACTCACCAAATGAAGGAGCACCAAAATATATCAGACAACTATTATCATTTCTGAAAACAGACAATAGAAAAAACACATATGTAGTAGGAGACTTCAACACACCACTATCAACAATGGATAGATCAGCAAGACAAAAAACAAGTAAGGATACTAAAGCTCTAAATAAGGATGCAGAGCTCATGGGCTTAACAGACATCTATAGAATACTAAACCCAAAAAAATCTGAGTACACATTTTTCTCATACCAACCATCTTCTCTGACCATCATTATTAGAAATAAACCATAAAAAGAAGGCAAGGATCCCTCCTACTTCATGGAGATCAAAACCCACACTACTGGAAGAGCACTGGACTGATGAGGAGATCAAAGAAAAAATTAAAAAATACTTTGAGTTGAATGACAAGGAGGACACCGATTTCCTAAATGTATGGGATGCAGCAAAAGCAGTAATAAGAGGAAAAAATATAGCAATACAGGGTCACACCAAGAAACAAGAAAGAACTCAAAGAAACAACCTAATCTCACAGCTCAAATAACTAGAAAAAGAACAACAACAAACCCCCAAAACCAGTAGAAGATAAGAAATAATAAAAATCCAAGCAGAAATAAATGAAATTGAACTAAAAAAAAAATCCAAAAGATCAATGAAACCAAAAGTTGGTTCTTCGAAAAAATAAATAAAATAGACAAACCCCTAGCCAGGCTCACAAAGGAAAAACGGGAGATAGCACAAAAAAATAGGATCACAAATGAAAGAGGACAAATCACAACAGACACAACAGAAATCAAAAGAAAAATCAGAAACTACTATGAACAGTTACATGCAAACAAGCTCAATAACCTAGAGGAGATGGACAAATTCCTACAACTCTACAATCACCCAAAGCTGGATAAAGAAGAAATAGACACCTAAACAGACCAATTACAAGCAGTGAGATTGAAATGGTAATCAAAAACCTCCCCAAAAACAAAAGCCCAGGACCAGATGGATTTACAAATGAATTCTACCAAACATTCAGAAACGAAACAGTGCCTATCCTTCACAAACTCTTTCAAAAAATAGAGAAGGAAGGGATAATACCGAAAATGTTCTATGAAGCCAACATTACACTAATACCAAAACCAAACAAGGACAATGCCAAAAAAGAAAACTACAGGCCAATCTCTCTAATGAACACTGATTCAAAAGTCCTCAATAAAACTTTAGCTATCAGAATCCAACAATGTATCCATAAGATAATACACCACGACCAAGTAGGATTTATTATTCCAGGGACACAAGGATGGTTCAACATCTGAAAATCTATCAATTTAAACCAACACATGAACAAAAAGAAATATAAAATCATATCAATAGATGCTGAGAAAGCTTTTGACAAAGTACAACACCCATTTATGATAAAGGCCCTTGAAATTCTCGGGATGCAAGGAACATACCTCAACATCATAGAGGCCATATATGACAAGCCCCTAGCCAGTATCATTCTCAATAGTGAAAAGCTGAAAGCATTTCCATTAAGATCTGGAACAAGACAGGATGTCCACTCTCACCCCTGCTTTTCAATATAATACTGGAAGTCATAGCCAGAGCAATAAGACAAGAGAAAGACATACAAGGGATACAAACAGGCAACGAAGAAGTCAAACTATCACTATTTGTGGACGATGTGATAAGATACATAGGGAACCCCAAAAACTCCACAGAAAAACTAATTAAACTAATCAATCAGTTTAGAAAAGTGGCAGGATACAAAATCAACACACAAAATCAGTAGCCTTCCTATACACAAACAATAAATATGAAGAAGAAGAAATCAAGAATACCATCCCTTTTATTATTGAAACAAACAAAAAAAAGAAATACTTGTGAATAAACCAAACAAAAGAGGTAGGGGACCTATACAAAGAAAACTATAAAACACTGTTAAAAGGAATAGAAGAAGACACAAAGAAATGGGAAGACATCCCCTGCTCATGAATTGGAAAAATTAACATTATCAAAATGGCCATCCTATCAAAAGCAATTTACAGATTCGATGCTATTCCAATAAAAATTCCAATGACATTCTTCAAAGAAATAGCACAAATATTGATGAAATTCATATGGAGCCACCAAAAACCCCGAATAGCCAAAACTCTTCTGAAAAAAAAGCAGGGAATGGAGGCATCACACTTCCTGACTTCAAACTACACTACAAAAACATTATAATCAAAACTGCATGGTACTGGAACAAGAACAGACACACGGACCAATGGAACCGAATAGAAAACCCAGAAATAAACCCACAGATTTATGGTCAACTAATCTTTGACAAAGGAGCAAAGAATATGCACTGGGGCAAAGAAAGTTTGTTCAATAAATGGTACTGGGAAAACTGAATTGCTACTTGCAAAAGAATGAAGCTTGACTACTACCTCACACCATGCACAAAAACCAACTCAAAATAGATTAAAGAACTAGAAATCAGACCTGAAACCATTAAAATATATAGAGGGAAATATAGGCGAAACACAACATGACATACACCTCAGTAACATCTTTACAGGCATATCACCCAAAGCAGTGATAGTGAAGGCAAAGATAAACAGCTGGGACTACATAAAATTAAAGAACTTCTGCACAGCAAAACAGACCATAACCAAAACAAAGAGACACCCCATCAACTGGGAGAAAGTTTTTGCATACAACACTAATGACAAAGGACTGATCACAAAAATCTACAAAGAGCTGATGAGATTAAAAAAAAAAAAAAGAAAATAATCCAGTCAAAAAATGGGCAAAGAGCTAAAAAGAAACTTCTCTGAAGAGGAAATGCAAATGGCCAACAGGCATATGAAAAAATGTTCAACATCACTTGTAATCAGGGAAATGCAAATCAAAACTACAATGAGATACCATCTGACATCAGTGAGAATGGCACATATTAAAAAAACTAGCAACAACAAATGATGGCGAGGATGTGGAGAAAAAAGAACTCTCCTGTACTGCTGGTGGGTTGCAAAATGGTCCAACCACTATGGAAAGCTGTATGGATAGAGCTTCCATATGATCCAGCAATTCCACTCCTAGGTATTTACCCAAAGGATGCAGAAACATTAATTCAAAAGGGCACCTGCATCCCTATGCTTATAGCAGCACTATTTACAATAGCTAAGCTATGGAAACAACCCAAATGTCCAAAAGTAGATAACTGGATCAAGAAGATGTGGTACATATATACACAATGGAGTATTATTCAGCGATCTAAAAAGATAAACTCATGACATTTGCAGCAACATGGATGGAGCTGGAAAGGATCATGCTCAGCAAAATAAGCCAGAAAGAAAAGGAAAAATACCGATGGTCTCACTCATAGCAGGAATTTAGAAAACCTAAATAACGGAACAGGAAAAAGACTAATTATAATAAAGAAAATATCAAAATCAACAAGCAACTATAAACCAGAGACACACTACTATGGTGGGGCGTGGGAGAGGAGAGGAATGATTAGGCTCAAAATAAGGGGGGCTGAACAGTATGGGTAATATAAACAAAATGAAAATACATACATTGTGCAAAAATGAAAAATGATGTAAGAATTATATAAAATAAAGTATGTTAATAAAAATAGTATTATACAACATATCAGGCTAATAAAATATTGTGTTGTTTTTACAAAAAAAAATATGGGCTCACATTTCTAGTACTCATTGATATATTTCATAAATGAATACCTGCATACTATGGTAATAAGAAACTTAGCAACACCACCCACTCTTACTACATATCATCTTATAATCAGTTGTTTGAAGGCGCTAAAGGTCCACATCATCACTTCCTTAGAGAAAAGTAAAATCTCACTTGTCATTATGAAATATATCCATGATATCTTGACAAACACATCATAAAAGGTGATACACCTTTTTGATGAGGACACTTCAAATAACCTTGCTTGCTGCCATCACTAGGGCACCCAATTATACCTACCTGGTTCCTGCAGTACTCCAAGATCAAATGCTATTGTTAGATTATTCTCCAATGACCTGCAAAAAACATGGTTACCATTGTACTGTGCAATTCCATCATCATTACATGGGTACCCACAAATTGTTCAGCAACCATGTGGTTAAAATTATTTTCTTAAATATAAATCAACAGGAAAATATGGTTGATAGATTTGATAAACACTATCCTTTCTTACCTGAATACCTGGAATAAATCATATTGTAAAACAAGTTCAGAAATCAATATCACTTACTTAGATATGTAATTGTCTTAAAATCTGAAATGAAGGTACATGTCATCACTTAGACTGGATGTCAGAAATGTTTCCTTGTAAGAACCACTAAGTTTTCATATAAAAACCTAAAAACCACATGACATGTCTAGAATTACAATAGTTGATATTGCAGGACACCTTCAAATTGCCTTTAACATTGCCCTCATTATGACAACATTGAATCTACCTGAGTGTAGTAATCCAAGATATAACCAATGTCAAATACGAGAACTTTATGGGACATATGCAAAATTTCCATGGTTACTGCTGTGGTTAGGATCATCATAATTACCTGAATATGGCAATAGTAACAGGGATAAACAGGAAATTTACCCAAAATACAAAAAGAACAATTTCAGGATTTATGGAATTGATAAAAGCTACCATTTTGTACCTGAACAACTTCAAGGAGACATGTATCAACAATTGTTAGGGAAACCATCACAACTCACCTAGCTATCGAAAGATTCAATGGTCTATTCGATGATTGATTCCCACATAATACTTACTTGGATCCCAGGACTGTCCTTTACTAATGAGGAATATTATGTCTATCGTGATGTCTTGAAAAGAGCCTAAAAGACATGAAATGTGTGTTAAAGCACACCACATTTTTACCAGGAAAACTGCAAATAACATTGTTTGCTTCATCATTATAAAAGTGTACCTTTACCTGAATCATATCAGTAATCCAATGTCAAGAAAAACATCAGAAAAACATCATTTATTCACTGCACAACTATGGACATCCTACAGAAGGTTCTGAGGTGGGGAAAATTATGATAAATGCCTGTACACGTGCAATCCCTTAACAATCACAGGGTTAAACATAAATTTTCTTCTAAAATATAAGAAGGAAAAATCAGTGTCTAGAACTGGTAGGGACCCAATTACCTGAATACTTGCAACAAAATCAAGGTAACAAGAAGTGTTTGGGACACCATCACCACTTACCCATGTGTATATGAAGGTCAGATGGTCTGAGTTGTGCTTCAGGCCCCCCTCCCCACTTACCTTCACACCAGCAATGTCACTGAGATCCTTAAGGAAGTTCACTGTGTTCTCTTCAGGTATGCACTGAAAATCATTGTGAAATTGTAGTTGGTACATGTATCATTCATTATACTTTTATGTCTGCACACTCCCTTGTCACTATGCAATTTTGTGACCTATCAACATTACCTGGAGTGTTGCAGAACTGAGAAGTCAACAGTACCAAGATCCTTTGATGGTATACCTGCAAATATCCCACACTTAATAAAAAGGACAGGATGACACTACCAGGATATTTACAATCTGTCAAAGCATGATTAAAAATATACATTATCTCTACAAAAGAATACAGCAAACCCACAAGCTTATTAGTATCATCAAGCAGAAATTAACTTAAACATGCCAAAATCAAGGCAAAGGTGAATCTTGAAAACTATAGTCTGGAGCGAAAACAGGTCTGTACAAGTTAACATCACTCATCTCATACCTGAGTCTTATCAAAAATATGAACAAGTTACGTGAAAAAAAATATATGACAATACAGATGTTAGGGACAGTATCATCACTTACCTATTCGTACGAAGGTCAGGTGATCTGTGCTGTGATTAAGCACTTATCAATGCTTACCTCAATACCTGCTATGTATTTCACTAAGTACCTTTGATAGGATCGTCTTGATGTCTCCAAACAAACTTGAAAAAAATCTGTGAAAAATGAATTCAGTATAAATGTTACTTCATCAGGACACAAGCAAATTCCCTTGGTCAACTGCACAGTTTTGAGTCTCCTCAATGTTACCTGCATAATTATAGAAATCTATGGCTTAACCTTGTAACAGTTACCATCTTCTCTTCAAGGAATACCAGCAAAGACCCATACAACAATGTGGTGAATAACAATACACAAATAACATGGAAATATGCCTACTCTTATATCACTAAGGATGTTTAAGATATATACTTTCAGAAATAAAGTACAATAGCATCTCAAGCTTACTAATATAGTCAAGGTCAAATTTTGAACTACATGCGTGGGGATAGGTGAATATAATGGGTCTTGAAAACATTATTCACATGTATGAAAATAAGACACTCTCCTATATGATCTCATATCTGTACATGAGGAAAGAACTTCATGGGACACTGGCAAAACAACAAGCTAGCACCCTCACCATGTAGATATCTGGATATCAGAGAGGCTGCACTGAGATAAGACTCACATTATAATTACTTTTTGACTAGTAAGGAAGTCCTGTTAATGACCATTGTTAGGTTTGCTGTGATCTCATGACGGCAATCAAAGAATCTGACACATTAGACAAGTGTACTTGTACTAAGACAAACTTGACTTACACACAAAAACAAAACCCAAAAATAATTGGCAAATAATATTGGTCACTGATAGTACAGAAATCATCAACGCTATCTGGACCTAAGCGGTATTTCACAGTGAACATCACTGTTAAAGAAACTATCATCTCTCCTCTGAATACCAGTAGAAATCTCACTGAAAATACTGTGATGCTCTACCCAGTAGGTTATCTTTCCCCAGAACCACATATTCCTCATTCACAGCCGAGGATAAATATATATTATATCTAAACTCTAAGGGCTGAGGCTTCCTAGCATTGACTGGGACAATACCATTCTTTACTGAATGCCTACAAAAACTTGGTAACATAAATATTAAGAACAATATAAACACTCCCCTTGATTTCTAAAGACCATATGGTCTGTGGGTGCTGTAGGCCCACATCATCACTTACTTGGATACAAGCAATGTCCCTCTAATCATCATTGTGAGGGTCACCATGATAACTAGACAGCAGCCTGAAAAATATGGTGACAAATCTGTCTAAAGTCACATCTTCGGGCCTCCCCTGGTGGCTCAGCGGTTGAGCACTGTGCTGCAAAGCTGCCCGCAGCCTCTGCAGCGCCAATTCGATCCCCGGCCACCAGCAAGGGTCCCACATGGTGCACAGACCTCTCCTGCTGGGCCCCTGCTCCCCTCAGCAGTGTGTTTCATCGGTCTGCCTGTTCTGTTCCCCGCTCTGGCTCTGGTGAATTCTCTCACCCTCCCACGCTTCTGACTATTTGTATAAATAAATAAATAAATCTTAAAAAAAAAATAAAGTCACATCTTCTATACTTCAGCTTGCAAATGACCCTGGTTAGTGCCACTATGGGCAGGGCCCATCAACTTTACCTGGAATCCTGCAATATTCTAAAGCATATGTCACTGTGAGATGTGAGAGATGTAGAAGAAAGAGATAGTGAATCAAACCATCTTCTCTTGACTGGTCACCTGAAAAATAAACCAAGATTGTCACTGAATCACAGCTCCATGATAATTGTGTATATTTACAAACTGGTCAGCAACCACATTAAATTGTTTTGACATAAATTTCCTCCAAAATTAACAAAAGGAGGAAAATACAGTTGCTAGAATCTGCAAGTTATCTTTAATTTCCTACCAGATGATGTGCATAAAAGTCATGATTGCAGGAAGTGTGGTGACACACTTATCAATCTATGACTGTCAGATGGTGTGGCTTAGCCCCACACCATCATTTACTTCACACTAGGAATGTCCCAGTCGCTTCCACTGAGTGACTTTCAGTGATGTGGTCCCTTGAATCTGAAAAATAGATGGTCATACATGTGTTTCTGCATGTCTCATTATGCATATATACCTGCAAACACCCTTCATGTACCATTTCAGACCCACCAATACTGCCTGGATATGGTCTCAATTGTGAGGTCATATCCTGGGGAGATACTCTTCTCTTAAAGGGAAACCTGCAGCAATTCCTCTGTCCATAACACTATAAAGGGTAATATGTCAAATTACCTGGAAGCTCACAGATGTCTTTCATTTGTAAGTTAAATACAATTCATATTTAAAGAAGAATATAAAATGCAACATTGTAACTTGTATTACAAGAGACAAATTAATTTCTTAACTACACAAAAACAAAGTATATGAGAGACTCACATACATTAATTATATAGATACAGAAACTAAGAATGTCTCCAGCAAGTTATCATCAGACCATCACCTACCATATGCTAGAAAAATACTTAAGAGGATACCTGCAAAAATAAAAAAAAATAATTGGGTACAAGTCTGTGCGAAGAGACACCATCCTCACTTAGCTACACATCTGAAGATCAAAAGAACTGTATTGGCAAGACTCACCTGATCACATACCTAGTTACTACATGTTCCCTTTGAAGACCTTTGTTAGGTTCACTGTGCTACCGTACCTGCCAGAACCATTAAAAAAAACATGTATAACATATGTGTTTAAGGATTGAAAGACACAAATTGTTTTTCTTGTACAAAGAAAAATTAATAAAAATGAACAAAACCTCCACCAGAGCATCTTAGTTACCTACAGCATTAAGGGAACCACAACAGTACCCGGATCTTCTAAAACTTAATATCAACCCCCATGTTAGGTACGAATTATACTCAATACCTGAAGAAATCTCATGGTTCACATGTTTGTTATGTCAACATTAGGCAAACCTGACTGCACACCTGCATACCTCTAAGGTATATAATGCACTATATGAAAATTTAACAATTATGGGCTAATGCTTTCTGGCACTGGTTGAGAGCCTTCTTAACTGAATACCTGCATAAAATCATGGAAAGGGGAATCTTAGAAACACCACCCACTATTTTATTTATTTATTTATTTATTTTTCCATTTTATTTTATTTTATTTTATTTTTAAGATTTATTTATTTATTTATACAAGCACTGGGTACAGTCAGAAGTGCAGGAGGGTGAGAGAATTCACCAGAGCCAGAGCAGGGAGCAGAACAGACAGACTGATGAAATACACTGCTGAGGGGTGCAGTGGGCAGCAGGAGAGGTCTGCACACCATGTGGAACCCTCACCCAGTGGCTGGGGATCAAACCGGCTCTGCAGAGGCTGCGGGCAGCTTCGCAACCCAGCGCTCAACTGCTGTGCCACGGGGGTGGCCCTTGTTTTTTTATTATTTTTTACATCATTGTTCATTTTTAAACAATATTTGTTTCCCCTCACCCCCTCAGGTGTAGTCTCCGTAGAGTTTCCTTCACCAATGCACCCGTGCCCCATCACCACAGTTTTTTTTTAATATTTTATTTTATATAATTCTTATATCATTTTTAATTTTTGCACAGTGTGTATGCATTTTCATTTTGGTTATATTCCCCATACAATTGCACCCCCCCCCTTATTTTGACCCTAGTCCTTCCGCTCCCCGTCCCTCCCCCCTCAACCCCATAGTGTGTCTCTGGTTTATAGTTGCTTGTTGATTTTGATTTTTACTTTGTATTAATTAGTCTTTTTTTCTGATCCCTTATTTAGGTTTTCTAACAGTTTTCCACAGTTTTGCTGGTGGGAGTGCAAACTGAGCCAATCACTATGGAATGCTGTCTGGAGGTTCCTCAGTCTACTAAAAATGGAGCTACCATATGACCTGGCAATTCCACTCCCCGGGATTTACCCAAAGGACACAAAAACATTTATTTAAAGGAACACCAGTACCCCTATGTTTATTGCAGCACTATTTACAATAGGTAAAAAACCTGGAAACAACCCAAATGCCCAAAAATAGATGACTGGATCAAGAAGATGTGGTACATACACACCATGGAATATTACTCAGCAATCAGAAAAGATAAACTCATGCCATTCGAAGAAACGTGGATGGAGCTAGAAAGAATTATGCTCAGTGAAATAAGTCAGAAGGAAAAAAAAATATTGGATGGTTTCACTTATAGGAGGAATATAGGGGAACCAAATAAGACATCAGTGTAAAAAAATAACAATACAAAACACAACAAAGCAAAATCAGACAATTATAAATCAGAGACATCCTGCAGGGGAGGAGGAGGGAGAGGGATCAGAGGGAGGGAGGGAGGAGCACAGGGGACTGAGGTGATGGTGCACGGGTGCCTTGGGGAAGGAAATTCTATGGGGACTACACATGAGGGGGTGGGGGAAAGCAAATATTGTTTAAAAATGAACAATGATGTAAAAAAAATATTAATTAAAAAAAATATATATGACTAAGATGACATTGCCAGGCAGCTGAATCCAAAAGGATACTGCAGGGGAGGAGGAGGGAAAGAGATCAGCGGAGGGAGGGAGGAGCACAGGGAACACCACTCACTATTACTTAAATGTCTTCTCAAGATCAGTTACCTGTAGGGTGCTAAAGCTCACATCATCAATTACCTAGAGAAAAGTAAAATCTCCCATTGGTCACTATGATAAATACCCATGATTATCTTGACAGGGAACTGGAAAACATATTATGAAAAAGGATACCTCTCGATGAGGATACTGCAAATAGCCTTTGTTACCCATCCTGCAGGACCCATCATCAAACCTACCTGATTCTTGCAGTACTCCAAAGTCTACGCTTTTGTGACATACTTCCCCGATGACCTGCAAAACATGATTACTATTGTACTGTGCAATTCCATCATTATTAATGGCTACCCATAATTACTCAACAATAACATGGCTAAAACTGTTCTCAGAAATGTAAAACAGTCAAATAATACAGTTGCAAGTCATGATAAACACTAACCTTTCTTACCTGAATACCTAGAATGGTAAAACAAGTCTAGCCATTCAACATCAGTTACCTAGATATGTAAATGTTACATAGCCTGAAATGGTGAAGGTGCACAGAATCATTTAATTGAATACCAGAAATGTTTCCTGTTAAAAATCATTAAGCTCATCTTAATCTCATATGGGAACCAAAACCACATGTCTCAAGAACAGTAGTTGATGTACCAGGATACCTTCAATTTACCTCAGCACTCTCTTCTTTATGACAACCCTGATTCAACCTGAATATTTGTAGTAATCCAAGATCAAGTCCGTTGTCAAATATGAGAACATTCCTTTATGGGACACCTGCAAAATCTCCATGGTTACTGCTGTGGTTGGGATCATCAAGATAATTACTTGAATATAGCAATACTCATAGGGATAAACAGTAAGTTTAACTAAAATACAAACAGAAAAATGTCACTGTTTGTGGAATTGGCAAAGGCTACCATTTCCTATCTGAATGACTTCAAAGAAACATGATAACAATTATCAGTGGAACCATCATCATTCACATAGCTAGCAGAAGATTTAATTGTCTATTATATGATTGATTCCCACATTATTACTCAACTGTTCCCCAACATTGTACTTTACTTTGAGCAATACTATGTCCATTATGACGTCTTGACAAGAATCTACAAAGACATTATGAAATGTGTGTTAAAGGACACAACTTTATCTAAAAGAAGAACTGCAAATAATATTAGTCTAATATTCATTATGAAATACAACATAAACTGGATAGTGGCAGTAATTTAAGGTCAAAACCATGCAGAAAAGCATTTTTTCACTGCACAAATATATCGTAAAGAAAATGGAGAGGAAAAACATCATTAATACCTGTGCACATACAAACTGACAAAACTCACAGTGTTAATCATAAATTTTCATTTAAATACAAAAGGAAAAACACAAATGAGAACTGGTAGGGATACATTTTTTGTTACCTGAATACTTGCAACAAAAATGAACAAGAAATATTTGGATCACCATTACCACCTACCCATATATAAAAAAATATATAAATATATATAAATAAATAATTAAAAATATCTTTTAAAACAGAAGAGCAGATAGTTTGTGTTGTAGTTTAGGCCCACATCTCCATTTACCTCACTACCAGCAATGTCTCTCATTAAGTGCCATAAGTATGCTCACTGTGATCTCTTGGCATGTCCTGAAAAACATTTGTGGGAAATGTGCTTGGCACAAGTCTCATTATACCTGAAGATATGCAAGTGCCCTTGTCACTTATATTGGGACCCTTCAAATTTACTTGGACACTTGCAGAAGTCAAAGATTGACTGTCCTAAGATATGCCTTCCTTCCTTGAAGGCACACCTACAAATATCCCATGGTGAATAAATAGGACAATATGACAAACTACCTGAATACTCACAATCTCACAATGACAATGAGTAGAAATATACATTATCTCTACATAAGAAAATAGCAAAAACTCATGCTTGTTAGTATTATCAAAGACAAATTACCATAAACAAGCCAAAAGCAAGGTAAATGTGACTCTTGAAAACAGTAGTTAGAGATATAATGCACTGTATGAGTCAATGTCACATTTCTTAAGTGTATACTACAAAAGATGTGATAGGGTTACATGCAAACAAATGTGGCAACACCTTTGCCAGGGGTAGTATCATCACTTACCTGTAGGCCTGATAGTCACAAGATGTGTGCTGTGGTTTAGGCCCACATGAATATTACCTCACTAGCTGCTTTGTATTTCACTGAGTACCTTTGACAAGAACTTGATGTTGTCTCCAAATAAACTGGAAAAATTATGAAAAATTACTTTAGTATTAATATTATTTTATCACAATACCAGCAAATTCCATGGAAGCTGTGTAATTTTAAGACTCATCAATGTTACATGCATAATTGTAGAAATCTAAGGATAAATCTTGTAAGACAACTAATCTTTGACAAAGGAGCAAAGAATATGCAGTAGAACAATGACAGTTTGTTCAATAAATGGTGCTGGGAAAACTGGACTGCTACTTGCAAAAGAATGAAGCTAGACTACTACCTCACAGCATGCACAAAAACCAACTGAAAATGGATTTAAAAATGGGAGATAAGACCTTAAATCATAAAATACACAGAAGAAAATATAGGTAAAGGTAAACCACTACATGATATACATCTCAGGAACATCTTTAAAGACACAAAAAAAGTGAAGGAAAAGATAAACAACTGGGATTACATCAAATTAAAATGCTTCTGTACAGCAAAAGAGACAACAACCACAACAAAGAGACACCCTTCTGATTGGGAGAAAATCTTTGCATTCCATACAACTGATAAGGGACTGATCACGAAGATCTACAAAGAGCTGATGAGACTCAACAAAGACAAAGTAAACAACTCACTCAAAAAATGGGCAGAAGAGCTAAAAAGACATTTCTCCAAAGAGGAGAAGATGCAAATGGCCAATAGGCATATGAAAAAATGTTCAACATCACTAGTAATCAGGGAAACGAAAATCAAAACCACAATGAGCTACCACCTTACACCAGTGAGAATGGCACATATTAAAAAAAAAATAAAACGAAAACACCGACCGGGAGAACATTTTTGCACACAATATTAATGATAAAGGACTGATCACAAAATCTACAAAGAGCTGATGAGACTCAACAACAACAAAGAAAATAATCCAGTCCAAAAATGGGCAGAAGAGCTAAAAAGAAACTTCTCTGAAGAGGAAATACAAATGGCCAACAGGCATATGAAAAAATGTTCAACATCACTTGTAATCAGGGAAATACAAATCAAAACTACAATGAGATACCATCTGACACCAGTGAGAATGGCACCTATTAAAAAAACTAGCAACAACAAATGTTGGTGAGGTTGTGGAGAAAAAGGAACTCTCCTGCACTGTTGGTGGGAGTGCAAACTGGTCCAACTACTGTGGAGAGCTGTGTGGAGATTTCTTGACCGACTAAACATAGAGCTTCCATATGATTCAGCAATTCCACTCCTAGGTATTTACCCAAAGGACACAGAAACATCAATTCCAAAGAGCACCTGCACCCCTATGTTTATAGCAGCACTGTTTACAACAGCTAAGCTTTGGAAACAACGCAAATGCCCAAAAATAGATGACTGGATTAAGAAGATGTGGTACATACACACCATGGAATATTACTTAGCATTCAAAAAAGATAAACACATGCAATTTGCAGCAACATGGGTGGCGCTGGAAGGATTCATGCCCAGCGAAATAAGCCAGAAAGAAAAAGAAAAATACCGGATGGTCTCACTCATAGCAGGAATCCAGAAAACTTAAATAATGGACCAGGAAAAAGAATAACTATAAGAAAGAAAATAACAAAATCAACAAATAACTATGAACCAGAGACACTCTATGGGGGGTGAGGGGGCGGGGAAAGGAGGGATTGGGGTCAAATTAAGGGGGTTGTAATTGTATGGGAAATATAAAAATAAAATTTAAATTAAAAAATTTACATAAAGATAAAAATAAATAAATAAAAATTAAAAAAAAACTAGCAACAGGCCTCCCTGGTGGTGCAAGGGGTTAAGTCTCAGCACTGTAAAGCTATAAACAGCCACTGGAGCATTAGCTTGATCCCTGGTCAGGGAGCTAACCCACATAGTGCAGCAGACCTCACCTTTCTCACCCGCTGCTCCCTTCAGCAGTGTATTTCAGTAAATCTGCCTGTCCACTCTGTCTCTGGTGAAGCCCTTCACTCTCCCCCCAACACATGCACACCTCTGGCCTACACCCCAGCTATTTTATGCATAAATAAATAAAATAAATCTTTAAAAAAAAACTAGCAACAACAAATTTGGCAAGGATGTAGAGAAAAAAGAACTCTCCTATACCGCTGGTGGGAATGAAAACTGTTCCAACCACTATGGAAAACTGGGTGGAAAACTACTAGAAATGGGGCTTCCATATGATCTGGCAATTTCACTCTTAGGAATCTACCCAAAGGACACAAAAACATTAATTAAAAAGGATACCTGAACCCCTATGTTTACTGCAGCACTATTTACAATAGGTAAGCTATGGAAACAACCCAAATGCCCAAAAATAGATGACTGGGTGAAGAAAATGTGGTATATATACACAATGGAATATTACTCAGCAATCAAAAAGATAAACTTATGCCATTTACAGCAACATGGATGGAGATGGAAGGGATTATGCTCAGTGAAGTAAGACAGAAAGAAAAAGAAAAATATAGGATGATTTCACTTATAGGAGGAATGTAGAGGAACCAAGTAAGTGATCAGGAAAAAAATTATTATAATAAATTAAAAATCAAAATCAACAGACAACTATAAATCAGAGACATTCTGCAGGGGAGGAGGAGGGAGAAGGATCAAAACAGGGGAGGGAAGAGCACAGGGGACAATTGTGATGGTACACGGGTGAATTGGTGGTGGGAATTTTATGGGGACTACACCTGAGAGGAAAAAGTATACATTGTACAAAAATGAAGAATGATGTAAAATATATATAACATAAAATAAAAAAAATATACTATCCTCTCTTTAGGGACTAGCTCTGAAGTCCCATGTAAATAATGTGCTGTGGAAAATGTGATAAAATACTTTGACATCTGCAAGCTCATGTATCACTATGGGTGTATAAAATATATACTTTCTGAAATAGAGTGCAGAAAAACCTCAAGTTTCCAAACACGGTTAGGATCAAGTTAATTTTGAAGTTTGAACATGCAAAATAAGTGAATATAATGGGTCTTGAAAACATCATAGTCACATGCTCTCTAAAATAATCTCATAGGGCCTCCCCTGGTGGCACAGGTGGTTGAGAGCAGCGTTGTAACGCTGTCGGCGACCTCTGCAGCGCCAGTTCAATCCCAGCCAGCTGGCGAGGGTCCCACATGGCAAGGCAGACCTCTTCTGTTGTACCTGCTGCTCCCCTCAGCAGTGTATTTCGTCAGTCTGCCTGTTCTGTTCCCTGCTCTGTCTCTGGTCAATCCTCTCACCCTCTCACACATCTGGCCTGTACCCCGGTTCTTGTATGTATGGATAAATAAATAAATCTTAAAAAAAATAAATAAAATAATCTCATACCTGTGTGTGAGGAAAGAAATTAATGGAACACGGGTAAAATAACAAACTAGTGTTGTGCCAGGGATACCATGCTCACTTACCTACTTCTAAATATCAGATGGTCTGTACTGAGATAAAATCTACTTTATAGTTATTTGGTTACTAGAAGAAAGCCCTGCTAGCGACTATTATTAGGTTCACTGTTACCTCATGACAGCAATCTAGGAAACTGACAAATTAGCTAAGTGTTCTGAAGGACAAAACTTGATTTGCCCAAAGAAATAAAAATCAAATCACAACTGTCACATGATCTTGGATCCTGACATCATTGCAGGAACTATCAATACTACCTGCATTTCAGTGGTATTTCACAGTTAAGGTCATTGTTAAAGACACTATCATCTCTATTCTGAACCTGTAGAAATCTCATTACAAATACTGTGGGGTGGAACAGTAGGATAAATTACATAAACTCACATCTCCCTCACTTGTTAATAAGGATAAACATGATTTATTTAAATTCTAAGAGATAAGGATTAGTAGCATTGGTTGTGACAATTCATTTTAAACCGAGTGCCTATAATAAACTGAGCCACACAAATATTAGGAACACCATAACCATTCCCTTAGTTATCTAGAGGCCAGATGGTCTGTGGGTGCTGTAGGCCCACAACATCACTTACCTGGATACAAGCACTGTCCCTCTAATCATCATTGTGAGGGTCACCATGACAACTAGACAGCAGCCTGAAAAACATTGTGACAAATGTGTCTAGAGTCACACAGTCTATACATGGGCCTGAAAATGGCCCTGTTCAGTGCCACCATGGCAGGGCCTGTCAACTCTACCTGGAACCCTGCAGTATTCCAAGGTATGTATCGTTGTGAGATGCGAGAGAGATGGCGAAAGAGATGGCAAAGCAAACCATCTTCTCTTGACTGCTGACCTAAAAAATAAATCCAAGGTTGTCACTGTGACTCACAGCTCCATGATGATTATGTGCATATTTAATAATTGGTCAGCAGCCACATGCTCTAACATAAATTTCCTACAAAATAAACAAAAGGAGGAAAATATGGTTGCTAGAATTTGTAAGGTATCTTTAATTTCCTAGCAGATGATGTGCACAAGTCATGTAGCAGGAAGTGTGGGGACACACTCACTTACCTAATCTCTGAATGTCAGATGGAATGTGAGGTGGCTTAGCGCTACACCATCACTTACTCCATACCAACAGTGTCCCAGTAACTACCGTTGAGTGACTTTCTGTGATGCCATCCCTTGAATCTGTGTATCTCATTCTGCATGTACACCTGCAAACACCTTTCATGTACATTCCAGGACCCACCAATACTTCCTGGATATGGGCTCAACTGTGAGGTTATATCCTGGTGAGACACACTGCTCTCTTAGAGGGAAACATGCAGCAATTCCTCTGTCCACACTATAAAGAGTAGTAACTCTCATTACCCAGAAAACATCACATATGTCTTTCACTTCTACTTTAAATACATTCCCTCTCCAAAGAATACAAAATGTATCAATCTCACTAGTATTAGGGGCAAATTAATTTCTTAACTACAAATATGACAAAACCAATGTATATGAGACTCAAAGACATTAATTAATTGAGAATTGAGAATTTGAGAAATTGAGAAATTGAGAATATCTCCAGCAACTGATTCTCACACAATCTATTATCTATATACTAGAAAAAGCCTTAACAGCATATATGCAATAAACTAACATAAAATGGTGTTAAGACACCATCCTCACTTAGCTACATACGTGAAGATCAAAAGAACTATATTGGGGTAAGACCCACTTGACCACATACCTGGTTACTACAGGGTCCCATTAATAAGGATTGTTAGGCTTACTGTGGTAATATAACTCCTACTGAAACAGGGGCAGGAGGATGGATGGGATCTCAGAATAAGCCAGAATGGCCGCCCACCTGCCCAGGCTCTAAGTTAACAAGAGAAGCACCAAAAAGCCCCAAAAGGCCAAAAGGCCAAAAACCAAAACCAAGGGCTATCGCAACACAATGTCCATACAACGGGGGCCTATAGGCTATAGCCCATCAAAGGATAGTGCCTGATAAAAGGACAGGTCAATGTCTGTGGGTTCTCACTTGCTCCCGAGCTACCCACATGGCACAGCAGACCTCTCCTAACTCGCCTGCTGCTCCCCTCAGCAGTGTGTTTCAGTCAGTCTGCCTGTTCTGTTCCCCACTCTGTCTCTGGTGGATCCTCTCACACCCCCCACCCCCGCACCTGTGTCTTATACCCCAGGTCTTCTATACATAAATAAATAAATAAAATAAAAATCTTATGGCCCTCCCTGGTAGCGCAGCAGTTGAGCACTGGGCTGCGAAGCTGCCCGCAGCCTCTGCAGCGCAGGTTCAATCCCCAGCCCCCGGCGAGGGTCCCACATGGCGCGCAGACCTCTCCTGCTGCCCGCTGCTCCCCTCAGCAGTGTACTTCGGTCCTTCTGCCTGCTCTGCTCCCCGCTCTGGCTCTGGTGAATTCTCTCACCCTCCCGCGCTTCTGACTGTACCCAGTGCATGTATTAATAAATAAATAAATCTTAAAAAAATAAAAATAAAAATCTTAAAAAATATCAAATCAAAGAAAAATAATAAAGTCCCCTCCAAACTGACTTAGTTACCAACCTCCTTCTGGGAGTATCAGTGAAGTGGGGCCCCTGGAGCAGGGCCCTCTAAATTCATGGGCCCAGCCCCACTAAGGGACATTGGGTACAGGTTGCCTCTGGCTCCACTGAGTTCTTTGGACCCCGCCAGTCCAGGAGCCTGCCCTGACCTCAGTGCAGGTCCAGGCTGGGCCGAGACCAGGCTTTTCCCTTTCACATCAGTCTCCAGCATACACTTAAGAATGGACCAATTTGGTTGGCGCTTAATCAGCACCAATCAAACAGCAGGGATTGGAGCATCCCACCTTTTTGACAGTTATGCAAATATGGTGAAGTTTGCTCCTCCCCTTTTGGAAGTTATGTAAATATGGTGGTTTGCCCCCCCCCTTTGGAAGTTATGCTAATATGGTGCAGTTTGCCCCTCCCCTTTGGAAGTTATGCAAATATGGTGCAGTTTGCCTCTCCCCTTTGGAAGTTATGCAAATATGGTGTAGCTTGCCCCACCCCTTGACAGTTATGCAAATATGGTAGTTTGTTCCAACCCTTTTGGAAGCTATGCAAATACAGTGCAATATGCACCTCCTCTTTGATTATTATGCAAATATGGAACCACTGGCCCCTCCTCTTTTGGAATTTATGCAAATATGGTGTACTTTGCCCCTCCCCTTTTGGAACTTATGTAAAAATAGTATAGTTTACACCTCCCCTTTTGGAATTTATGCAAATATGGTAGTTTCCCCTCCCCCTTTTGGAAATTATGCAAATATGGTACAGTTTGCCCCTCCCCTTTTGGAAAGTATGCAAATACAATATAGTTTCCCCTCCCCTTTGGGCAGTTATACAAATGCAGCTAGTTTCAGCTGCATGGGTGCAGCATGGGTGCCAATCAATCAAATGGACTAATCAGGTGGGCAGGCACCCTGCAGAGTAAACAAGAATACAAAATATCTGGTTTTTAGTAATATTATCAGGGTAAAATTAATATCTTCACTGAATACATGCCAAAATACTATATATATATATATATATATATCAGAATTAATAAATTACATGAATTTCTGAAAATAAGAATGTATTTAATAAGTTAATGTCATCTCATATCTGTACACTAGCAAAACATTGATAAGACACCTACAAACGAACATATTTAGCACTTTGTTAGGGACATCATATGCAAATATAAATATATATGCTTATATATAAAGAGTGTTACATATAAATTTATATTTGTCTTTATAGAAATGCAGATATATATATATTCATCCATATGTATATCTATAATCTATTAATAACTGATAGTAGGATGGATGGATAGACAGATATTTTAAGGAATGGGCTCACACTGAAACATGGCAGGGAGGTGACCAAGAGAAGAGCAGATAAAAGCCCAAGAGACAAACCAAGGACTACAGCAATACTTATACAATGGGGCCTATAGCAAATAACAGGACAGTGCCCAATAGAGGACAGGTCACTGTCTGTATATTCTCATCTGCGTGCACAACTGCAAGACATCTCAGGATCAACAGCAATGGGGTTTATTTTACAAACAGAGGAAACAAAGAGGTTACTGTAGCCACAAGTGGCTGGCTATCCCATCCCAGAGAGTGTCCACTGATAGTACAGATGCAAGCAGTGTGCCGGTCACCTGTCAACAGAGCTAGACAGCATTGGCCAACAGTGATGGTCACTACTGGTCACCCAAAGGCAGTGTCAGAGACACCAAGTGTCAACAGCTCTTTGGAAGTTGTTGGACTATACCAACAACAGCTCTTTGAGACACCAGGCTTATGGTCTTTGGTGCCCCTTTCAGGTGATGTCAGAGACAGGACTGCAGGCCCAGTCTCTGACAAAGGCCTTCAACTTCTCTTCCCTCCTCAGAAGTTGGCTGCTGAATGCTTCTTCTTTCAAGGTCGGTGCTGTTCCCTCCTCTTTCTTCATTCTTCAATGGCTGGAATAGTGTCCCATCAGCTCCCTTTAGCCCTGCATTATATCCTTTTTCGGGGTGCTCCACCTACAAATGATTAGACTGTTTTTCAGTCTTAAAGCTGATTGGACCATTTAGCACCAATCAGCTCATAGCTTGCACGTGATTGATCCATTCTACAATCCTGGAAGTATGTATAAGAGGGAGGTTGCTGGGCTCCAAGGAGTCACAGCTGAGCCGGCCTGTGGTGGGGCAGCAGGGTGAGAACACCACTGCTGCTGCTGGCTCCTGCCACTGAGGCAGCTTCAGTCACTGAGGCAGGATTCTGGTTTCAACATGATTCTGGAGATTCAGGGAAGAGTTTCAGTTCAAGTCTAAGAGGTCTACTGGCAGAATACCTCTTCCTCAAGTGAGGTCAATCTTTGTTCTATTAAAGCCTTTAACTGATTTGATGAGGCCCACCCACATTATCGAAGGCAATCTGTTTTACTCAAAGCCCATCAATTTAGTCATTTAGATTTTAATGTCATCCAAACAAACACCTTCACAGATATATCCAAAATAATGTTTGACCCAACATCTGGGCACTATGGCCAAGACACATATAAAGAACCATAACCATAAAAATAACCATAACACTAGTTTCCAGGCTCCTTCATGGGTAGGAAGTTTTTCCTGGGAAAATGAAGCTCTCTCATGACACAGGAATACCATGTTTCCAGCATGAATAAGCTAGGCTGTGGAAGTTATTTGAAATCAATTCTATAAAGGCTGTTTGATCTGCACACATCAGGACTTACACATGCAACCACTGAAAAGAAACCATTTGGAAAATCAATTAACTTTCTTTTATTGAGATTTTTCTCTCCATAGCTCACTCCCCACTCCATGTAGACGATTCAATATCTAACAAAACATAACTGCAGCAAACAGAAATACATTCACACTCCTATTTTCTGGGTCTACAAGATTTGGATTCTGACACAGAATCCAATTCAAATTTCACTAGTCAAATGACTTGGAATTCCCCTGGTAAAGCTGAGACTATAAAGAAAACACACTAGACTTTTGAAAAATACCTTGACCAAAATAAAAGGCCTTTTTGAGGATTCCGAGTATGTGAAACACTTTCATGCCAAAAAAACACAGGTTAAAGCAAATGTCTAATTAGTATTCTCAGTGAGATTGTTAGAATTATATACTCATTGAATGAATATAACATTAGAAAATATTGCATTCAGATGAAAACTAGGATTACTAAACTTAAGTATGCAATGGAGGCAGTAAATAACTAATTGAAATATACAAAAAAAAAAGAAAAAAGAAAAAAATTCTCTGAATAATTCCGGAAAGGATGATGAGATGAAGAAATAAACCTTGTAAGTAAAATGAACTTAAAAATAAGGGTACTTTTTCATGTATCTTCCACAAAATCAGATAATGCAATTTAAATGTAATAGGAATTCTGGGCAAATATTATCTCTGTGGCTCCAGACCCACTCACTACTTTTCCTATCCTAATGTTTGTCATATGAGGATTACCTGTATAGATGGTTTAAAGAGACTGGTCTTTGGGTCTGGTCTATGAGAGACATTGGCAGGCGGTAGAAATATGGGAGAACGAGGCCCAGATATTTACTCCTCTAGTTGGTCACTGAGTAACAATGGCTGTGGTCTTCTACTAAAGGTCACAGCTCTTATGTGTAATACCCCTTCAGAGATACTGGTATAGTTCCAGCCCACAGCTCTTTCTAAGTCCTGAAAAACACTCCTTCCCTTTCCCTTTCCCTTGATAAAGGATCCCAAGCTGTTTTATTCTAGGTGCTTCACCACCACTTTGGTTTCTTTTAGCATTTTCTATACTTCATTAAACTCTACTCAACGACTTTATTTGAGAATACTATCATTTTTTAGCTACTGGGATCCTGAATGATGTAGTTAAAAATGTCTTTGGTCTGTCTGCCTGTTCTGTTCCCCGCTCTGTCTCTGGTGAATCCTCTCACCCTCCCGCACATCTGGCCGCTACCCCAGTTCTTGTATAAATAAATAAATCTTAAAAAAAAAAAAAACAACCAGCAAGAATAGAGGAAAATATTGAGAGTGGCCCATGTAGTTGGAGACGATAATGAAAAGGGTTATCATTGAAAGAAAAAAAATTTCTTCAGATTGTCTCAATTTCATTAGAAAAAAATATGATTTAAAAGTAATATGGTTACTACTGAGATAGGTAATATTTATGTTACCCTTAACATGGTTAATGATTATTTAATGATTAATGACTCTGATGTTCTGAAACCAATTTCAACATGTGGGGTTTCTCCCACCATTAAGGATCGATTCTCAGGATAACAGCTGGGTGTCCTACAATTCAATTACAATAACATAATTGTTATTACGATAACATCTACCCTGAGACAGCATAAGATCCCACAGGTTAAGGGATCAGTTCTATAATACTGCTCCCACCGCCCCCCACCCTGATTTCAAACACCAATCTCAAGTCCAGGTTGTTACCTGTACTTCTAATCAACAAACTACAAATCAGAGATGCCTGTTTGTTGGGCATCTCCCCTTTGTTGGATTTGAATATTTTGCTAGAGGGGCTCACAGAACTCAAAGAAACATTTTACTTACTGGATTATACTAGCTTATTATAAAAAGATGTAACTCAGGAACAGTCAGATGGAAACATGCAAGGGTAGGGAGTAGGGAAATGGCACAGATTTATCATGATCTCTCAGAGTATGCTGTTCTCCATGCCTTTCAGCGTGCTAACCAATCAAGAATCTCTCAAAAACCTTCCTCCTGGGTCTTTAAGAGGCCTCCTTACAGAGGCATGATTGATGAAATCATTGGTCATTGGTGACTGACCTCAATTTCTAGCCTCTCTCCCCTTCCTTGTGGGGTGGGACTGAACATTCCTACCCTCTAGTCACAAGGTTGATTTCTCTGGTAACCAGCTCTCATCTTTAGGAGCTTTCTAATAGTCACTTCATTAACATAATAAAAAGATAGCATTTTTCTCTCAACCCTTAGGAAATTCTAAGGTTTTGGGAGCTGTGAGCCAGGAATCATGGACAAAGATCAAATAAATATGAGCAATATATTTCAGTAATGTAAATGATAAAATTCCTTTTTCTTATAAACCACACTACTGTATTGGCCCAAAGAGGCACAGAGTCTGTAGACAGCATCTTGTTTAGCTCTCATTTGGCATAAAATTGAAAAGCTGCTATTGTTACAAGGTTTTATATGGTCATAGTCTTAACTATGGTCATAGTTATTTACTCCCTCCCCTGTTGCTATGCCCTTGGCCTTGGGTCTCTAAAACACCCTCCCACTCTGAGTAGGGTGTCTGTCTCACTCCTTGGCTCTGGGTTAGCCATGTGACTTGCTCTGGTCACTGGAACTTTAGAAATGTGAAACCGACAGGGACATGGAAAAAAGTGCTTGATGTTTCTGCTAGCTATCTCAATCTAAGGCCTTTTCCGTGCAAAAGTAGACTTCTGAACAATGAGATATGTGGATCAAAGATAAGTAGTTCAATTGTCCCTACTGGGCCTATCCTAGTTAAATCTCCAGAACCAAACCAACCTGGCCAACACGAAGTGACTACTGATGCAAGACTGCCCAACGGAGATCAGAAAAACTGCGCCACTCACCCAAGTTTCATGAATTAATAACTCCTTATTGTTGTAACGCCTTGAATTGTAGAATGCTTTGTTACACAACATTACTGTTGCAAGAGATAACTGATACACGAGGAAATCAAGGTATCCATTATCCCAGGAGTTGTAACCATAAGAATTATGTAAATTTGGAAATCTCTTCAAGTTATTTTTCTGAATCTATCCTCTGTATTTTAGTAGTTATTATCAATAAAATGCTCAGAATTGGCAGGTTGAGGTAGGGAGAAGTTAATATAAATCATGTTGGGGAGAAAAACAATTCTTTATCCCCCCACCCATCTTAGGTTCATTGACTAATTGAACTGACAAGACACACTAACCAGAGAAAAAAGTATGCTTCATTAATACATAATCAGCACAGGGCCTCCCCTGGTGGCGCAGCGGTTGAGCGCTGGTCGAGGCTGCGCCAGTTCGATCCCCGGCCACTGGTGAGGGTCCCACTATATATATATATATATATATATATATATATATATATATATATATATATATATATATAATTAGCACAGGAGGTTGACAAAAAATGAGACTCATGCATGAGGTGGTCACATAATTGAGGCTTATATAGAGCTTTGGGGCTAAAAGGGCTTTGGGGGTTCTGGGTAGGTTAGAAAACTTTTGGGAAGGAGACCAAGGGAGGTATGATAAATAAGGATCGTTTAAAGATTTGTCAGACCTAAATTAGTTATTTCTTCAAAAGCTAAGAGTTGTTAAGAGTTCTCTTTTTCTGGTAAAGAGAGGGAAATCTCTACAAATGGAAATTTCCTTTTCAAAAGGAATATATCACAAGAATGAAAGTAGAGAGAAGGCCTCCCCTGGTGGCG
This sequence comes from Talpa europaea, assembly GCF_964194135.1. Taxonomy (NCBI): domain Eukaryota; kingdom Metazoa; phylum Chordata; class Mammalia; order Eulipotyphla; family Talpidae; genus Talpa; species Talpa europaea. The sequence goes on from NC_140081.1 coordinate 27,687,267, forward strand.
CAGCGGTTGAGCGCTGGGTTGCAAAGCTGCCTGCAGCCTCTGCAGTGCCGGTTCGAAGCCCGGCCACCAGCGAGGGTCCCACATGGCACGCAGACTTCTCCTGCAGCCTGCTGCTCCCCTCAGCAGTGTATTTCATCAGTCTGCCTATTCTATTCTCCGCTCTGGCTCTAGTGAGTTCTCTCACCCTCCCGCACTTCTGACTGTACCCAGTGCTTGTATAAATAAATAAATAAATCTTTAAAAAAAAAAAAAAAGAATGAAAGAATATAGGCAACTGAATGGAATATAAGAAGTGCTTCTGGGCCTCCCTGGTGGCACAGGGGTTAAAGATAGTGCTATCAAGCTATCACCAGCCACTGCAGGCCGGACAGGGAGCTAACCCACATGAGCAGACCTCTCCTCTTCACCGGCTGCTCCCCTCAGCAGTGTATTTCAGTAGATCTACCTGTTCTGCTCCCCACTCTGTCTCTGGTGAATCCTCTCATGCCCCCTTCCCTGCACCTCTGGCTTATATTCCAGTTCTTGCATGCATGCATAAATAAATAAATAAATCTTTTTTTTTTAAAAGTGATCCTGAAAAATAATCAAGAATCTGTAACAAAACCTGATTTTTCATTTTACTTTTTAACTATGCACTGATTTTTACTAGAAGTGATCCACTCAACCAATACAATTCCACATATAGATTAAGAGCCCCTATTGAGTCTTCAGTCTGAGTCTACTAAGTCAATTCTTTGATGAAGACCCATTAGCATAGTCCCTTGCTAGTCTCTCTATAAGGAAAACTGTGCATGCTTATTATAAATGATAGCTATTTAAGGATCTAGATTGTTTTCACCCGTATGACTTAACTTCCAACCCCTGGCTTTATAGAATAAGAGCAAATTGATTGAAGAAATGAACGGTATTAATCTTTAAATGCCATGAAAAGTTCTTTGGGCTAAAGCTTTTCCAAAAGGATGGATTCTGATTTCTAACCTTTTTACGATTCCTTACAATTTTAGGAAATATAAAAATAATTAGAAGACAGTGTAAATGTGCATTTGTGATATTGGTATAATACCCAATGGCAGAATCAATAAGGAAATATACCAAGAGAATAATAAATCTGATTAAGTAAAAACTGGAAATGATTGCATTACAGAAAGTGAAATAAATCAAAATGAAAAGCAAATAACATGAATAAAATATTTATGGTAAATACGACCGACAATGGTTTGATATCTTTCATATAGAAGAAACCCTTCTAAAATAATTAGAAATGACAAATAGTAGGAAAAAATACACAAAGCATATAAACTGTTATTTCACATAATAAAAATATTATGGACACAAGGCATATAAAATATTCAAACTCTGTAGAAATAATGTGAATTTGGATTTTGTTCCTAGCCAAGATACAGTGCTGAGACTGAATTTACCTTTACACCTGAAACAACACAATAATAAATAAATAAATAAATAAATAAATGTGACATAACTATTTCCAAGACACCAGATAGCAAAAAATAAAGGACAACTATCCCTGTAAGATAGTAAAAAATTAGCTAAATATTCTGATTCTCAAGGTTACTAACTGAAGAGAATTTCCAGGCTAAGACACATGGAGAAGAAACCCACAGAAAACACCAAATTCCTGGAGTTGAGGAGATGAATCTGACAGCTCAGGGACAGCAGGATATGTAGAGTTCATAGGGCAGAATACTAGAGAGGAGAGAGATTAACAGAGAGAAGTCCAGAGGTCCCGAAATCTATAGAGAACCTTCCTTGAGTATTCAACAGAGTAATAAACAGACCATGTATGTGATAGGAAATTATACAAAGCCAGGGAAAGAACCACTTGGATGGATTAAGGTACTACGCAGCACACATATAAAGCTGGGAATAGTGTCTATTTTCTCTAGTCTGTCTGGAAAAACTTGTAATTCATTGGATATTGAATAAACAATTTAGAAAGATCATGCCTCAATACAAAGGAATAATTGGCTCTGACAGGGTTTAGGATGAAGTAACCCTGAATATGGCAACTCAGCATATTGAATATTAGGAATACCGATGTATACCCTGTATGCTCAATAAGATAACTAGAGACATGAAAGATATAAAAAAGACCCAATATAAACATTTATCAATGAAAACTATAATGTATGAGATGAAAAATACACTGGATGGGATTAAGAAAATATTAGTCATTGCAGAAGAAATGGTAAATGAACATGAAGACATAAACAACATAAACAATCCAAAATGAAACACCAAAAAAAGGGGAGGGGAATTAAAATGTAAATAATCAATATGCAAAAAAGGCACAGACATATCTCACACTTTATACAAATATTTACTCAAAATGGATCATAGACCTAATTGGAAAATATAAAACTCTAAAACTTTTAGAAGAAAATAAGGTAAACATCAGTATGACCTTTGGGTTGGTAATGAATTTTTAGATACACGACCAAAAGCATGATCAATGAAAAAAAAAACTGACAAGTTGGCTTTTATCAAAATTAAAAACGTTATTCTTCAAAAGGCACTGTGCTAAGTATATGGAGGAAAAAGACAAGCCATAGAAAATATTTGCAAATCTGACATCTGAGAAAAGACTTGCATTCAGAATATCTAAAGAACTCAACACAAAGAAAACAACCCAACTGAAAGTGGGCAAAAGATTTAAACAGACATTTCACCAAAGAGGATATACAGATGGCAAATAAGCATATGAAGTGTGATGCTCAACATCACTTGCTATCAGGGAATTGCAAATTAAGAGCACAATGATATAATACCATACAGCTATTAGGTTAAAAATGAAAGTCATACCTAACAATACCAAATGCCAGAAGTATACAAAGCAGCTGGAGTTCTTATACATTGCTGCTGGGAGTGACCTCTGTAAAATGGTTTGGTATTTCCTTATAAAATTAAACATATACTTATCATATGTCCCAGTATTCGCACTAATAATAGGTAGTTGCCTTAGAGGAAAAAAAAAAAACACTCAGAATCATGTATATGAATATTCATAGCAGCTGTAATCATAATTTCTAAAAATTGGAAATAACCCAAAAGTCTATCAGCAGTTTAAAAGATAAATAAGCTGTGGTATACTCATATAATAGAACACCACTTAGCTATAAAAAGGGAAAAATTATTGATACAAGCCAGTATTTTTTGGTTCTCAAAGGCATTACACTGTGTGGAAAAAAAAAATCTCCAAGGTTATAGACTGTATGAGTTCATTTACATGACATTTGGAGAAGGCAAAATTATTGGTATAGAGAGCATATCATTAGATACCAATGAATAGGAATGAAAGTAGGTTCAGCTATACAAGAAAGATTTTTTTTGGGCAGGGAAAATGCTTTGTATCTGACTGTGTGGTTGTTATACATATTGATACATATGTTTTAAATCATAGAATTGCACACAATGCAATACTACTATATATCCATCAAGATGGCTAAAATGCAAAAAACCGAAAATTCCAAGTACTAGCAAGCATGTACAGTGATTGGATTGCACATGTACTACTGGTAGGATACACACTGTGAAATCACTTTGTAAAACTCTTTAACAACATTTACTAAATTTAAACATATGCATATCCTATTACCTAGCACTTCTACTCCTTCATAATGATAGGATTTAAATGCATACATATATCCATACATATACAGGTATAAGAATGTTCATAGCTCAAAAATGGAAATTGCTCAAATACTTATCAACAAAAAAGGAGGGGCCTCCCTGGTGGTGCAAGGGGTTAAGTCAAAGCACTATGAAGCTATCAGCAGCGGCTGTAGCACAGCCTGAGTTGGAGCCCTGGGCAGCCAAGGAGCTAACCCACATGGCATAGCAGACCTCTCCCGTCATGCCCACTGATCCCCTCAGCAGTGTATTTCAGTCAATCTGCCTGTTCTGTTCCCCACTCTGTCTCTGGTGAATTCTCTCACCCTCCCCCCACCACCTCTGGCTGGACCCCAGCTCTTGTATGCATAAATAAATAAATATTTTTTTAAAACCAAAATAACCTGTGGTATACTAATATAATGAAAATTGTATAGCAAATAAAATTAACAAACTGCTACATTTAACAAATAGATGAATCTCCAAAATACAATACTGAATAAGAAGAAAAGAGTGGACATAGGCATACAAATGCCTATCATATAATTTCATTTTTAAAAATCTCTAAAAAGGACAAATTTAATATATTATAGGTCAGAATAGTGATTATTTTGGGGGAGGAAACAGAACTTTTAGAGACTGGTGTGTGATGACATATCATATCCTATGATATTAGTAATGATCTAATATTTTTCATGAGTAATGGTGACCTTTAAAGAGTTAGCATAGTACATTGTCATATGTAAAAGTGCTAATTTTATTTCTTGATGTTTTGACTATTTGCCTTTATATTAAAGTCAACAAAGTGAAACCATTTTGGGTTATTGGCACCAACAAAATAAAAGCCTAAATACTGTCTAGGAATACCAATAATAAATACAGATCATGCTAAGTGCCTTCCCCATAGGAGAACTTCCAGGTTTAAGGAACCATCACCCACAACTTGTCCTCAGGCATGATGGGTATGTAGCTCTGATGGCAAAAGACCCCTGGAATAACTTCCATAAGAATTTTTTGACTTGGACCAACTGATGTGAATAATTTGAAAACAGAGAGTAGAGAACTGGGTTGGAATTTCCATTATGATCCATCTGTAAATTAGTTTGAGGAATGGAACAGTTCTGAGCAGAAACTAAAGGATATGTTTTCTTAAGCATTCCTCACATTCTTTTTCACTCATGTCTCAAAGCATTTATTTGGTTTAATCATTTCAAGATCTCTAGGACTTTGGGACAGTAATTCAAACATTTCAGTGTACATATTCCATTCTTTATTCTTTTTTTTTAATTTTATATTTTTACATCATTTTTCATTTTTGCACAATGTATGCATTTTCATCTTGGTTATATTCCCCATACAATTCCCACCCCCGCCTTATTTTGACCCTAATCCCTCCTCTCCCCCTCTCCCCCTTAGTGTGTCTCTGGTTTATAGTTGCTTGTTGCTTGTTGATTTTTACTTTATTATAATTAGTCTTTTTCCTGGTCCCTTATTTAGGTTTTCTAAATTTCTGCTATGAGTGAGACCATCCAGTATTTTTCTTTTTCTTTCTGTCACTATAAATAAATACAAATTTATTTCATGGAAGAAGGAATGTAAGATAAATAGAAAAAGGAAAGGAGGGAGAAACATGATTCATAGGAAGGAGTTCGAAAAGAATGGATGAAATGGAAGTGAGTTTTTTTATCATTTGAAAAGATAATGATTTAAGGTTTCCAATAATAAAGACATAGGGTCTTCATACCAAAAGGTATTCAAAGCACCAAACAAGATGAATAAAAGTAAATTTCCTATAAACTTGTTAGTGAAATTAAAGAAACCAAGTATCCAGATGAAAACTTTGGAAGCTAGAAGAAAGAAAAAACAGAAAAGGATGTTTTTTCCATAAAAAATGGAATACATTTGGTCAAGGTGGTATTGTAAAAACATTCTTTGAGCTTCAAGCACAATCCATAAATTATTAAGAAGGAAAAGTAAAAGAGTATAATTGAGCTTATAAGAAAGATAACCATCTCAAAAAATGAAACATGAAACAGGAACCAGAATAGTGAGTGGGGCTGAAGTCACAAGCTAGCTGGACCTTGGGGTTGAAACCAGATATGACCAGCATTTATTGAATAAAAGCAACAAGGAATTAAAATCCCCATTGAAGTAGGGGGCCACAATTGAAGTTTCTCTCTGAAATGCCCTCCTGAAAGGAGGTTGAAAAGTGCTTCTGCCAGTTTCTAACTAGGGTTTCAGCTCATGAAACACAGTAGGCGTAGGCACTGAAAGACACAGAGAAAGCTGCCAGCAATCTCTGTAACTGAATCAGCCATATCCCCAATATTACCAAGGGACAAATATTACCAACTGTCAAATCTGATCTGCTCCCAGATGGGGAAGCTAGGCAGTTTGAGTGCAAGAATAAGGAAAGAAAGGAAGAGAGAGAGAAAAAAAAAACAAAACATGTGAAAACATCAGTGGGCCTATATTACATGGGTGGGCTGTGACCATCATCAGCCTTGTCAATGAGCCACAAGCCATACGGCCACTTCTCCTAAGATCATCACTGACCTCACTGACTGACCTTAATAGTTTTGGTGCTCTTTACATCACACACTAATGGTTTGGTGAGTACCATGTCCTCTAGGCCCTTGAGAGGCATATAAACCTCTGGTAGATCTTCTGATTTCACATAATACATCTATTTCAGCATGCCCATATTCTTGACTTTTTAATTCCTTCCTCCACTCTTTGACATGGCAACATAGGCACTTCTCTGTTGTTTTAATAGGGGCTGTGCTAGTTTATTATTTTTTTAAGATTTATTTATTTATTTATACAAGCACTGGGTACAGTCAGACGTGCGGGAGGGTGAGAGAATTCACCAGAGTCAGAGCGGAGAGCAGAGCAGGCAGACCGACGAAGTACACTGCTGAGGGGAGCAGCAGGCGGCAGAAGAGGTCTGCGCGTCATGTGGGACCCTCACCCGGTGGTCGGGGATCGAACTGGCACTGCTGAGGCTGCGGGCAGCTTTGCAACCCAGCGCTCAACCACTGCGCCACCAGGTAGGCCAGGCTGTGCTACTTTAACAGGCTACATACCAGTAGCAACTTTGCCCCCATCCCCTGGGGCTCTTGCTTGGGTACTATTTCCTTTGTCCTAAGTGAACCTTAGTCAGTGAACTCTTGTTTATCCTGTATTATATTCTGGCCCACCTGATCAAGCACCCTCAAAAGCTAACCCATGTGTAATCCCCTAGCTCCAGCCAATAAATATTAGTCAATGTTTGCAGCTCCTTTGGGGTGCAATGTTTTTCTTCCTTTACTAGGAAGACTCCAGCAAGTGCATGTTGGAATTTAACCCTAGTTTTTCATGTGGCACTCAGGAAAGCGGGTGGAGGAAGCGTCTAAGAACAACTTTTTCCCTATAGGGGAGAGAGTTCTACAGTGTTTTCCCACACAGGAGAATTTCTACCTTTAAAAAAGGTGTACTGGGCCTCCCCAGTGTTGCAGTGGGTTGAACACAGTGCTGTGAAACTGTCTGGAGCCTTTGCAGCGCGGTTTCAATTCCTGGCCAGCCAGGGAGCAACCCACATGGCGCAGCAGACCCCTCCTGTCTCATCTGCTGCTCCCCTCAGCAGTGTTTTCAGTCTGTCTGCCTGTTCTGCTCCCAGCTCTGTCTCTGGTGAATTCTCTCACCCTCCCATGCCTCTGGCCTGTACCCCAGCTCTTGTATAAATAAATAAATCTTTTTAAAAAATAAATAAAAAATAAAAAGGTGTACTGGGTTTCCTCCATAAGGGAGGGTCATGGGAGTCTGCCTAGTCATAATCATTGGGAGTGTTAACCCAGAAGTCTATATCCCATGTGTTATGGTTTTAGATTTTTGAAACTAGGGCCTTGACCTTAACATTGACATGTCTTCAATGAGCATTGCCTTGATTTTGAAGCTCCTCAACAGTCACTGTCAGATCCTGATACTTTTGCTCAGATGGGTGTATGTGAAAGCTACCAAAGAAGCCCTCTGGTTCTCAATACTTAGTGCTTACCTATTTTTAAATGCCTTTATTTTCTTACTATCCTTCTCTAGGGTCTCAACACAACTAATTAATAATTGTCCAAGCTCATTGTCCTTGTATATATTGTTCACCCAAATTTTTCCAAAATAATTGTAACAATAATACAATAATTTTTCAGGGTGTTCCCCTTGATCAGAATGTTTTCCCACGTCATTGCCAATGAAACTTTTCACAATTGTGCCATCATACCTGACAAATCAGTTGACATAGTGTTCTTTTTCCCAGCCAATTAATAAATTAAATGGTCTTCAAACCCCATCTTAATACATGTTTTGCACTAGTCCTGATAATGAAATGTGTCAGTTGAAGACCTTTGGCAAACCGATGCTTAACTAGAATTAGAAGTATAAGAGATTTATTGTGGTTAATACCTTTGAAAGATAAGGAAAGAGGGAACAGTGGTACACAGGAAGAGCATTCAGGTTGCAATGAATGTCTGACACATGATGATGGAAGAGAGCAAGGTATTATGTGGGAAGAGGCACAGACTGAGATGCATCTCTAAGGAAATCATGGCCAGTGCAACAAGGTACTTCAGAACAAAGACTGCTTTTGCTTCTATTGGAGTTGTGCCTTGACACCAGCTCCATGACTGGAGCTTACTTGGAAGAGTGTGCCCTTGATTCAAACATTGCAGTGGGTCTCAAACATGATAGAGGCAATTGGCTTACTGTGCACTTCCCAGCAGTTTTTCTCTGAATGGATATCTGAGTGGACAATTTTTATCACTGTCACATGATTTAAAAATGTAATGTAAAAATTATAATGTTCAAAATAACAAGAAAAAACTACAGTAAAATTTCTAACAAATATGTGCATGCAACCTATTTATAGAAAAATTATGAAATATATGGAAGAATATAAAAGACATTCTGACCAAATAGAGAGATAGACCATGTTCATGGAAGAGACAATTCAGTACAATAAAATGTCAATTTTGCTGTTCTGATCTTTGAAGTGAATGCCATTACAATCACATCATTCAGCAGAATTTATCATAAAATTTATCAAGACAATTCTAAAATACACATAAATTTTGAGTGTTTTTAGTATTTAAAAATAATCAAGTCAATAACCATGTGGTTATGGGGTGAAATTGTCTCAATGTATTATTTTATAATAATAATAGGTCAGGAAAATAAAAAGAATTGCAAAATAATGGCTAAAGTTCAATTCTAATTAATTTATTATTATAAAAAGTTAATTATATGTATTAAAAGACTAAATATGCCTATCAAATATACTCATGAAAAATATTTTTAGGGTAGGATTAACACTAATTTTTTGCGGGTTTTGCACTGTGCTAATTTTTCCAAATGTTCAACAAAGTATGTAAAAATAAAATCAAGTCAATAAAGGAACTAAAACAAAGTATGGATAATCACCCTAGCAGATATCAAGATTTATTATAAAGATACAGTAATTTATCACAGTAAGGTAATTTAGGCACAACTACAGAACTTAATGGAAGTGAGAAAGCCAAAGACAGCAAAAGCAGATGCCTTATAAATTGGAATATTTCTTCATTTTCCACTTTCTTTAAATTCATATAGTGTGGATACCGCTCAGAGCAGAAAATGGCCTAATTCTTACTGTTCCACTGCCCTGTTTTACTTAATCTTATATCACTAGTGCAGAGAACTTCCATAAACAACCATATTTCTATTTCAGGAATTTTCACACAAAAATTGGGCCTGTTTTATAAAGTTGTAGTCAGCAAGAACAAGTCAATGAGACTTGTGAGTTAAAAAATGAATCTAGTGAGAGGAAAAAAAGAATCATTGCCCAAATCAATAACTTTACCTCCATTTCTCTGGTGTAATGAAAGTCTCTCTCTCCACAGACCACCTCCTAGCTATCATTTAATATTTTATCTTACTGGTCTCTGATGTTACATTTTCTCTGTGGGTGATGATTTCAAATTCTTTCCCCATAGTTTTCTATATAAAAAATAACCAAATAGAATGAAAACTTTACAATATTATATAAAACAAACTCCAAAGGATATAAAAATCTAAATATGAAAAACAAACTAAACTTTCAAAACAACCTATAGGAGAATATAAATGCCACTTTAGATTTAAGATGGATTTTAAACCCAGAAACAAACAACAAAAAACTTTGGCAAAATATTAATACATTTTGACTAATATTTATTCAAATTTTACTTAAATAATTTTAATTTAATTAATTGATTTAAAATTTGATTTGATTTAAACAGTTGCCTTGGGGAGCCTTCTAACCTACAGTAGACTTGGTATTCATGAGAAATAAAATTTATGGGGTAAGTCACTAGGGTTTAAAAGTTGTTTAGGAGACAGCTGCAGGGAGATAATGAAGCGGGCTGAGGAAAGATGGTGGCACCTAAGTTCAGAGTGTACCGATAGATCAAGGACAGTGGACAGCAGCTCCAGAGAAACAAAAATTGGAAACTATACCCTAACAAACCCGCCAAAAAGAGACAACAACGACTAACACAAAATCCCAACAGATAAAAGCAGCCTCTTGATTCTCAGCAATGGGAGTCCCCTCTTGGCAACAGGAGCTGTGCTTTGCTGCTTCAAGTAAATTTAGCTTCGCCTTGCCTCAAATAAACTTTTGTTGTGCATACTCCACTGTCTTTTCTCCTGCTTTCAAGAAGCCACTACCCCCCGCCCCTCGCCCTGTCTGTCTGTTGTCTGGGAAAGCCAAAAACTTGTGGGTGAAGTGACAATTGCACGTTTCAAGTCTAAGCTAAGCTTATCCTCATACAATAAAGTTAGTCATCTTATTGACTTTCACAGAATAAATTCTTGGATTTTTTTGAATATGACAGTTTTGTTTTCTATATCCACAATCTCTGCTTTTGTTTCATTTCCTTTCTGCTTCCCTTAGGTTTAATTTTGTATTCTTTTCACAACCTACTGAATTTGATATTTTTCTTGGTTATTAATATAAATATTTATGGCTAAGTTTTTTTCTGCATAATGCTTTATGTTGTACCTGATATATAGCATTCATATAGTTGTATTTTTACAGTTTTTGAAATTATTTTTCTCTTAAATCAGTTGTTTTAGGAAAGAAGTTATATTTTGCTTTAAAGGTCATATTTTTATTCTTTCTGTTTTTGTTGTTCACTTCAACTTTTGTGTTATATTGATCAGGGAATATCTTCTGCTTCTCCTAGACATGCCAAAGTGGTCAACCTTGTGTATCATATTACACAAATCTTCTGAACTCTTTCTGTTTTTTTCCTCCTGTTTGTTCTAATATGACATATATTGAAGATTGACCCCAACAATTGTAGTGTGTGCAGTACTTATAAGGGCACATAAAACATTTACCAGAATTTACCATACATTGGGTCATAGAACAAATTTCAAAGGAATTCAGAGTATGTGGATGTAAGCCAGACATCATTAACAAAAATATAACCAGAAAATCTCCTTATATTTGGAAATTTAGTATCATAAGTTTAAATAGACAAAAAAATTGCAATTAAAATTAGAGATCTTAAACTAAATAATAAATGTAAGCTAATTTATAAGATGCATCTAAAGCTATACATACAAAGGAACTTATAACCTTAAACATATATATTCTAATTATTCCTGTGGATATGTAAAAGGTGCAAATTAAATGTACTAAATGCACACTGATATATCACTATCTACTGAACGACTACAATGAAGAATAAAAATGCCAAATATTGTGAGGTATAGAGCCATCAGAACCCTCATGCATTGCTGATCCTACTGTAAATTTATGTAACACTTTTGGAATTTAGGAGATTTTACTATTTGCCACATATCCATTTATTTCATTTGTAGATATATATCTAAAGAAATATGCACATCTACGCATTAAAATTCATGTACAAGAATGTTCACAGCAGCATTATTTGTAACAGTCAAATCCATGAAACAGTTCAGATATCCATCAGTATAGGGTGTATAAATGAACTGAGTATTTTTAATGCAAAATATAGCAATAAAAATTAATGAACTACCACTATGTGCAATGATACTGATGAAGTGCTCACATAAATACAATGTTGGGCAAGAAAAGAATATATACTGCATGATTCCATTTATATAAAACTCAAACAAGGCAAAAAATACAGGCAAAATTAATCTGTAGGTCTAGGAATTACAATGGTGGTTACCTCTAGGGAGGAGAGTCGGATTAACACCTGGGAGGGGGCACAAAGAAAAGATCATTGTGGAGTACCGAGAGAATATTGTAGTCCCTCATCTGGATGATACTTCATATTGCAATTAGTTCTTGAGACAAAATACCTGTGATCTGTGCCCTTCATTTTATGTATCCTATATTCATTTAAAATAGTGAACAAATGAATTTAAAATGACTATTTTATAGTCAGATAGGCACAGGTAAATAAAAGTCTGAACCAAATTTGAGTTGTAAAGATAAAGAGAAAGAAATGCTGAAGTTTAAAAAAAAAAGTTCAAATTTGCTAGCTCCCACTACATTAGCTCCAATTAGATGTTTAAACATATGTTTTGAAAAAGGAATAATCAATGCCACACTTCAGGGCTCTGAAGTGTTTTTACTCACCATTTTTGACACTGAATAACAGATTTTTTTTTCCTCCTGACACCAAATATGTGAAATCTCTTCCAACACCATTTCTCCAACTCTGACACCAAATAAGTATCCAATAATTCAATTCAATTCTGGTGCTAACTGCTACAGAGACATCTGCATAAAAGGGGGAGGCGCATCACAGTGCAGTGAATGGGTGTCATTTTCTCTGCCCCCACTTACATGATGCTGCCTTGGACTACAAGTCCCAGGGTACCATAAACTAGACTTCTCGAACAGGGGAATTGGGGGTGGAGTCAAGCAGTCACACTTGATATATAACTGAACTCTTGTTGACTGGTGCTCACTTGTTTCGTGGCCTAACTTGCACCCTGGTACAGCTGAAAGGAACTTGGAGAAGAGATATTTAGAGACACTTGGGAGAGATCCCTGGGTGCAAGATACATGGAGATGCTGACAGTATCACCCATTATCTGGATTTGTACTTAGGTTTTGCTCCTTTTATCCTAAACTTGACTGGGCTCTTTTGCCCCTTTCTTGTTATTTCCAACTAGAAGTTTCCTTAACATTGTGGAAAGCTTTTGGCCTTCATTAGTCCTGCTGTGGGTTGACCCACAAGGAGAAGGGTAATTTGGGGTGTTTTATTGGGGAAATTATCTTCTCTTCCTTCTCTGTGCACAGTAATCCTATTAAAGAATCTGGCACACTAAGAGTTTGCTTTGCCTTTGCACAGATAGCCAGATCCCTTTAGAAAGTACAAGTTTGGGGGTTCCTGGGTACCCCTCAGTCACATCTAATAACTACTGATAAGAAATATTTTCTTAAAAGGAAGGGCTGGGGAAGGGAGAGGGAGAAGAAGAAAAAAAAAAAGAAGAAAAGAAAGCAACAAAGAAACAGAGCCATACGGGTCTGTGTAAAACCCAAACAGGATGGGGCCAGGACATGTCCACGCATGCCAGGGAATGTTCAAGCAAACACAGACACATCTACCTCTAGGAAGAAACTGAAACCTGGGCTTGTTTTGAGGATTGAAATTAAACCAATCACTTCCCCAATTTGCATATTATGGCAGCAATCAAAATTTTAGTCTAATTTGTACAACAGACCTGAATGTAAACTATCCAGTCATTTCACCCTCCCTTTCTTCAAAAACATGATTCCAGAGCTGCTCGGATCTGTGTCTTTCGTGCTGTAGTCCTAAAGCCCCAAATAAATGGCTCTTCTTTGTTTCAGCTTGACCAGAGTTGTTCCTTGTTCAATTCTACCCAAAGTTAGCAGAGACCTCATAAATTAAGGGCTGAATCTCACAAGACAGCTCTATTTCAGACAGGACCACTTTTAAGTTTTGGGTGCCCAAATTACTCATGCTTTTGTCTGATCTTGGTTGCAAATTGGGGCTTCATATGACCCCTCTGCCTCAAGTTCAATAATTTGCTAAAGCTAGCTCATAACTCAGAAAAGTGCTGCACTTACTGTTACCAGTTATGATAAAAGATACAACTCAGGAACAGTAAAAGTTGAAGCAATTATAGAGCAAGGTATGGGTGCAGAGCTCCCAAGTCCACTAGCACCTTGATATGTTCACCAATATGGAATCTCTCTGAACACCATTGTTTACAAGTTTTTATGAAGACTAATAATATAGGCATGATTGTGTGAGGGCACAAAGGAAATTATTCTGTACCCCTCTTTGTTCTAAGCTGGAAAATAGTCAAACAAGCTATTACGAGTATTGATATTGTAATAATCCTGAAATGTTTCAAGTGTTTATATTGTAATGACCCTGACTGATCTAGAGATCAGAGCAACTGAGGTAGTGACTTAAGTTATGGATTAAAAACTTATCACTTGTTTCAGAAGACATAAACAGATATGCAAAAGGCAAAGGCAAAATCTCGTTGTGCCAAGAGGCCCTGCCCAAACTAAAATTATCAGGTGATCCTGATAACTGCCTCTGAAAACTGCTATGAATATAGGCACTGAAATTAAGCCAATCTGAGACACTTCTGGACTCCATGTCTCTAGGTTTTGGAGAAAGATAAGGGAACTTTCACTCTGAAAAGTAGCCTTCTTCTTCCTGGAGATGGGTGGCTGCCAGAAAGTCTCCAGACCTGGCCCCACATGTTTATATGTGTCTCCTGACATCCCTCCTTCTACTGCTAATTGAATTGTATGCTTACATTATTGCAATGTGGATCTCACCTTGCCAATATATTCATATTATGGGTATGTTGCAGTGTGACCTCCATAAAAAGGGAGGTTTCATGTTCCCTGCCCACCTAATAAGGGGTGGAGCTGAGCAGGGAAGAGAAAAAAGCAGAGGAAAACCTGGAAGAGAGGAGACTTGGAGGAAGAGTTGGGTAAGACACACCAAGCAGAGACATGTAAAGGAGAGCATGCTTGCTTCTTGGCTTTGGACTTGCACCAGGGACTTGGGAGACATAGGAGACATGTGGAATCAAGACGTGTAGAGACACTTGGCACGGACATGGTGAGAGACCGGTGGGGAGGCTGACAATGCCAGTGTTTAACTTGATTTGTACTGTGATTTGCTTTTTCATCCTCAACTTTCCTGGCCTCTTCTGCCACTTCCCTATGGTTCCCTGCTAGAAGGTACCATAGACTTGCAGCAAGCTTTCTGGCCTCAATGACCCCGCTTTGGGCCAATCCTGTTCGTCAGGGCATTTACAAATGAGGGGAGGGGTAACTCTGGGTGTTTCACTGAGAAACTATTTTACCTATATTGCTTCTCTTCTCTCTGTTGCACACTAATTTTATTCAAGTTCTTTTCTATAGAAGGTCTTACGTACTAAGAATATGTTTTGCCTTTATGTGACAGATGGCAGAAGTTATTTAGAGCATGCAAGGTTTGGGGGGTATAGGGTTACCCTTCATTCTGCCAGCTAACATTTCTACTTCAAGGTATTTGCACTTGATTTTCCTCCAACCTGGAATTCTCTTTCCACAGATGGTTGTTTCCATATCTGGGGTAGGTAAGCACAGAGTGATCCTAAGAATATCTCCTTGTACTAGAAAACGCTCAAAGACTAAAGGGATCATGTCAGATATAAGAGCTGGCTTGAAGGGGCCCCTGAGACAATCTAGGTAAAAGAAATTGAGAACCAGTAGGATGAATCGTCCCAATTCCTGTTTGAGTAGATTGACAAAATCATGGACTGGCTAGCCCTGTCCAAACAATTTGGCCCACCACACTGACCACTGACCAAAGTGCCATTTTAGACAAAAAGCATTAGATACTAACTAATGATTATCAGACAATTTCCTGGAAGAAGAAGACAGAGAGTCTGCAAATGTAGTTGGAGAGTAATCTGTCTGTCCATGCCCTGGTGTAGCCCAACCCAGAACAAGCAATGACTCTGTTCTTCTCCTCCCTGCCTTGTATATATAGCCTTTATTTTTTTCTTTTTTAAAAGATTTATTTTATTTATTTATGCATAGAAGAACTGGAGTGTAGTACAGAAGTGTGGGGGGAGGGTGAGAGGACTCACCAGAGATAAAGTGGGAAGCAGAATAGGGGATCTACTGAAATACACTGCTAAGGGGAGCAGTGGGCGAGACAGGAGTGGTCTGTTGTGCCATGTAGGTTAGCTCCATGGCTGGGGATTGAACTCATGCCCTGGTGGCTGCAATAACTTGATAGTGCTGAGACTTTAACCCCTGCACCACCAGGAAGGTCCCATATACCTATTATTTAAATCTCCCCTCCAAATTCCCTTCAAGGGGCTAAGCTAAATTCTTCTTTCCAGCATTAGTTCCCTCATGCATGAGTCTCTAATAAAGCCTTGCCTGGTTCAGCCTCACTTAGCACTCTCTGGTGAATTCTTCCCTTGGAGGGCAAAGGACCCACTCTTTTGGGTCAAGGCCTGTAACATTCCTACTGAGCAAAAGAGGAACAATATGAGCATTAAAATACAAAATAATAATAATTCATTTTAGCAAAATAAATAAACAAAATCCATGAGTTCCATAATAATATGGAGAGATTCTTCCTTGAAAAGTATTTCAGCTAGTAAATGAAAAAGAAATGATAAAATTTTAAAACTACCATTTTGCAATTCTCAATGTAATACATAATTCAGGAAGAATAATTAGTGAATACTAAGACTATTCAATTAAAGTGGTCAGAAAACTTGGTGATTGTGCATGGGTGCTTGGAGAAGGAAATTCTATGGGAACTCAATCTGAGGGGGTGGGGGAAGCAAATATTGTCTAAAAAAGGTAAAAAAATGATAAATGTTAAAATAGAAAAAAATAAAAAAAATAAAGTGGTCAGAAAACAGAATATCTACATGTGATAATCAATTTTAGCATAAAGGTTACTTATAAATTGCAAAGGGAAAAAATGTACTTTTTCCAATGGAGAAACTGATAATCTTCTACCTTAACCAAGTGATTGAACCTAGCATCCACTAATAGTGAGATAACCTGGAATTATGAAGTTGTTAAAAATCATACAGTATGAAGTACACAGCATCATTTAATCAAGCCTCTAAATTTTACTCTCTCTATATCACAGATAGGGAGAGGACAAGTTAAAGATAGCTGGCTTAGAATTTTCACTAAGCAATATCATAAAAATTAGGATGGAAAGAGAAACTTAACAGCTAAATGCAATGCTTAAATTGTAATTGGACACTGGTTTGAAAAAATCACATAGAAGACATTCCTGGAATAGATGGGGAAAATTTAACATGGGCTGAGTATCAGGTATTTTGGAATTAGTGTTAATATTCATGGGAAAACTCCATTTAAAAAATTAAACACAGGGCTTCCCTGGTGGTGCAGAGGTTGAGCGCTGGGCTGCAAAGCTGCCCACAGCCTCTGCAGTGCCGGTTCGATTCCCGGCTGCCGGCGAGGGTCCCACTTGGCTCGCAGACCTCTCCTGCTGTGCCCGCTGCTCCTTTTAGCAGTGTACATCGTCAGTCTGCCTGTACTGCTCCCGGCTCTGGCTCTGGTGAATCCTCTCACCTTCCCATGCTTCTGACTGTACCCAGTGCTTGTATAAATAAATAAATCTTTAAAAAAAATTAAACACAATTTTTTTCCAAGTTGATTTGGCAGTGGTTAAAAAGAATTCTAGGAATTCTAGGTATTCTTTTTAAAATTTATTTATTTTTTTTAATTGAGGTAATATTAGGATACCTGGATTAGGTATTGCCACTGTAAGTGTACCCATTACCAAGTCACCCATAGTTCTCCAGCACAGTCAATTCTTTTTTTAAAAGATTTTATTTATTTTTGAATAGAAGAACTTGATTTTAAAAGCAAGTTATAATTGTAACATTTTAATTTTAAATAATTAAAAGGAAGTTTGGTGGTATGGCAAAATGAATTTTGCAATACTAAGTGCTATAGTACATGTGAATAATATCTGTCCTTTAAAAACACTTTCAGGAACTGATCGTTGGAAAATAACCATGAACATAAATATGGAAATAACCTTATGATAACCACCCTTCATTATCAAATCAAACTTAATATTCAACAACAAGGTATTAAGTAGGGGACTAATATATAGCCATTAAAGACATAACAAACAGGGCCTCCCCTGGTGGCGCAGTGGTTGAGCGCTGGGCTGCAAAGCTGCCCGCAGTCTCTGCAGCGCCAGTTTGATCCCCGCCTGCCAGCGAGGGTCCCACATGGCATGCAGACCGTTTGCCCGCTGCTCCCCTCAGCAGTGTATTTCGTCAGTCTGCCTGTTCTGTTCCCTGCTCTGGCTCTGGTGAATCTCTGGTGAATTCCCTCACCCTTCTGTGCTTCTGACTATGCCCAGTGCTTGTATAAATATATAAATAAATCTTAAAAAAAAAAGACATAACAAACATATATTTATCGACAAGGATAGAATTTCATGATATACTAATGAGGTAAGATAGTGGGTTACAAAATAGTGCATAGAGTTTCAATTTATGTGTGTTTGTGTTTGTGTTTAAGAATGGAATCATAAAAAATGCAAAGAATATCTATCTTTCAGTAGCGGAATTGCATTAGGTTTATTTTTGCTTATCTGTATTTTTGAAATTTTCATTGTAGAATATATTTTTATATAAGGAAGTTGACTAAAGCAATCTTCAGAAATCACTGTTGAAAACAATATGTTATATGTCAATTATATTTCAATGGAAAAAATTAAATAGTAATTATGAGGCGTGGAGAAGGAAGGAGGTGTTAGCAAGTGTTGTAAGGTGGTAATCACTTTGCAATAATTAAATGTATCAAATCAATACCTTTTACCCTCAAACTTACATAATGTTATATGTCATTATGTTTCCATATGTTGGAGAAAATATGACAAATTTTTAAAAGAACAAAAATAAGAAAAGCCACCATTTAGGTATTTAGACACACTTAAACACTAATTAAATATTGGAAAAGAAAGCTTGTAAAATGACTAAATGTATGTCTAGTAATAAACAAGAAATGAAGTTCAGAGTTCTACTGCATTATTAGAGCAGTTAAATACTACTTCTTAAAATAAAATAAAAAAAACAACAACAACAATGTACCAGGGCCTCTCTAGTGGCACAAGGGGTAAAGTCTCAGCACTATGTAGCTATCAGCAGCCACTGCAGCACAAGTTCAATCCCCAGCCAGGGACATAACACACATGGCATGACAGACATCTCCTGTCTCACCTGCTGCTCCCCTCAGCAGTGTATTTCAGTCAGTCTGCCTGTTCTGTTCCCCACTCTGTCTCTGGTGACTCCTCTCACCCTTTACACCTCTGGTCTATACCCCAGTTCTTGTATGCATAAATAAATAAATCTTTTAAAAAATGTACCACTCTTAGCCTTTTTTCAGGATAGGCAGAGACATCGAATCCCAGACACCCCAGGGTAAGTTGATGTTTGAGATTCCAGTTGCATGTCATGTTGAGTAGCTTGAGTTGCTTCCAAACTTGCAGGTGCTCAGAACAAGAGATGTAGGCTAGACTCCCAGAGACTAGCTGAGTTGTGGGGGTGGAAAGTAGAGTTAAAAACATACATTACAACTAGACCCTTTTGAGCTAACAAATACTTAAAGTAATATCCTTTAAGTGTTTAACATATATTTATTGGACATGCGAGAGAAGTGGCTTTTCAGATTGTCAAATTTTTATCCCTCTTTATATTGAAAATAAGGCACTTATTAAAGTTTACCTTACCTTCAATTGTGTTATTCCATACCATTCTCACCATAAAAGGACATCATAAGCCCATCACAACAAAAGATGTGACAGGTGTATTCATGCATTGGGGCCTTTGCCCTGGCTCACCCCTCCACCTGGTATTCTCTTCTCCCAGATAACAACATCCAAACTTTCTTACTGCCTTTAAATCTATTCTCAAATGTCACCTCCTCATGGTTTAATTCACAATGACTTGTTTGACAGATAAACATTCTATTTGCCTGGCTTTTATGTTGAGAAAAATTACTCTCATTTTTTAGGTTGTGCTGTTAGTTTTTCTTTTGTGACTTTTTTCTCTACAAGACATCTTCTTGGGAAGCATATTAAAGGATTTAATATTTAAATAACACAATAGATAATTTCCCCTCAGTGAAAAAAGACTTTACTACTGTTAATATATTTGCAGAATTTCAATGACTCAGCTGACCAGGGACAACTTATACCTATTTGTCACAGAAACATGAAAAAACGATAAATTGGCTCTAGATAAGCAACATTTCCTCTTATATCAATTATTTCTTGCTGCATAATGTAGGAAAAGAAAAAAAATTTTTCCTCCATTCTCTCAGGTTCAGTGTCTGTAGCCTGTGAATTAAACTAATAAAAGATAATATTAGCAAGGAGAAAAAAATTGTTTAGATACACAAAGTACATATATGGCAGAATACTCAGTATGAGTGGCTCAAGGAGGTGGTGATTAGAACTGGACCTTATATAGTATCTTAACCATTGAGGTGGATGAGAAGAAAGGATATTTTGGGAAAAACAACTTTTTTTGAAATATAAATAGGCCTCTAGTGCAAGCATGCACAGGGCAGGTTCACTATGGATAAAGAGTCCTGGAGTTCTTGGTGGAATTTCACAGGCATTTAATGCAGTCTCAGGGAACCAAGCACACAGGCACAGCCAGCAGGGAGGTTGGTATGCAAGGAGGCAGCCACAGGTCAGACAGGGGGCTAGGAGGCAGGCATGGCCTCTTTGGAGTGCTCTCTCAGTCTGGTGTCATCTCAGAGGCTCATGGCCTCTGAGTGGTCCTCGTGTAGCCATCCTTTACCCCCGGCCTCTCAGCACAGGTGCCTGCACTTACACATGCACACACGCCATGGTCTCTAGGCCCAGATGACTACAGTTATAGAGTACATGCCCTGCGACCATGCTCCTCAACCCTGGGCATCCAAGCTAGCAGTGGGAGGGCAGAAAAAAAGCTTTGTTTTTAACTTAATTTACCCCACAGGGCCCTTAGGAATATAGATGGGGGAATGATGATAGTCTTATGACAATGTCTGTTTGTTATAAAGTCTTAGGAGTCCTTGTCTCCTGCTCCTGAGGAGGGGGTTAGGAACATTAAGTTCTTTTGAGCTCTTTTGGAAGGCTCGGCTTTCAGGTAGACAAAGGAAGCTCTGAGAAGTTTTCTTCCTGCATCTGTTGATTCTCAGTTGCCTTCAGCTCAAAATAATCCTTATGCCCAAGTGGCATATTTTGGGGTGGCATATCCTCAATAATAATCAACCATACCCAAATCTAGGGCTTTTAAATTACAACAAAATATTTCTCCTGGTTCTATGGGCTTGCAGGGCAATCCCTGTATTGGTGTCACCTGAGCTCATTCATGTAACTGCTGTCCGCTGGGGCATTTGCTATGCCACAAGGGCCTGGACTCCCATACCTGGTGGTGGTTTCCAGCTATCCTCTAGTTAGCCTTGGGTCTCATCCTCAAACAGAATAGTTCTGCTTCCTTACGGCACAGTGTTAGGGAGCATCCTGACAGAGCAATCACGGAAGTTGCACAGGTCACTGCACTGCATGCTCCTAGTCAAAACAAGTCACAAGGCCATCCAGAGTCAAGGGGAGGAGGAAAAGATTCCACGTCCTGACAGAAAGAGAGAAAAATCTGCATGGCCAAAGAGCATAAAAGGATGCTTTGTGACCATCTTTGATCATCCCCTACATCGTTCCATGACATTGTCCACTTTAGGGAAAACTGGATCATTTTTCATTTTCAGTTTAATGAATCAAATAAAGAGTTTTTTTGGAAACTTGAATTAAATTATATTTTATTTTTCATTTATTTCAGATATATATATATATGTACGTATATTTCAGGTATATATATTTCAGGTATATATACTTGTGCACCTTGAATAAGTGGGATAAGCTATACCACCAAAAGCTCAGTTAAACTAAACTTATGAAAAGGGATACTGTATCGCTCTCAGAAACACCAGAGGGGCTTGGGAAGCCCTTGGTTAAGGATGATGCCCCAAATCATGCTCTGTGGTCACCACACTAGCCATGCATGAGAAGGTGCTACTAGAATTGCCTGTGGGTAAAGGAAACAAGGGACACTGATACTGTCACCGTTCACTGGGAGCGAGTCATGTGACTTGTCATTCAGCAAATGATGATGAAGGGCCAGACAGGGAGCCATGCAGGCCCTGGGTTACAGCTGGCTCCAAAACAAAACCCCCAGACAGCATGGCACTCACATTCTAGTGACAGGGAAAAGATACTAAGCTTTACTCATAATAAATGAATGTTATATATTGTGTTAGAAAGTGATGAGTAATATGGGAAAAGAGAAAAGTAAGGTTGGTCAGGGCAACAGAATTTGCCCTAAAAGTGTTCAGGCTGGACAATGCTCATAGATGATGACTTTTGAGCAAACACCACAGGGGAGGTATAAAAGGGTTTTCTACGCAGATATCAATAAGAAGATTCCAGGATTAGAGGACATCCTAAAACATGTGTGTCTCTGATATCTTTGAGGATCACAGAAAAAGCTAGTGTGGCTGGAGCAGAATGAATGAGGAGCAGAAGCAGTAGGCACACTAACATTGGCAAGGGGGAATCAGTAATCTCAAAGGACCTTTTAAACCATTGGATAGACTTTGGTTATTTCTTTGAGGTGGGGAACGATTGTGGGATTTTGAACATAATAATGACATGATCTAATTTCCTTTTTCAAAAAATATGTTCCCTTTCTTCATAGTATTATTAGCTTATGATATATATATGGAACAACAAATATGTAAGAGTAAAAATAAAACTATGAAGTTAATTAAAAACAGCATAGAAGAATATCTTTGTCACTTGTGGGTGAGTAGATAGAACAAGCAAACCTCTCAACACACATATGATGAAGCAAAATACTGATGAATTTGATCATCTCAAAGTAAATATTTCTGTTCAGAGAGGTGCAGGGTAGCTAAAATCACCAAATAGGTAACACACAAGAGGACAGTGAGGATGGCTATCGACTGTACAGGGATATCTTGCAAAACAACCAGAAAATGACATAGATCTCAATTTTTAAAAGAGGCAAATGATATGGGCAGTTTACAGAAAAGGAAACCCTAAAATCTTGTAAGTAAAAGGAGAGACATTCAAAATCACAGGTAATCAGGGAAATGCAAATTAAAACTACCATAAGATAGTACCTGTGCCTGTTGACTGATGTTATTTACAAAGCTGGAGGATCTCAAGTACTGACAGCAAGGTGGGAATACAGCATCCCTGTTGCACTGCTGACGGGAGTGTGCACTGTGTCACCACTCTGCAGAGCCATCTGGCAATACTCACTCAAATTATACATATACATAACCCCTTAATCCAGCAATTCTGTTCCAAAATAAACATTCCCCAAAATGTCTCACTTGCTAAATATGTAAGCATAGAGAAAAATGGAGCTATTTCTTCAAGTGAAGAATCCAAATCAATCAAGTGAAACCCAAAACGTACAACAGGTAAACCCACAGTACTCTGGCTGAAGAGGAGAATTGGGAGCAAAGCTCTACCCGTGTAGTGTAGCCTGCCTCCAACCAGCCCATCATGCAGAAACATGGACAAGCTTTGTAGAAGCAAAAACAGAAAACTGCCACCTAACACCAGCATGTGGGCTCTGAGAATCCTAAAGGAGGCATCAAAGCATGAACAGGCAAACAGGAAGAAGTGTACTTATTAGAATTGATTTCTGTACAAAGGAGGGAAGAAAGGAATGAAAAGTAGCGAACGAGGCCTTGGAGCTGCATTTTCAGGCAGCCTGGAATCCTTGGGTAACCCACCTAACCTCTTGTTGAAAGGGAAATGCTTAAGGTTTGTCCTGCATCGGTGACTTGCTCAGCCAGTTTCTTACCTCCTCCATTCTATCACCTATCTTGCTCTCGTAAAACAGCCTGGAAAATTTTCTCTTCCATGATAAAATATTGAAATGCATAATCTAATTGTTTTCTTACTTTAAATATTGCAATACTACTTTGGGGGATAGGAAGAAGACAGAGAGTGGAAGTGTTACAAACCCAGCAACTCTTCCCAATGCACAGGGATTTGCTTTAGGCAAAATTGTCTGGTAAAGTGATCAGAACAGTTCATTTTTGCAGACAGCTCATTTATGGCTGTCAAATGTTTTTAAAACGAAAGTGGATTTGGTAGGCTGAGCCAACAGTGGATTCCTTCACTGCAGTAAAGTGACCTGACATTATTGCTTATCACTGCCCCATGTCCTGGTCAGATCATTCTGCCTCTGATATCCGGATAATCTCACTTGCCACATCTCTTTCACTCATTATCCCTCCCTCCCTCTCCAAATCTAACTTTCTCCTTCTTTCTCTTTTTCCTTTCACTATCAATGGCTATCAAAATGGCTTCTCTTAGAACTTTAACAAGCAAGGACATTAAGAGCCACTCTGCTTTTTGGTATCCACTAAAGAATCTGTGGACTTTGTTTCTTAACTACTGCTCATTTGGGACCCAAGGAGAGAGGCGCTGATGAACAGAACTTGAACTGAGTTTGCAATGCTGAATTACAAAAGTGGTCAAGAATGGCAGGGAATTGTTCTATCTCTCAGGATATCTATTTTTGGTTTGTTTGCTTGCTTGCCTTTTCTTGATGTGAGTGAAAATTCCTCTTGACTTTTTTCATTAAATATGGTACTAGTTTTAGAACTAAAGTATATACCTTAGTGAGGAAAATGTCCTTCAATTCTTATTTTATTGAGAGGTTTTATCACGAATGGTGGCTAAGTTTTGTCAAAGGCTAATTTAGCACCTACGAGATAACAATGTGGGTTTTTTGGTCAATAATCTGATGCATGATACCAATGGACTTTTTAATATTGACCCATGTTCCTGAAATAAGTCCCACTTGGTCAGAGCATATCATGTTATTACTGAAATGTTCGAGTTTGCTTGCTAGTATTTAAATTATTTTTTATATTTGCATTCTTGAGTGAGTTTGGCCTGAATTTTTGTTCTTCTATTGTCATTTTCAGGTTTTGCATCATAAGTGGAATCAGGAAGCTTTCATTTATTCTCAATGCTCTGAAACAATATACAGAAATCTGGAATTATCTTACTTTTAAGTATTTGATAGAATATCTCTGAGAAAACTTCTGAGCTTTGCTCTTTTTTGTGGGGTAGTTCCTTAGTGATTTTCTCTATTTCTTTTATGGAAATTGGTCTTCCTAACTCCAGTGGGGTAAACCTTGGTAAAATTTAGGTATTTCCCTAAGAAATTATTCATTTTGTTACAGGGGCTATCCCAAAGGGAAACTGGATGGCCTGGATGTGAGTCCTCATCCATATGCTTAAAAACTCAGGAGAAGACTCAAGGGCAGGCAGCCAGGGGAAAGTTAATAAAGGGCTTATTTGCAAGAGAAATGAGAAGAAAGAGGGGAGCACAGAGACAGAGAGAAAGAGAGAGATTGGGGTCTCCCCGGGTGGCACAGGCAGTTGAGCACAGCGCTGTGAAGCTGTCCACAGCCTCTGCAGTGCCGGTTCGATTCCAGACGGCCAGGGAGAAACCCACATGGTGCAGCAGATCTCTCCTGTCTCGCCCGCTGCTTCCCTCAGCAGTATATTTCAATTTGCCTGTTCTGCTCCCCGCTCTTGTCTCTGGTGAATCCCCCCACCCTCCCGCACATCTGGCCTGTACCCCAGTTCTTGTGTACATGAATAAATCAATCTTAAAAAAAAAGAGAGAGATTAACTGACCAATATGTCCTACCAGTAGCAGTGTCTTAACTGGGAGTCCAGGTGCACACTGAAGGCAGGCAACACCAAGCCTCCTCCAGGCCCATATGTGCTCAGCTTTGTACCAAGCATGGCTGCTTAACTCCACCCATAGTTCCTAGCAATCCCCCTTCAGGAAGTCAAGAGTCATGGCAGATTCATGGCATTATGGGAGTTGTAGTCCTCAACACCTGGGGTCTTTTTGGCATGGAGGTGGGAATGGAGTCCATAAAATATCAGTGGGTGGAATTCATTCAGGACACACTGTTCCCCAAAAAATTTGATCTAGATTTTCAGATTCATTTCCATAGAGGTCTCCAAAATAGTCTCACAATTTTTAAAAATTTCTGTTGAAATGGCTAGTTGTTTTTTGTCTTTTCTTATTTTATTTATTTGTGCCTTATCTATTTTTTCTCTTGGACAAGGCAGTTACAGATGTGTGTGTTTTGTTATATTTCCTTAAAAATGTGATTGATTTAATAATGGGATCTACTGCTTCCTAGTCTCAATCTCTGCTTTTAGGTTAATTCTTTGCCATTCTCAACTTTTGCTATTATCCACACAGCTTCTTTCCGTTTGATTTCTTTTGTTAAATTTATTATTTCCTGGTTTTTAAACCTGTGAATTTTCTCATGATCACTGCTTTAAACATATTCCACAGATTCCAATATGTACTGTTTTCATTATTTCTTTCTTCAAGATTTTGTAATTTCAGTCTGTTTTCTCTTCACCCAGGAGTTGTTTAATAGAAAGGTTTTTAATTTCCAGGAGGAAGAACTAATTTGTTTTGTTCATGTGCTTGTTTGTTCTTGTTGGTAATTTCCAGTTTTATTGTATTGTGATCAGATATGTTATTTGTAATATTTCTATATAATGAGAAGCACTGATGTTCCTTGTGATCTAATATATGATCAAATTTTGAGACTGTCACAGATGCTTGAACAGAAGGTATATCAGGAAGATGTGTAATTTATATAAATTCATAACATCTCCCTTATTAATGATGTTATTCGGATAGTCTATCTACTTAACTGATTTTTGCTCCATTTGATCTGCCTTGTCCTAGAAGTATTAGAGTAACATACTAGTATTAGTGTGTCGACATCTTTCCTTGCATATTCTAGTTTTCCCCCCTAAACATGACTGTTAAATAATTTAGTGTGTTAAAAAACAAAATCATCAGATTAAATTTATAGAGGTATAATTGGCTTTATTAAAGAATTAATGATTGGGCAACATAACATCTAGCAAGTAGAAAGACTCTGCAAGGAGTTGAACAAAATAGAAGGATTTTCTCCCTCCCCACCATGCCTTGTGTTTGTGTCTCCTTGTCCCTTATGCCTCCTTATCTCTTTCCCTCCCTGACCCTCCAAATCTCAGAGCCCTAGGGATATTTGTTGACATCCACTAGTTTTCTAAAGTGCTTTAAATAATCCAATTGTTTGTTGTGTAAATGTAAAATGGAATGTTTTATAGTTAGAGAGTGGAATAAGTTTATTAGCAAAAGAAAAGAAAGATTATTTCAGGCAAAACCACTATTCTATAAGGGAAGGCATGGGGGGGGTCTTAATATGCAGATTACTTCAGTAGTGCAACCAGACTGACTTACAATTCCACTTTCAAGAGAGTCTGAAATGCAATAGGTTAGGTATGAAGTCTTGCTGGGGCCCCAGAATGAAGGACTCCATTTTGGGCCTGTCGTTTATTCTTTAAACAAGAGCATAAATGCTTATACTGATTGTATTTTCTATTTTTACTATGGATTTTAGCACAAAGGTGTCCTTTTTGTCATACATAATGCTTTTAGACTTAATTAAACTTTGCTTCATATCAGCACCTCTATGCCTGCATTCTTTGTTTCTATTTGCCTAGTATATCTTTCTTACTATCTTTACTTTTCTGAATCACTTAGTTGTAGGTAGGTCTCATGTCTACAGCATTTAGTTATGTTTTGTGAGGAAATAAAAATATTATTCTTTTAATAAATGAGTGCATGAGCTATCTACTGCTAAATAAAAATATTTTATAGCTTTGTAGTTTAAACCAACAAATGTTTATTATGGCACATTTTCTATGGGTCAGGAATCAGGGCAACACTTATCTGGGATCATCTGGTTCAGTCTCTCTCATAGCTGCAATCAAGTTGCTGGCCAGGGATATAGTCATGTCAAGGTTCAACAGGGGGCGATTTTCATAACTGGTAAAACAGGCAGGTGCCCACGTGTAATAGAGACATCTCCAGAAAAGGGGAAGTTACCATGTTCTCTGTCCCAGCTAATGAGGGGCGTAATTAAGTGGCCAAGTAAAGTTATCTAACACAGAAGGCAGGTGGGTTCAAAGGGGAAGCACATGGAGAAGGGAGATTGGTAGAGACTTGGGGAAAAGGGCCGGCTTGCTTCTCAGCTTTGAACTTGCACCTGGGGATTAGGGGACGTGCAGGAGACACGTGGAGGAACGACATGTAGAGAGATACTTGAAAGAGACACGTGGGTGAGAGACCTGTTGGGAGGCTGACAGTGGCAGCCATTACGTTGATTTGTACTTTGATTTTGCTCCTTTCCTCCCAGAGTTGTTGGCCCCTTCTACTCCTTTCCTGTGGTTCTCCACCAGAATGTGCCTTAGGCGTATGGCATGCTTTTGAGCCTCAGCTGCTTTACTTTGAGCCAACCCTGTTTGGCTGGGCATTAACCTATAAGGGGCTGGGCAACTTTGGGTATTTTATTGGGAAACTAATATCTTTTCTTTTCTTCTCTCTTTATGCACACTAATTCTATTAATGATCTTTCGCACTAAGAATCTGCAAAGAGTATATTTATAGTTTATGTCAAAGTAAAAAAGCTACAATAAAAGCCTATGTTTATCTTGAAAATTTAGAAATTATAATAGTCTTTTTACTAGTAGTAATGATATTGAGAAAAACGGAGTAGTGCTCAAGGCCCCCAAAGTGTTCATGCCTACCCATGCATGTAGAAGCAGGTAATCAAACTTTGGTGTGCCCAAAGATTTTTAATCTTTGAGGGCTTCAAAAGAAATAGAAAGAGGAAGAAAAAGAGTAAGGGAGAGAAGGATTTCAAAATGCAGACTCCCATGGGCCTCCCCGGTGGCACAGCGGTTGAGCGCTGGGTTGCAAAGCTGCCCGCGCCGGTTCGATCCCCAGCTGCTCCCCGGCCACCGGAGGAGGGTCCCGCATGGCGCGCAGACCTCTCCTGCCCCCAGCTGCTCCCCTCAGCAGTGTATTTCCTCGGTCTGCCTGCTCTGCTCCCCGCTCTGGCTCTGGTGAATTCTCTCACCCTCCCGTGCTTCTGGCTGTGCCCGGTGCTTGTATAAATAAATAAATAATTCTTTTAAAGAAATGCAGACTCCCAATCAAACTCTGAAATCAACCATCTCTCATAGGTAAATGTTGAGTCAAACAAGCCCAAAGCAGAGTGGCCAAGACCTCTAGGAAAATGAATCCTAGGCAACCTCTTGTGATAAAACACAAGCAAGAGGTTGTATAGGTCCCAAAGAGCCGGGAGAGGAGGATAGACCCAAATTGCAAAATGTATCCAAGCTGGATCCACCATGAGGCCAAGATGGCAGCTGCCATATAGTCTCTCAAGACAGTGGAATCATGTAACCTGCCAACCTGTGGAAGCCGGATATAATAGTGTAGACGGGAGCCAGCTCGAGCAGAAGCAGGAATCTTGTTCCCCCAAGAGGGGCAGCTGAATCCAAGTCTGAGCCCATCCCCTCCAAGCAGGAGGTCCTACAGGAGCAAGAAACCCCCTCCCCTGGACCACCACCTCTGTCTTTTCAAATCTACCAGCAGGCCCTCGTCCACCGCTGGCTCCCAGCAATCCATTCAGGAAATCGTGGGTGGAGGAACAGTGAGACCCATGGCTCATTTACAAAAAGAACAACACTCACGAACACATTTAAATACTTTAAAGTTATCAACGCATTTAATATTGCTCGCAGGTAGGTATTATTATTATTATTATTATTATTATTATTATTATTATTATTATCATTATCCTCCTCCTCCTCCTCATACTAATGTTAAAGTAAGTTAAGTAACTTACACACAACTAGTAAATGGTGTAACTAACTAGTGTTTGAAGCTAATGAAAAGGAAGTCATGTGTTACTTGGGCAAGCGATAAATATTACTTTTTCAGATAAACAATTTCAACAGGCCCACTCCATCCTTCCTCATCCCCCTTGTGCAGACTCTTCCTTAACTTCTATTCAAGCTAAAATTTTCTAAGAAAAAGGACATCTCAAAGAGATAATATTATTTTAAAAATATTCACAAGAAAGGCTGAACATCCTCAATTTCCAGCAGAGTAGGATTCTAAAGTAAAAAGGGAGAATCACTGCTCAAAGGTTGATGACTGGAGGAGAGAGAAGGATAGAATGAGGCACAAGGCAGGGGGAGTCCAACCTTAATAATAATAAAAAAAAATTTCTTTATCTGTTCATCCTCAAAGGAAAAATCTCAACCTCGGTCTATGATGTCCGCAGTATATAGCTTCATGGCAGTCAATTAAGATGCTTTTATTTTTCATAGCATTTCTCTCTGGGATTCTTTGACTTAGAAAACAAATGAAACAAAATGAAGTTAATGACTCTTTCAAGTCCTTCCATCAAAGGCTCCTAAATTACGCCCATTGTATCAGTAGAAAATGGCCCAGTAGAAAAATAACTTGCTATGGGACACAGCGAGTGACAGGGGAGGAAGAAGTTGATATTCAGTGCAAGTTAGATTCTAAAGATGGCACTAAGTTGCTGACTCCACCTATTGAAAATGAAAGGACTGGCATTGGGAGGAAGCATAGCCATTTAAACTCCAATCTCCACCCCACGTTTCCGTCTGTAAAGGCCAGATATGATCACAGCATGCAGAGCAGCAACCAAAATATCCATATTAGGAAATCAAGGCTCCATCCTTATTATTAGATTTGGAAAGAATGAGAGAGGGTCCATATATCCACTAGATCCCTGGGCATACCTGAATTCTGCGTCATTGGGTACACTTAGCAATCAAATCCTTGGCTTTCTTCTGTTGTACCCAAAAAGTTTGTCTTATGATTTCCTCAATAATCACTATTTGGGTCCAAAATCAGTATACAGGAACATTTAGGAGCTAGAAACACGGCTACTATGGAAAAATAAACCACAAGTCTATTATATTACTTTAAAATACACATAAGAGTCTTGAAGTTTTCTATTCCCTGGAAAAAAGGAGCACCTGGACTGCCTTTGTCCCTAAATGTTGACCAAGACAGCTGAAAATTTATCCTTTGACTCGGCCAAAGCTGCTGTCCTTACTTTGAAATGTATTGACTACATTAGAATAATTCTTGTCATTGCAAAATAATAAAGACAAATTAGGAAGCTAATCTATCAATAAAATCTTATAAAAATGAACAAGATATCAAACATGTATTTTTATGCACTGGAAGAAGACTTTGAAAAATAGGTGTCTTTTCTCAGACATGCTGCACACATTTCAGAGTTTGTTAGGGAGAACAGGGAAGGATACATCTTTACTCTGGTTGTTCAAAACAAAACAACAGGCCCAAAATGGAGTTCTTAAGCTAAGTGCCATGTCATCAAACTGAGACATAACTTAATTAGTATCACCTCTCTCAGACAAGAAATCTTAAATCAATGAGAAGGAAATCGTGGGACCAGTGCTATTTAAGTAATCTGCCTCATAGATCCCTGCCATCCCCTAAAGAAAGGTAAACTTGCAATAACCAACCTTTCTTTCTTTTTTTTTTTCCTGCCTAATATAGTTGTCTTGTTCCCACTCCGTTATGCTTATAAAATTTTCATTTTGTACAGCTTTTCAGAGCTCCCTTCTACATTCTAGGTCCGATGTTGCCCAGTTCACGAATTATTGATTAAAGCCAATAAAATCTTTGAAATTTACTCAGTTGAATTTTGTTTTCCATATAGTAAACAAGAATAGTTGGATTTAGGGAATTAAAAATATCCAGAAAAGGAACAAGAATGAGGTTGAAAAAGGGCAGTCATTTCACAAAGTCTGTTATGGTGGGTCCATCTGGAATGATTCTTTTTCTGGAGACCTGGGAAAGGTGGACATTTAATTCAATACTTCTGTCCTTTTGCCCTATGTTTAGGGACATCTGTTTATAGAGTGGACTGCTATACAGACCTAAGAGCCCTTTCTGTACAATACCTCTGAAAGGAAACTTGTATTTCCTTTTCAGAAACAAAGCACTCACTGAAGGATGGATGTTGTGAAAATATATAAGGAACTCAACCCACACCCAGGATTTGGTGAAGGTTACTTCAGGATGATGATGGGGGAAGTGAAGCTGAGTATTTGTAAACCAAATTAATACCCGAATCTGTCAAGCATGCAAGCTGACCACGAAAAAAATGTATATTCTTCCAACCAAATTATTGTTTATCACAATTCTCAGAAGGATTGTTTCTGAGTATTGACTCCAAGGAGCCTGTTCCCCAGTGAGTTGTCCCTGACAGCTATATATGTTACCTTTTATTATCTATTGTCCATTGGTGACAAAAGGAAAGGAATTTAGCATAATTTCCAGGCTTTCAGAGTTAAGGTTCCCTCAGTGGCATGAGAATTACTTGCAGGTTTGGAATGGTGCCAACTGTGTGTTGGATCTGGGCAATGATCCTGCACTCATATAAATTCTAGAGTTAATGGTGAAATAATAGAGTCCCGATTCATGGGAAGCACATTTTTCTATCCTGAGGAATGAAGTTCCTGTAGATACACAGAGAATGCCCCAGCACTCAACCACCACTGGGAATTTTCTAAGGCCTCCTAAATACACAAAGTCTCCCAGAGCATTTCAAATGTGTGGCATTTTCTATTATTCTAAAATATGGTGTTTTCCTGGCTTATTTACTTAAAGCTTCATTGTGCATTTGTGAAATTTCTTGGCATGCTGTTTCAGCGATATCATTAGTTAGTTTCTCTGCAGGAATAAATGCTACCAAGATAACTTTGTGGCAGCCACATACAAATATCTCCACTGTCCATTTCTCTGAATGTCAAAAATATTTGCTTTTTTTATTTTTGCATAATTTCTATTCTTATCATTCTAGAAAAGTCTGCCTGCTGAACAATTCACTAATATTGGAAAATAACTTATTTCCTCGCTATATGAGTCATACATTATTGTTTTCTGGCCTACATTTGTCCAGCTATGATTCTTAACTCTATCATGTGCCATGAACAGTACCTGGTATATAGTAGATGCCCAATTAAAATTGACTGGGTGAAATTCATGGATGGGTTCATATGTGTGCGTATATATGTATATGTATATAAAAATCACGTACACACACAACTTGCTTCATTGCTTGGATTTTAGGCTTGTGTCAATTATATGTAGTAGGAGGATAATATCAACAACTGTCCCAATGACTATCTGTAGGAAATGTGTCAGCATGAAAGACCTGAAAACAGGTCTTGCTCCAATTTTCTTACCAGGGCATAGAGGAACCTAGTTGATTCAATTGCCTGGCATGAAGCTGATACCTGCTATATGAGCTCAGAGATGGGAAGAGACCCCTGAAATTGTATACTGCACTGATGGGCATGGGCAGAAATTGTCATCAGTGCTTTCCCGAGGGCACAGATGCTTCTATTATTCCTGTAGGTAAATAGACTATTAAAAATTGCCTATTTGTAGGATACTTTGTTGTAACTGTATTCCTTTACAGACAGGTAGTTTCTTTAGAAGTGTTGCATGTGCATAATCCTCTTTATGAATTACAAACAATTACTGGTTTCCATGCTTGAACAGTTTTATCTACTCTGGTTCAATTAAATTTGGCAGGATAAATATTTGAGAGGGAGAGGTATATGATTTTATAGGTAAATCTGGGAACATTGCTTCTTACTGAGTTTCATTGCGTGCAAACTGCTTTTCATGTTAACAGCATTCAAAGTACTTCCCTGAACCTTCATCAAATGGGTTAAATGACACTCCTTGTATTAAGCCTTCCAGCATATTTTTTAGTTTACTGCCTGATTGTTTCTAAATAATGCATTTAACAGAAGGAGATAACCATGTTGACTTCCTCAAAGAGTATCACATATTTAGATACAGTCAACCAAAAAGCCCCATATTCAGAAGGCTATACTTAGATACCAGCTGTTTGTTTTGATTTCTAATTCATACTTACTCACTGAATGGGTTTTTGAAACAGGAGAGAGAATAGGATTTTGTTTGCTTATATATTATCTGTATAGAAGAGTTTCTCTTACTTTGCAATGAGGAAGTTAAATTAATTCCTTTTAATGATGATGAGGTTTTTTGTTTTTTGTTTTTTGTTTTTACTAAGTGCAGCTGTTTTTGCCCTTTATCTGCTCATAGAATGAGTTTCCCTCCCAGGTATTACAAAGGCTTAATATTGTATTCTAATGTCCTCATGAAATGGGATCATATTTTAAAAACATTTCCACGTGTTTGCATATTCTACAATCTGACTCTAGTAATTTTCTGCTTATTGGAGCACTGAGTTTCAGGAGAAGAGAAGCTACCCCCATCAGGAGAACTGTCATTTTTCAGCATCTAGGGTCAAATTAAATTTTTATTTTCATTCCTAGGAAAACCATAAGTATGAAAAATAGGAATTTTCATAAATTTCTTTAGCAAGTCAAAGATTAGGTATAGAAAGCTCACAGTATCTATTTCTAGTCTCCAACAACACCCTAACAAGTTCCTTGAAGTCACTGTGGCCATGCATTTATTACTAGCTAATGGCCCCTGAACAGAAGGACTGAGTGTCTCTTCTGGACTAGCAGTGAAATATTTCTGCTCAATCTGCCCTTTCAGTGGCGCTCCAGAATGGCAGTGCTGCAAGACTGAAGCTGTCTGCGTTTCTGGGTCAGCTCATGGAAGATAGTTGCACTGGAGGGTCACCTGACCTGCATGGACTTCATGGGTTCAAGAAATAGACATCATGGGCCGCCCCTGGTGGTGCAGCGGTTGAGTGCTGGGCTGCGAAGCTGCCCACAGCCTCTGCAGTGCCGGTTCGATCCCCGGCCTCTTCTACCGCCCGCTGCTCCCCTCAGCAGTGTATTTCATCAGTCTACCTGTTCTGTTCTCCGCTCTGGCTCTGGCGAATTCTCTCACCCTCCCATGCTTCTGACTGTACCCAGCACTTGTATAAATAAATAAATAAATATTAAAAAAAAGAACTTTAAAAAAAAGTTGTGGCCTGACATATGATCTGCTTTAATAAAGCAGATGCTTGAAAAAAAAAAAGAAAGAAATAGACATCACGTGTTAATTACATCATCATTTTGAGTTATATCATAACTCAAACATATTTTGATTGAATTGACTCAGATTATTATATTTTCTTCCATGAGGTTGAGAAAATACCTCTTGTGTTGTACAAAGGCCAGGATGTGAATTTTACTGCACTAAAATAGCAGGAAAGGTAGGAAGCCCAGTTCTTCTGAGTTGAGAGATTACAGCACACAGAGGTGGGGGGGAAAAGGGAGGTCACAAAGGCCAATCTAGGTGAGGACTTCAGTGTTACAGTGGGAAAGTAAGACATTTACATTCTTCCAAAGGCTACATTATCAATTTTATTTCCCATTTCTCATTGCATATGTATAATTTTATCAATCAATAACTTAAGTTTACTGCTCCCTGCACCTGGAGTTTTTATTGTTACCCTTATACAACCTTATTTTATTCTGTTTTTAGTCTTTATGGTTATAAACATATATTGGTATTCATTTATGAGTCAGAATCCAATAGAATAAAAGCACTGTCTTCCAAAACTGACTTCAAAAGATTACTAACTTGCACAAAGCACACAGTACATGGTTCAAACTCCCTGATTACTGAAATGAATCATTCTATTTCCTCTGCAAACTTTAGTGTCTCTGACCGAGGTGACAATTTCCATTTTTTCATTCCTCTGAATGCATTTGCAAAAATTTTCTACTAATCTGCAAATTTCATTGCATTCTTAATATTCCCAATGTATCATACATAGTAAGATATGCTCCTCTATTATTATTATGCTCTCCCAGGATGTTTTATAAGTATTATTTTCTAAATAACATTTGATTTGACCTTTATTATTTACTGGATGCATTTATAAGCACATTCTTACATGTTGCTCTCTGTTGGTATCTAAACAAAGTTCTGATTAAGCCTGTATTCCTATGTACATCTTACAGAAGCCAAAGCATTGCTTCTTTCAATTATAGGTTCAGTTGTTTCTTCAGTTGTCTACATTTTCTTTACTTATCAACAATCAAGCACCGTAATTGTTACCACAACAAACCCTTTGCTCTCATTTAATAATATGCTTTATTTTAGCTATAAATTACACATGGCTTTAATATAATCTTGTGTAAAACAGTGCAGAGAAAAATTGTTATCAGTACATAAACTTGAAGTCATGAGGCTTAAATATTTGCTTCTCCCTGACTTCATTCTTAGAAGGTAATTTCATTTCTAGGACTAATCAGATGAGACTAAATATCTACAGCTGTAAACTAAGATATGGCTGATGTAGATGTGACTGAGGAAATTTAGAAAATACTCAAATCCACGTGATGAGAGTATCTCTTCAGGGGGGCAAAATTGGAATGTTTTTTGTAACTTAAAAAGTTGAATTCTGTTCAATTGCATTGTATTACATCAGACAAAATAGACTTTTTGAAAAGGCTATAATAACGAAATAAGGCAGAAAGAAAAAGAAAAATACAGAATGGTCTCACTCATAGCAAGAATTTAGAAAAACATAAATAAGGGACCAGGAAAAGGACTAATTATAATAAAATAAAACTCAAAATCAACAAGCAACTATAAACCAGAGACACACTATGGGGGGAAGCAGGGAGACGGAAATAGCATCAAAACAAGGGATGTGGGAAATGTATGGGGACTATAGCCAAGATGAAAATGCATTCATTGTGCAAAAATGAAAAATGATGTAAAATATATAAAATAAAATAAAAAATTTAAAAGCCTGTAATAAAAGACATAGATGATCATTACCTACTGATAAAGAGGTAAATTCAAAAAGAAAATATTACAATTATAAGTATTTATGTACCCAACATAGGAACACTTTAGTATATAAGTCAAATATTAACAGATTAAAGGGGGAAATGTCAGCAATACAATAATTATTGGGGACTATAATATTCTACTTACATCAATGGAAGAATGACCCAAGCAGAAAATCAGTAATAAAACATCAACCTTAAATGACACATTATACCAGACAGATTTAATAGGTATAAATACAACATTCCATCCCAAAGCCATGGACTACATTTCCTTCTCAAGCACACGCAGAATATTCTCCAAGACAGATCATATGTTAGGCCACAAAACAAATCTTAGTAAATGTAAGAAGACTGAAATCAAGTCACGTATCTTCTCTGACTACAACGGTATGAAACTAGAAACCAACTACAAGAAGAAAACTGTAAATTTTCAATCTTAATAAATGGATATTAGAATAGACCGATACTCTCCTAAGAAAGGAGTAAAAAAAAAAAAAACTGTCCAAAGGAACTGGAATTGAGGGACTTACTGATATTATAAGCAACAGATTCAGAACCATTATGCTTTTTTGCCCCCTACAATAAATTTATCCAAAGCTAGAACTATCAATATTCTTTGACTTTACGTTCATGCTGATCAGACAACTTTTAAATTACTATTTTGGTTACAAGGTAGGAGATGAGAATTTGAGTCAAAAAGTAACCATATATGCTATTGTGTCTTGGACAGTCACAGTTTCAACATCTTGTCCCAGTTTTATTATTCATAATTCCCTTTTTTCAATTTTAACATATCACAGTTTAGAAAATAATGTGGTCACTCTAATTTATGGATAATTTTTTAGCAAGGGATTTATTTGAATATAATTTATGCACCTGTCTATTAGGAGTTTGGTTAGATGTAGTCTGTCCCAGATAATCCGATCAGCACAGGGTAGATGGACAAATTAATTTGTTTGATCTGAAAATACAAGGAACAGACTTCAACCTATGGTGTTGCACACAAATGGTGCTACCATGTGAAATGCTGTATTATTTCTTCTTGGACATTTCTTTTGTTTTTTAAAGATTTATTAATTTATTTATACAAGAACCGGGGTACTGGC
Source organism: Talpa europaea (assembly GCF_964194135.1). Taxonomy (NCBI): domain Eukaryota; kingdom Metazoa; phylum Chordata; class Mammalia; order Eulipotyphla; family Talpidae; genus Talpa; species Talpa europaea. Next base: position 27,724,837 of record NC_140081.1, read on the forward strand.
CAGATGTGCGGGAGGGTGAGAGGATTCACCAGAGACAGAGCAGGGAACAGAACAGGCAGACTGACTGAGGACACTGCTAAGGGGAACAGAGGGCACAGCAGGAGAGGTCTGCCGCGCCATGTGGGATCCTCGCCGGCCGGCAGGGATCGGCCGCAGAGGCTGAAGACAGCTTCACAGTGCAGAGCTCAACTGCCTGTGCCACCAGGGGGGGCCCTCTTCTTGGACATTTCTAATTCATTTCTTAGTTTCCTATGTGTGGAATTATGGAGGACCTGCTTATAGATTATTTGCTAAGTTACATTTAACTTTCTAGACAATCACGGGACTTTAAATTGTCATAGGGAGCAGAAATTTAAGATGTGACATTGTTAAAATTAATTGCAGCTCCGGTGAAGGGTCTCAAGGATATCTGAAATCACTAAGGACACAATTGGAATAGGATGTTTGGGAAATGGAGACCATTAGAATTTCAGCTCAGAGAAATGTCATGTTATTGATTGTAGCAATAAGAATAGAACTTACAGCTGGCAAAAACAATGTGACAGTTGAAAAAGATGCTGATACCCTAAAAGAAGTTGTCTCATCATTGCATATTCTCAATCCCTTGGGCGTCAACTATTATCATGACAGAGCACAGAAACTACCCTGGTAGAATTTGTATTGATATTTACTCAGTAACGCCCAAGAATCAAGCAAAAGCTGATCCTGACCAGCTTGTAGTATATCTGATGTCTATTGTTGCCAATGGCTATGATATTCTTTACTTTGTAGGTAGATATGAATGATAAAATAACAGTTTTGGTTCTTAGAGTGTGGATGTTAGTCTTCAGGGGATTGTCACAGTCATAAAACAGAATAAAATAAAACTGCTATAGACCTACCGCTTGCACTATGCAATATTCACACTGCAAACTCATTTTTGTAGAGGCATTTTTACCTTTCTGTTTGTGATTCTCTATTCTCAAAGGATAGGTTAGGTTAAAAGGTGAAGGAGACATCATTCGATTTATTAGGAATTAACTCAGAATTTTTTCAATTCATGAAAATAGTGCTTAATACCTGCTCAGGTGTGAGATAATTATTTTAATTTTTAGCATTTTTTTTTTGCATCTGGTTACCTAGAATTATTTAAACTAACATATTTAGGGCATCTCCAGTGGCACAGCCAGTTGAACGCAGGACTGTGAAGCTGTCCACGGCCTTTGCCGCGCGGATTCGATTTCCGGTCGGCCAGGGAGAAACCCACATGGCGTGGTAGACCTCTCCTGTCTCTCCTGCTGCTCCCCTCAACAGTGTATTTCAGTCAATCTGCCCTTTCCGTTCCCCACACTGCCTCTAGTGGATCCTCTCACCCTCCTGCATCACTAACCTGTACCCCAGTTCTTATATAAATAAATAAATCTTTAAAAATTGTTTTAAAAAATAAAATAAATAAACTAACATATTTAAAGAAAATCCATTAAATACAAACCTATAAGGGATTTTTCTCCGTAATATTCTCAAATGTAAATCTTATACTTCTTCAGTTCTTTAATTACAGTGTGATAATATTTTAAAATAATAGGATAGGAATTAGATTGTTTATCCCAACTAGTCAGCCATTTATGCAGAGATGAAGTAAGTCTAAATCTCCCATTCACTTTTCAAGTGAACCTCATAACTTTGCTCTATTTGATAACAACAAATTGGGCTTCTGACCCTATGTCTGCATCATGAGAAACCAGGCAGTCAATGGCAACACAAACTTAGAATATTCTTCTGTAGATGTAACAATTACATCTACTTTATTTGACCTAAATTACATTAGGTCAATAAATAGTTGGTCTTTGTTTCTCCTTGTTAATTTCCCCTTTATCTGCTTCATTTTTATTTGACTCTTAAGTAATATAAGCATATAATCTGCAAGCCAAATCAACAGTGATGGAGCCTCTCCATACTGGAGAACTTACTTACTTTGAAATTCAAAATTTGTATTATGAAAATGCATACATTGTACAAAAATGAAAAATGATATAAAATATATAAAACAATTAAAAAATAAATAAAAAGAAAGTTTTAATGATATTAAAAAAACCTTGTATTAGTTGTTGGATTTGGCTTTTCTGATAAAGCAAATAACTTTTATTTTTAGTCAAAATCAACTTTAAAACTTTTTTTGAAATATTTTAAATTTATGATTCCAAAGTCATATATTTCAATGATGCAATATTAAGAATTTTTTTTTAAAAAAAATCTATGCTTAAGAAGTGTGAAACTATTATAACTATTATACTTATATAATAGTTATATAGAGGTATAGTCCGTATAACCAGATAGATCAAAAGATTCTAAAAATGCTAAAATTAATTTAAAATAGTTGATAAAAGACTGGATATAAAACAAATATACCATAATCAATAGATTTTATCCATGTTGACAATAGCCATTTTAAAGTTGAAATTGTGTAGTAATACATTTAACTAGATAGGTATAGAAATTACATGAAGAAATCTATAAAATAATATTGAAGAATGTAAAATAACACTTAGAAAAGGAAAGTACACTATTGACATTATATAAAAATGTAAGTAATCCTCTCATAAATGATGAGTATTACTGAATTTCTAATTAGCAGCTCTTTTGTGTGAACTAGATAAAAAGTTATTTTACAAGGTACATAAAAGAACAATAGTCAACGGTTGGTCAAGCAAATTATAAAAATTAAAAATAGGAGCTAAGGAACTCATACTGCTATGTATTTATAAAACTACTATAATCAAAATAGTACGAATTTATATGAATGCTACTATGAATGTTAGTAACATGTTACTTTGTAACATAATTCTACAACCTTTATTAACTTAGAGTTTATATATGTCAAGAGTGAATTCAAAGTGGATAAAAAAGCTAACCCTAAAAATAATGCAATATGTGAAAGTTAAAGTGTATAAAAAAGGAAGACTAATTTTATTTTTTAAAGATTTATTTATTAATGCATACAAGTACTGGGGTACAGGCCAGAGGTCAGGGGGTGGTGAGAGGATTCACCAGAGACAGAGTGGGGAACAGAACGGGCGGACTGACTGAAATACACTGCTGAGGGGAGCAGTGGGCAAGGCAGGAGAGCTCTGCTGTGCCATGTGGGTTGCTCCCTGGTCGGGGATCGAACTCTTGCTGCAGTGGCTGCAGATTGCTTCATAGGTTGCATCTTAACCCCTTGCGCCACCAGGAAGGCCCTGGAAGACTGATTTTAGCACATGAAAACTAAAGGAGGGCCTCCCTGGTGGTGCAAAGGTTTAAGCATCACACTATGAAGCAATCCGCAGACTCTGCAGCAGGAGTTCGATCCCCAGCCTACCAGGGAGCAACCCACATGGCCCAGCAGACCTCTCCTGACTCGCCTGCTGCTCCCCTCTGCAGTGTACCTCAGTCAATCTGCCTATTCTGTTCCCCACTGTCTATGGTAAATCATACCACCCACCCCACATCTCTGGCCTGTACCCCAGCTCTTGCATACATAAGTAAGTAAATCTTAAAAAACTAAAGGAAATTTACATACCCCCCCAAAAACCAAATACTTGGAAGAGAGTATGTGTTAAATACTAGGTAGGCATATAGAATAGATATAGATAGAATATATAAATATATCCTATATAATGATATGAAAAGCACAATCATTATGAAAGTGAAAAAAATATAAAAGAGGAGAAATAAACATGCTGTTACTAACATACTGTGAATTACACACATTCAAATAAATAGAAGGATGAGATACCATTATTTGGCCAACAGGTGAAAGTTAAGGATTAGTAATGTCAAGAGTTAGCACAAATTTCAGGATACAGACTTTCTCATTTATAATGGTAGTTGTAAAAAATGGTAATATAATCTTGGAGGACTATTTAGTAGCATATAAATATATTTAGATTCCTCCTGGCATCTATCCTTAAAAAGATGCAGCACACAAATGCACAAAAAGGAATGGAGATGGAGATTAATTTCAGCATTTTTATGAACAATAGTTGTGGAAAATTAGGAACAATCTTAAATGGTCATTAATAAAGGCATAATCAAATAAATTTTGGAATATTCATGTCATTGAACATATACAGCAATGTAAAAGAACAAAGTATGTCTATTTGTACTGACAGAAAATTCCCTAAGACACTGCTAATGAAGAAACAAGTACAAAATAATTAGACAGCTTACTTGCCAACTAAGTTTATCAAAATTTCATAGATGTAAAGGAACTTACTAAAAAATGGAAGAATACCCATCAAACTGTTCAAAATGTATTGCTGAGGAATCAACAGTCTATAGCAAAGGAAAGGAATTTCTCTGTTTGTGTATTGTTTTAAGTTTGTGCAATTGTATTTATTATAGTAACTGTGTATATTAACAATGCAAACTGTAGGGACCTCCCTAGTGGCACAAGGGGTTAAGACGCAGCACTGTGAAGCTATCTGGAGCCACTGCAGCATGAGTTCGATCCACCGCCAGGTAAGTGACCCACATGGTGCAGCAGACATCACCTGCCTTGCCCACTGCTCCCCTCAGCAGTGTATTTCAGTAAAGCTGCCCGTTCTGCTCCCCACCCTGTCTCTGGTGAATCCTCTCACCAACCACACCTCTGGCCTGTACTCCAGCTCTTGAATGCATAAATAAATAAATCTTTTTAAAAAATAAAATAAAAATGCAAACTGTAATCTAAGTAAACTTGAAAAGCTATATAATCAGTAAAACTTTATTTTCCTCACTAGCAATTTTTCAGTTTAAACTGTATCAAAGACACATTAAAATGAATTACAAAGAGGAAAAAAAAATTAAACCTAAAACAATATTTAAAATTATTTAACATGCAATAAACTGCATAATTATTCCTAATATTACTATGAAAGTATCATTTTTCATATACAGATTGGGTGCAATTCACAATTTAAATTTTTTTTGTCGACAATATTTGTTAAAATAACTGGACTGGACTAGAATCAAGAGGCTTGGAACCTAGACCATACCCACCAATGTGCTAACTGTCCAGTTCCTTACCTGCTCAGGTTTCATCATTTTATCATTTAAAGGCAATGGAGTTAAAATGTCTATATTACCAAAAGCAATATACAGTTTCTATGCAATCCCTATCAAAAGCCCAATGACATTCCTCACAGAAACTGAGTGAAAAATTATGAAATTTGGAACTGCGCAAGACTGGAATAGCAAAAACTCCTGAGGAAAAAAGAACAAAAATCAAGGTATCACACTTCCCAACTTCAAAGTATATTACAAAGTGATAGTAATGACAGCAACATGGTATTGGAATAAAGACAGACACACAGATCAATGGAACAAAACTGAAAACCAAGAAATGATATTATATATATATGAAGTTGGATAACTATGGCAAAGGAGCCAAGAGCATACAATAAAACAAGGAAAGTTTTTGGAAGATATAGTGTTCAGGAAACTGCACAGGAAAGTGCAAAAGATTCAACAAGCAACTATACACCAGAGACACAATAAGAGGGGGTGGGGAAAAGGGAGTAGGATCAAAAGAAGGGGGAGTGGGAATTGTGTAGGGACTGTAACCATGGTGAAAATGCATACATTGTGCAAAAATGAAAAATGATGTAAAAAATACATAAAATTAAAAAAAAAGAATGCAACTAGACCAATATCAAACACCATACACTAAAATCAATTCAAAATGGATTAAACACTTGGATGGAAGACCTGAAACAACAAAATACATAGAAAGAAATACAGATGATTTGCTCCTTGACATTGGCCTTAGAGATCTGGGGTGGGGCGCGGTGGAGGAAGGGCTGAACGGGGTGGAGGAAGGGCTGAACTTAAACAGCAAGGGAAACCAAAGCAAACATTTTTTAAAAGTGGGACTATGTCAAAATGAAAAGCTTCGTCATGGCAAAAGAAACCTGCATCAAAACAAAAGACACCCTACCGAATGGGAGGAGGTATTTGCACACCACACATTCAACAAGGGATTAATATAAAAATATATAAAGAAATCATAAAACTAAACAACAAATAACCTGATTAAAAAATGCGCAGAAGATCTAAATAGACACTTTTCCAAAGAAGACATCAGAAATTGTCAACAGATACATGAAAAGGTGTTCCTCATCACTTAGTAAAAAGCATACAAAAACAACAATGTGATATCACCTGACACCTATGGGAATGGCTGTTATCCAAAAGACAAAATCAACAAGTGCTGGAGGGTATATAGAAAGAAGGAAACACCTGTATATTGTTGGTGGGAATGTGAATTGGTGAAGACATTATGGAAAACAGTATGGAGAGTCCTCAAAAATTAAAAATAGAAATTTCTACACTATCCAGTGATTCCATTTACAGGTGCTTACCCAAAATATAAAAATTTGAGGAGATATAAGCACCCCTTTGTTTACTGGAGCATTGTTTACAACAGCCAAGAGCTGGAAATAACCTTAGTGCCCATTGACAGACTAATGGATAAAGAAGATGTAGTATATATACATAATGGAATACTACTCAATTATGATAAAAGATAAAATTCTGCCATTTTCAAAAACACGGGTGAGCTGGGAGGATTTATGTTTAGTGAAGTAAGTTAGAAGGAGAAAGAAAAACACAGTATGATTTCACTTGTATGTGGTATGTATAGAAAAAAATGGATGAACATAATAAAACAAAAGTAATCTTCTTGATTATAAGACCAATTAGTGACTGGCAGAGGGGAATGAGTAAGGGGGGGAGGTGAGTACATTGGGTAAAAGAGGACAATTATATGTTGGAGGATAGAATAGACAATTCAGTGGTGAACTTAATGTAATGAAAACGCATGTTAATTTTTAGTGATGTACACCTGAAACGTATACAGTGTTATAATGTAATATTACATCAATTTTTTAAAAGAATGAAAAAGGGGGCGGGATGGGCTAGGTGATATCCAATGTCTAATAACCTAAGATCCTATGACAATGTCAAAATCAATAAAATCTAGTTGAAGATGTTATGGCTTTAATGTTGATAGATTCCACATTATTATTATTTTAAGATTCCACATTAAAAAAAAAAAAAAACCTTTCACTCTCCTGGTGGCGCAGCAGTTGAGCACTGGGCTGCGAAGCCGCCCACAGCCTCTGCAGCGCCGGTTCGATCCTCGGCCACTGGGGGAGGGTCCCACATGGCATGCAGACCTCTCCTGCCGCGCCTGCTGCTCCCCTCAGCAGTGTACTTCGGTCCTTCTGCCTGTTCTGTTCCCCGCTCTGGCTCTGGTGAATTCTCTCATCCTCCCACACTTCTGACTATACACAGTGCTTGTATAAATAAATAAATAAATCTTTAAAAAAAAATAGAATGAGGCAAGCATTCATGGGAAAAACACTGCTGTGCCCTCTACTCCTCTTCCCTTTCCTCCCCCCAGAGGCTGATGGTTGGTGTCCTCTGGCATCCTAGTGGCCACTCTCATATCCCTTTCCAGCATTTCCTTTCCTATCAGTTTCACTTCTTAGTCATTTTGTGCCTCCTCCTCAGTGTCTTTGCCTGTTGCCAAAGGTCTAGGTGTGCCCTGAGTTCCATGCTTGAGAAATAAAATGTAAACCATCTAGTTCTCTAGATGGCAAATGTAAAAGTTGAGCTAAGAAGTTTTTGGAAAACAATGGTGAGAAAAAAACCGACCAGGAAATATATGAGTTGTAATTTGGACTGAAATTTATAAAGGAGTCTTCATGAGTTAGAAACACTTCATGAGTTAGAAACATGCTCACTCTAATTGTAATTATACCACAGTTCACTGGAGTAGCACAATGAGGTCATTGTTTACAACATTTTCCTCTTGTATATGGTACATGGGGATGGCATATTTTCGTTTTTAATTTTTGTGGAAGTAACATTGGCTGAGAACACTACATAACATTATGAAAGCTTCAGGTATACATCATTACAAATCAATGTCTGTATACATTACTTAAAACATGGCATTAGAATTGAGTCTTATACTATTGACTGCTCACTCAAAAACTGTATGTCCTTCCTTCCTAAGGAAACCCTGCTTTGGCAGCAATGTGACCCACTCCAGAAGCAGCAAAACTGAGGATGAAAACTATCATCCTGGTAATAACAGAACAGAAAGGTAGAAAGAACTTGGGTACTCAGCACATCTTGAAAATGCTAGACCACCTCTAAGACCACCTATTGCAGGGCTTCTAATTAAATAAACAACAGTGCTTATGCTTTAAGCCACTTTAGTCAAATTGTCTATGAGCTGCAGCTAAAACATTTCTAATTGATAAAAGTAATGGGAGAGGGGATTAAAACAAGCATTCTAAAACATTCTTTTTTATGATTAAAATTACTATCATTTATTCATTCAGTAATAATTTATTTATTTATTTATTTATTTTTTATAATAAATTTTATTTTTATATTCCCCATACAATTGCAACCCCCTTATTTTGATATTCTTATTGAAAGAAAAATATAGAGCCTCCCTGGTGGCGCAGCGGGTTGAGCGCTGTGTTATAAAGCTGTCCACAGCCTCTGCAACGCGGGTTTGATTCCTGGCTGGGCAGGGAGAAACCCACATAGTGTAGCAGACCTCCCCACACTCTCTGGTGAATTCTCTCACTCTCCCATGCCTCTGAACTGTACCCCAGTTCTTGTATAAATAAATAAATCTTTTTTTTAAAAAAAAGAGAAAATACATATAAAACTCTATTGATCTACATGATATAAACAATGTTTTCACTGAAAAGCCGCTGAAATTCCAAAAGCATATGGACATTGAATGAAGAGAGCCAAGAGGTTGATCACAGGCATTAGAAGTAGAAAATGACTCGACTATAAATTGATTTCCCTGGCGTTTTTTTCAACGTGTTTTTAATGTTGTAAATGACCAAGAATCTTCTGAATATTTGAATGACTCTTTTTCAAACTTTTGTATTCAGAATACATACACAACACAACTATTTGGTGTTCAATGAGTTTTGACAGCTCTCTCTTTATATATAATTAGGACCCCAAAAATTGATATAGAACATTTCTATGATCTGAGAAAGTTACGACAATAGGCATCCGTTAATTTCATTTCTATTACCACAGATAAATTTTAACCATTCTAGAATTTCATTAAAATTGAGTCATATAATGTGTACAATTTTGGGTCCACATTCCTTTGCTCAACATGTATGTAATATCCATCCATGTTGTTGTATTTATCAGCAATTTATTCATTTTTATTGCTGAGTAATATTCCATCATATGAATTTGCCACAGTGTGTTTATCCACTTTCTGTTGATGGATATTTGGGTTGTGTCTAGTTGCTGGTTCTTACTAATAACATTACATCAGTCTGTGATGTGAAGCCCAAATCTTGAGAACTGGAAAAAATGTACCCTTTTTTTTTAATAATGCAGGAGGACAGCAATAAAGTCAAATATTTTCAATTCTTTCCAGTTTTTTTAGAAAGGTGATTTTGAGGCAGGAAACAGCAGTCACTTTCTAGATATATAAGCATTCCATGAGTTTTGGAAGTGAAATAGATTTGGAAAATTAATTTAACTTCTCAAAATTTCAGTTTCTCATCTATACAATAACTTTTGAATTTCAACATTCTATTCTATTAATTTTATCTCAAAAAGTAATAGAGATGCTTTAGGGTAGGAAATCATTAGTTTGCTATAAACTTTGGATGTCATAGGCCACATGTGGGTATGGTACTCAGTAGTAAAGATCAACCTTACTACCCAAACATATTTATTTTATTTGGTTTTACAGATTTAAGATGAGGATACTTTATACAATTTTTCTTTTCTGAACAAGTTCACGGAGATTTATTCAAAGACTTTTGTTAAATATAACCAATGTCAAATATTTAAATCTAATCTTTCATGTTGTCCTGGGGGAGAACAGTTACTGTGAAAAAGTGAAGAGCTTCGGGCCTTCATTGGGTCCAGTTGCCCCTGGGGCTATAAAACTTGACCCTCATTCACTAAGGAGTTTCCAGCAGAGCCCAGTCACTGACACTTTGCAATAGCATGTTCTCCTTCCTCCACTTCAGTAAGGGCAAGAAGTATGACTCCCTTAACAGGCCTGCTTCTTTTCATGCTTCACAATGGCCCTCAAGGGAAATGCTTGTGGCAGAGAGAAGAGAGGTAATTAGAGCTCTGGAGAGGGAGCTATGGCATGTGAGGGCCACTTCTTTTTTACTACATGGAGTAACTCAGCTAAGGATTCACTGTTATAGTCAAAGGTGAAAAAGCAGACTTTAGAGGATGGTGAGGAGAGCATGCAAATTACTATAAGCCAATGTGGAAGGCTCATCTGTGGAGACTTCAATGTCTGCCTTAGTTCAGTAGAAGATAGGACAGCCAGTAAGGTACCTTTTTAGTTCTATGTCTCCCTTTGAGAAGAACAGTAAAAACTGTTTTAAAATGTAGGCTCTCCTAAGCTCTACCTCTGGGGCCAGCAAGAAATTCCAGAGTGTGTGAAAGGAAAAAGTCTATTCTGTTATATCTTGAATGTCTATGCCATGTACCTGTAGTAAACTTATATTCTTACCTTGTTAAAGTTCTTTACACATTTTAGTCTTCTAGAAGGATCCAAAAAGATCTAGATTTGGGATTTTCTTTTTCTCTTAACTTTGTCCAAGCATTTGTATTTTATATTTTTCCCTGAGGGTGTGCCATTATAGTAAGTTGTAACATGTTATTGTCTTTTTTCCACACTTATTTAGGCATAAAGAGTCATTGAATTTAGGAAAGATTTCCAGAGGACTCCTGGTAGGAGATGAAAGACTGGTGAAAAGAGAATGCCAGGTAATAATGCTGGGAAAGTTAGGAATTAAAATTGCAGGGAGGACTTTAAATGCCACGTTTGTGTGTTTGATCCACACTAACTTAACATTGCAACAAGAGAATGGCATTATCAGATTTGTTTTTTAAGAAGAAAAACACAAGAGTGTGGAGCTGTGTTAGAATACAAGGAATATGTTAGAATGGGAGGAGTGGCTATAGGGAAAAGCCAGGTGAGTAATAAGAACTTTCCAGATAGTAGTATCAGCAATTGAAGAAATGACAGAGAAGAAATACTTAAAGCTATAATTAACAGAGTTGATTTGTGAGTGTACAACATAGGGAAAAGTCTAATATCATCAAAAATTTATTCAGTGAAAAATTATTGCCTGTTTATAGTTCTGCCAAAGAAAGAGGTTTATTCCCAGTTTAGTCGAGTTTTACCCTCCCTCTCAGCAGGGCATTTTCCACCTTCCCACAGTGGTAGCAAGTGTTCTGTATGAAAACAACTTCTACTGCTTATTCATTATCAAGTCCAGAAAACTTGTGCCGTGTCCAATGTGAAAAAAAAAATACAACAGTGGTTGGCAAGAACGGATATTGGTCAGATAATCTTAACCATTTCACTCTACCTGGTTGCTGACAGACACCATGGAGAAATTCAGGATTAATCCCTAACATTTTTTGTTTCACTTGGTTCTCAGATACACAAAGGCTAGCAATCCAGGGTAGGAGGAGCATCTACACACATTTCTAATATTTCTGTCCATAATTTCAATTGGAGTCAAACTTATCAGAGGCAAGCAATTACTCTGACTTGATATATCTTAGAAGGGTCTCTTAAAACTCCCCTACATTAATCACTAGAATCACAAATAAGTTTCCTTGTGTCTTGAGGCATTTGAACGTCATTTGTGATAATGATCCCTATACAATTTTTATTTTAGTTTTTTTCCCCCAAACCAAAGGACCTTTATCTCTTTCCATAGATAATTCCAAAGTTAAACATATTCATACTCAGAAAGATATGTTTTTACTGTGACCAGAAATCTATATTACAACCTATATAACTCACTGGCCTTCTCTGAAGTTCAGTGTTAAATATCCTGAAAGAAAGTCATCAATGAAATGTCACACACTGATCCTCTAGAGAAAGGTAGCTGTACTGGAGACTGAGAAAGAGAAAATCACCGATAAAGGTTACTATTGATTAACTAGCTCAAGTCAAATCCCCCAAGCTGCCATAGTTCTAAAAATGTGAAGAGGAAAAGCTTTGACTTAATTTGTGTGTAAGAATCATAAAAAACATCAAGTTGGCTGCTGAATCATTTTAATCCAATGCAAATACCCTTTGTCAACATGATATGGCATGATATTCCAGGCTTATCATGTATATTTCCTACTCCCGAGTTAGAATTCATCATTTTCTCAAAGAGCCTTTGTTCCTTTTAATGGGAAATGATATTAGAGACCACAACTCTGGTAGTTGAAATACTCAGTGTTACTAGATTGATTATTGTTTCTGGTTTTTTGGGACACAACAAAAAATCATTTGAAAATTATGATTTCTAACCATGGGAAATTGCCTTCTCTATAAATCAAATGATAGTAGAATATCAGCAGTTTCATGCAACTTGGCCTAATATTTTTAAGATACAATGTATCATAAATTCATCTAATTCAAATTGAATTTATAATACTTTTTTTTCAGGAAAAGGAAATGGGAAGAGGTGTATAGAAAATAAAACTGCCTTTTGATAATTGTTGAAACCAGGCATAGGCAATATGAAAGATTGTAAGTTTTTCTTTGAGTATGTGGGAAAAATTTCATAATAGAAAATTTTCATAATAGAAAATTTTAAAGGAGACTCTAGTGATAGTAACAATAATACTAGTGAGTGATGTTATAGATGCAGATAAAGGATTTGAATAGAAGTGTTTCATGAAATGGGAACAGGAAAATTATAAAGCATTATATTTGTATATAATGTTATTTTAAGTATGTGTTTAAATTGACTTACAGAATTTTGAATATTGCATCTGCATGATACAGTTATACATATGTAGAGGTATAACTACTACAGATCTTTTGGGACCAAGCTTTTACTTAAGGCCCTAAAGAGTTTTCTATTAGATACTCACTGCTTATTGCATTCACAATAGTATATGTGACTTTAAATGAAAGAAGACTCAATGGGTATTTATGGAGCATCTTCGATGCATTCAACTGAGTAATAGTAATTAATTACTTGATATTTAAAAGGCTTACAAAATAAGACAAATTTATATAAGATAAATATAAGTGAGAAGGAGAGGAAAAGGAAGAACAAAAAATTGATCCAGGAATGAGCTTAATGGAATATTAATATCACTAACTCCTAAATTGTTGTTCTATGTGTGTTTTAAGCTTTCTAATCATGAAAAAGACAAGCTCAATCAGCTTCACAACTCCTGGTGACCAGAAAATAAAACTAAGCCAAATGCTAAGTACTTAGCCAAATGCTAAGGAAAGCAATTCCTGCTGCTAAAAAAGGACTATTCTGAACATACAACTCTTCTAATTTAAAGCTTAAAAATTCAGGTTAACAACAGAGGTTGGTAAAGAGGAAGAAGGTGGTCTACTCATTTGTTATTTTTTCGATTAGGAAACCAGGATGTGATAGCCATCTCTGTTTACATTACAATCCACATTTGTTGGTTGGAAGCACCAAAAAGTGCCTTGTTATTGGGCAAATGAAACCTGCAATGCCAAAACATTGTTAAATAAATAGAAATATTAAGGAAGGAAAAAAATGCCGGATGGTGTAGAAACTGGTACAAAGAACAGAAAATCTACAACAGAATGACGTTTCTCTGTCACTGAGAAAACAATGTTATTTTGTTTTTTTAAAAAAAATATTTATTTTATTTATTTATGCATAGAAGAACTGGGGTGTAGGCCAGAGGTCAGGGGGTGGTGAGAGGATTCACCAGAGACAGAGTGGGGAACAGAACAGGCGGACTGACTGAAATACACTGCTGAGGGGAGCAGCGGGCAAGACAGGAGAGGTCTGCTGTGCCATGTGGGTTAGCATCCTGGCTGGGGATCAAACTCATGCTGAGGTGGCTGGTGATTGATAGCTCTGAGGCTTTAGGCCCTGTGCCACCAGGGAGGCCCCTGTTTCTTTGTCCCTAACAAGCCAAATTAGTTCTGTCTCTCTGGGCTCTCATAAGTTCTTGGTGAATCCGCAGCTCTCTCTTCTGGAGACCAGATCTTTCTGCCTCCAGTTTCCCATCCCCTCATGGTTTTGACTTGAGCTCAGTAACTTGTAGCTAATTAGCTCACTGAGGTGGATCAAATAGCTGTAGGAGGAGGAGGAGGGCTTTCAGGTGTCCATGTACATGTGTTGGGAGGGGGGTGGTTTCTAGAAGAAATGGGGTTGAGGGTCTGGCAAACATTCAAAACTTTTCTACAGTAAATCAGCATTCCAAAATGATGGTATGTGTTTAAAATCCTGACCTCCAACTGAAATTCAATTCAGAGTTTGTGTGTAATCCAGGCAAACCATAAACTAATTTAGAAGGCCAGAATAAACTGGGGAATATGAGCAAGGGAAGAACAATATTTCTTCTGAGTTTTGGCTTGCTGGCATAGCAAACACATTTGTTGATAAAAGGTATTTTTCAATAAAACATCAAAAGTAATAAATGGAAAACTCTTCACCAAACCTCTATTAAGTAACTTTAGCAGACAAGGGCAGGCAATTTAGGGGAAACTTTTCATGAGTCTTAAACTGCAAAAATAAAATGAAATAAAATAAAAAACAAAAAAACAAACCCACTTTATATAAGGTAAGTATATAAAGACTGAGCCAGGCTATTAGGGAGAACTCCATGACTTTTAACAAATGTGATCACCACATGTAGAAGGGATTTACTTTGACAAAAGCTACATATCTAACTACTGTCCCAACAATTACATTTCATTTGAAGTGATGAATGCTTCCTTTTATAAGACATTATGAAAGGGGTATTTGTTCCAAAATACAGGTCAATATACAACACCTATGATTTTACATGACACAGCTAATATCCACTAGCTAGCTAATTCAGTTAATGACAAGAACAATTTGAGCATTTTCAAAATAATGATCTATGTCACTGATGGCCATTTTCTCCAGTCTGGGACCAAATAAATTAAGTTTGGGAAAACAAGAAACAAACATTAAAAACAGACCTGTGTGTCTTCTATGTGAAAACAATAAAAAGTCCATAGCTCACATATGGTGAATTCTACAACAAAATGTTTAACATGAAAATGAACAAATCTATAAATCTTATTTCTACTTTCAGGAAATACAGAGGATAGGAGAACAACCTAAAAAAATAACCATAAATAAACAGTTACTTCCAAGGTTAGGATATTCTAAGGTTAACTGGCCTACTATTTTTCTTTTTTTTTTTTTTTTAAGAATTTTTTTTATAGAGGCATGTTTTATTTATTTATTTGTCTGTCTGTTTGTTTTTGTTTACACATGCACTGGGCACAGTCAGAAGCACGGGAGGGTGAGAGAATTCACCAGAGCCAGATCGGGGAGCAGAGCAGGCAGAAGGACCGAAGTACACTGCTGAGGGGAGCAGCGGGCGGCAGGAGAGGTCTGCGCGTCATGTGGGACCCTCCTCCGGTGGCCGGGGAGCAGCCGGGGATCAAACCGGCGCCGCAGAGGCTGCGGGCAGCCTCGCAACCCAGTGCTCAACCGCTGCGCCACCGGGGAGGCCCGGGCCTACTATTTTTCAACAAATCAGTTTTATGGAAAAAAAAGTGACAGCTAGTGTAGATTATAAGACTTGAGCGATTTTAAAAATAAATAGAATATATAATTCTTGATTAAATAAATCAGTTGTAAAAGACATTGTGGGGAAAATTGGGAAATATGTGAATATAGAGTAGGTGTTGAATGATACTAGAAAATAGCTAAGCTTACTACATATGATAATTATATTGATGTTTATATAGGATCATGCCTTCTTCTGAGATGTAAATGGAAGCATTTTGGAATGAAATAGCATAGACTCTTTATTTATAAATGATTTAGTCAAAATAGATGAATAAATAGGCAAGATATTAAAAATAGTTAACTCCAAATTTTGTATATAACATTTATTATTTTATTTTCTCTACACTTAAAGTTTTCCTGGTAAAGAATTTTTTTAAGAATCCAAAATTTTATAAGCTATTAAATTCTAATGAGAAAATCAGGATCAAGCAAACAAGAAAAATTGGGAATAGGGCCTCCCTGGTGGCGCAGGCGATTGAGCGCAGCGCTGTGAAGCTATCCCCAGCCTCTGCAGTGCCGGTTCGATCCCCGCCGGCCTCAAAGCAACCCACACGGCGAGCAGACCTCTCCTGTCTCACCTGCTGCTTCCCTCAGCAGTGTATTTCATCAGTCTGTCTGTTCTGTTCCCTGCTCTATCTCTGGTGAATCCTCTCACCCTCCCGGGCATCTGTCCTGTACCCCTGCTCTTGTATAAATAAAAAAAATAAATCTTTAAAAAAAAAGGAAAAATTGGGAACAAAATGCAGAAACTATTCATTTCACTTCAACCTGTCTATCAATGAACCTATAATTTTCTATATTGTTGAGTAAACTCAAAAGAACATTACAAATATTGCTGGGATTAAATTCTTCGTTTTCTCCATCAATAGCCATAACCTTCTTACTCAAAAGAGAATGTTACATCACCTTCTTACTCAAAATGTTAGCTTTCATTTCCATTATCATTGATCTCACAACAATGAAAGGTAAGAGATGGCAGATATTCTAAAATCCTTTGCCAAAGTTAATGTGCTGTGAACACAAATATGTTATTCTTCTATTTACAGAGACACCTGAGCATGTCATTGCAGTTTTTACAGTCTGAAAATAAGTGAACATTTTTTGAGAGAAATCTGAGTTGAATTTATGAAATTCTTTTAAAATCCTATGCAGGAAGCCTTATGAAACTTGAGTTCAAGCTTTTATAACCCATTATTGTCATAGTTTTCAGCCAGAGGTGTTGTTTTACTGATTACAGTTTCACTGAATTGCTTGCTTTGTATCAGTGGTATCATTTGGTCCAAGCGGGCTAGAAAGATCATTTGGAAATTGTCATTTGGGATATTAGCTTGATGCAACCGGGGCACCCATATAGGCTCTCCCAGAGTCCCAGGAACAGGAAGTCTCATGGACCAGATAAAGATGTGCAAATAACACAGTTCATTACAACAATTGAAGAGGCTAAAGAAGAAGCACGGGGAAAGATATGGGTTAGGTTCACACACGTACAACAGAGTACCAATGGCAGAAGGACCCTCTCCTTGTATCTTGGGATAGGCCATGGGTGCCTGCTGCATCTGTCTTACCTGCTGATAGTGTGGTTATGAGATGAGAGCTGAAACTCAGGCAAGGAGGATCAAGGACAGAAGAGGACCCAGGTTAATGGCACACGCTTACTCTATTAGAGAGACATAGGGTAAAGGTGCCAAGGACCACAGTTCTAGCTGGCCAGTCTGCATTTTCTGAGTAAAGCACATGTGGGGTCAGAATGGGACTAAAAAATTACATAACTGTCAGCTATTTGTAATGATCATGGCTTGGTCTTCCTATTCCTTTCTCTCAGTAGACTCTTGATTTTTTTTTCCATAATACATTCATTCTATCTTTAACCTACCTTATAGGTTCATAAACTACTATATACTTAATACATCTTTGGAATTCTATGTCTCTGAAGCCATTTACTTATTCATTATCTACTTAGTATAGACACATGAGTATTATTACTATCTTTAATCTACTAGCTTTATTATAATTTATGCTCAACACTTGCAGTGAGTTTCAGTCATCCTATTTACTGTGTGACCCCTAATGTATAACTGAACCCATCTGCACTTAAATTTCTACATCTGAAAATGCAATTATCTGTTACAAATTGTAATTTCCATTAGAAGGTTTGAAGTTCCCTGCCCTACCTAATGAAGGGTGGAGTTGAGTGGCAGGAAGAGGACTTGGAGGAGGCACATGGAGCAGAGACATAGGAAGAAGTCCTGCTTGATTCTCAGCCTCGGACCTACACCAAGGACTTGGGAGATATGGAAGGAGACACATAGAGACACTTGGAAGAGATACGTGGGAGGCTGACGGCAGCCGTTACATTGATTTGTATTCTTTTTTTTTTTTAAGATTTATTTTTATTTATTTATTTATTTATTTTATTTATTTATACAAGCACTGGGTACAGTCAGAAGAGCGGGAGGATGAGAGAATTCACCAGAGCCAGAGCGGGAAGCAGAGCAGGCAGAAGGACTACCGGGGCCACCGGGGAGGCCCTTGATTTGTATTCTGATTTTGCTCCTTTCATGGCAGACTTGCCTGGCCCCTTCTGCCCTTTTCTCACGGTTCCCTGCTAGAAGGTGCCTTAGACTTAGTGGCAAGCTTTGGGCTGCAGTGGCCCTGCTTTGTGCCAACCCTATTTGGCTGGACATTACCCCACAAGGGGATGGATAACTTGGGGTGTTTTATTGGGAAACTAGCATCCTTTTTTCTCTTCCCCCTTTATACACACTTTTCTATTAAAGTTCTTTCACACTAAGAGTTTGTTTGTCTTTATGTGGCAGGTGGCAGAACCCATTTAGAGAATGCAATTTTGGGGGTCCCAGGGTGCCCTTCAGTCTGCCTTCTAATGGATATGGCGCCTAATATGGGGGAGTGATGGAGTACCCGGGGTACCTCAGTCTGCATGCTAACATATCCACTTTGTACAATTCTTATGAGGTTTTATTACTCTAGAATGTATAAAAGCAAAACAAGTAAAAAAAATTAATAACCCTCTGATCTCTACATCACTGAACAGACTGTGAATATAGATGGTGTTAAATTGATTATTTAACATTGATATTTGTCATCATGGTAATGATATCTTACATTGTACCAAACCGTACTGTGAAAATGCTTTGAGTTCAATTATATCTGCTAATGCCCAAAGTAACCAAGTAAGGTAAATTACAGACTGTAATGATACCGCTTTACAGACAAGGGCATAATCAGGGGAGATGAAATGTCATATGCTAATTTTAGACCCCCGAAATGAATGGCTAATATCCTTACCAATAAATATCTATATTACAAGGGGAGCTAACTTGCTGCCATCTCTGCTTTTCTTTTTTCAATTTTATTTTTATATTCCCCATACAATTGCAACCCCCTTATTTTGACCCCAAACCCTCCTTTCCTCGCCACACCCCCCATAGTGTGTCTCAGGTTCATAGTTGTTTGTTGATTTTGATATTTTCTTTCTTATAGTTATTCTTTTTCCTGGTCCCTTATTTAGGTTTTCTAGATTCCTGCTATGAGTGAGACCATCCAGTATTTTTTCTTTTTCTTTCTGGCTTATTTCGCTGAGCACGATCCCTTCCAGCGCCATCCATGTTGCTGCAAATTGCATGTGTTTATCTTTTTTGAATGCTGAGTAATATTCCATGGTGTATATGGACCACATCTTCTTGATCCAGTCATCTATTTTTGGGCATATGGGCTGTTTCCAAAGCTTAGCTATTGTAAATAGTGCTGCTATAAACATAGGGGTGCAGGTGCTCTTTGCAATTAATGTTTCTGTGTCCTGCTTTTCTGAACACATTTATTTCCTGGTTCTGATTATACATTTACCAAACAAACTTTCTATCTAGAACTTTCTTTTCAGATTGAGTGCTCATGTAGTTAGCTTGTCCTAGATGCTGGGATATATTCTAGTCAAACACAGTTTTCAGTGCATATTACTACACAGACTTCTGATAAACTAAAAGTTCAAAACAGGGCCTCCCTGGTGGCACAGCGGTCGAGCCCTGGGTTGCGAAGCTGCCCGCAGCCTCTGCAGCGCCGGTTCGATCCCCGGCTGCTCCCTGGCCACCGGAGGAGGGTCCCGCATTGTGCGCAGACCTCTCCTGCCACCCGCTGCTCCCCTCAGCAGTGTACTTTGGTCCTTCTGCCTGCTCTGCTCCCCGCTCTGGCTCTGGTGAATTCTCTCACCCTCCCATGCTTCTGACTGTACCCAGTGCTTGTATAAATAAATAAATAAATAAAAATATATTAAAAAAAAAGTTCAATACATATTGTAGAAGGATCAATTCTGTTGGCTTGTTTCATCCTCAGTGCCATGAACCATCCTTGCTGCATTGTTAATATTAAAAAGGCACTTTAAGAAATGTTTTGATTAATTAAAAGATGAAGCAATGAGTAAAAAAAAGACTAAAACTTGGGTGGAAGGCTGGATTTTCCCCCTTCAAATGTGCCTAGCAAACCAACATAAAAACTAATTTAGAAACAATTATTATATAATGGGATGTCTGATGTTTTTTTCCTCTTGGGCAGATCCCTTTTCACCATCTACTGAGTTAAGAGGGAGCCCTGGTAGCTGGTATCCAGTTGTATCCAGAAGTGGCTATTTCTGTCCAGGACTGACATGTCCGGCCATGACCCCATGGGTCGGTGATGAATGATGCCTAGTGTCATGAACACAAAGAAGCTCTTGCATTTCTGAAGTACACAGAGACCCACGTGCTCAACCCTGAGGGGAAGAGAATATCTTGGTCTTTCTCTGGAATCTTAACCTTTCTGCAATGCTACTGAACTCATCAGAATATACCCCACTGACAAAAAAATGTATCAGTGGTAAAACTTATGCACTTTTCCGCACTCCCTGGGATATATGGTATGGCTGGACCAGGATATCAATTTAATTTTAAAAACTACCATCCAAGGGCACTGGCATAGGAGCTTAGATGGAATGTGAGTAAAGTGTGTGTACCTATGGAGGAGTAAAAATTTAGCCCCAGAGTTGTGTAGATATGTAAATGACTGACAAATAAAAATAAATGAAATTTAAGACACTCTGCTATCCTCAAAATACCTGTATTCCCAATGCATATCAGTGATCTGACACTTCTCTTTGGCAAGAGTTCTCTCCTATGGGGCTCCCAATTCTGTCACATAAACAGATTTCAGATACCCAACTCCTCTTGCTGCTAAGGCTAATTCTTCACAGTGAAGATAGCAGTTCTCCTAGCCCTTCATTCCTTCTGCCACTCTCCCAGCCACAAACACTCCACTCAGAACAATAATTTGGATTTTTTTTTCTTAGTTTTGATTACTGATTAAAAGCAAAAAAAAAAAAAAAAAGAAGAAGAAGAAGAAGACGAAGAGACCTGCAGGAATGTAAATTAACACAACTGTTTTGGAAAACTATTTGGCAGTATCTACAAAAGAGCAACACATTTCATAAACTGTGACCCAACAACTCCACTCATAGGTAGATTTGCAAAAGCAATGCATATACATTTGTCAAAAGATACATACAAGGATATTAAAATGGTATTTGTCATATCTCCAAACAAGGCATCCAAATGCCCTTCAACAATAAAATACAAAGATAAACCATGATAAGTTCAAACACTACAATACTAAGTAGCAACAAGAATGAATAATTTAGAACTACACACAAAAATATGGATGACGGGCCTCCCTGGTGGCACAGGGGTTAAAGTCTCAGAACTATCAAACTATAGCCAGCCACTGCCACATGAGTTCAATCCCAGGCGAGGGGGCTAACCCACATATGGTGCGGCAGATCTTGCCTATCTCACCTGCTGCTCCCCACAGCAGTGTATTTCAGTAGAACCACCTGTTCTTCTCCCCACTCTGTCTCTGGTGAATCTGCTCATGCCCTGCACCTCTGGCCTATACCCCAGTTCTTGTATGCATAAATAAATAAAAATAAATCTTTAAAAAAATATGGATGAGTCTCACAAATTGCAGAGTGAAAGAAGCCAGATGCAACTTAGCACATACTGTATTATTCCATTTATACAAAGTTCAAATAAGAACTAATGTATGTGGTTAGTTAAGATAAAGGGTATCCTTGAGGAAAAAGTAGTGAGTGGAAGGGACACTTCCGGACCTTTGGACATTTCTGGAACTCTGGTAATATTCTATTTCTTCATTTAGGGGTTGGCTAAACAGTTGTGCTCCGTTCATAAAAATTTATTGAGATGTCCATTATGATTTATGTATTCTTTGTATGTATACTGTATTTCAACAAAAAGTTTTAAAAGATAAAAGAAACTCAAAACAAAAATAAATTTTATTTTAAATGAGGGAACATGGCAGTGGATACACCACAGGGTGAAGAATAAATAACACTGAAATAGAAGGAAGTGAAAAGTGAGAGCTGTAACTTTTCATATTTAAATACAAAGTGTAATATCCTCTATCCTGATGAATGATAAAATACTTCTCCCACCCCTCCTTATCTGGTACAGCCTACCCTCTTCTCTATTTATATTGGATGTGAATTTTCTATCAACAATATGAGAATCTTAATGTATTTTTATCAACATAGCTCTGAACAAAAGATACTAGCAGTTGGTTTCCAAATACATACACACAAGCACAAATCAAAGGAAAATGGACAAAATCACAGTTGTGCTGAGACTGGCTATTTGTTAATTACAAACTTTTTCTGCTAGGAGGAAAAATGATGATGGTAAAGCTGCCTGAGTGTTTATTTGTCCCTTTTTTGGAAGGAAAGCCTGAAATGCTACATCACTCTTTACATAAGTGATCAGTCTTTTTATAAGGAGAAAGAAATCCAATATCGAGTTGAAGGATATTTTCTTTCTTTGTTTAGTTCACTTCTTTGCCTGATTACTGTGCTAATAAGAAGAGGAAGAAGCAAGAGGAGCTGCTGATATACAAAGGATCAGTCTCAGAATACTGAGGACTCCAGTCTGTTCTAGTTTACCATCTAGTTTACCATTTGCTCTCTATACCATCTTATGAAGAACAAGACAATTTTGCCAAGACTTCTGCATGGACAGTTAGAATACCCAAGTATAACCAAAGGAATGAGTCAAAGAGAAGGTTGGTGCAACAGAAAGGATTTTCTTAAAGTTTCCTAGTATTGACATACTTTACTTCATGCCTTTGGAGGAAACTGTCCCAGTGGCCACATTATACCATAGAAGGAACAAAATCATTTTCTTCAATGTTGAAATCTTCCTTTAGGAGGATGAATTCCTATGAAACATAGTGTCAACATTTTTGCTCAGATTTCACCTATGTGGCATATGGATTCCTGCATGTTTCCCAAAATCAATAATATATTACTATATTTGCCTTAGACAAATATCAGCAGTTATACTCCACAGACTAAAACAGACTAAGTTATTAAACTGCCCTTAATCAAAAGTAAATACTGTTTCATGAAGATAAAAGGTAGTTGCAACTAAACACAGTACAGCTACCTAACATTAATCTATGCAAGTTTCTGGAAGATTGAAGAGAGACTATGAATGTAAATACTTTTCCAGGGAACATGGCCATATGCTAGCATTTCTTTGGTCCTACTGAATAGGGTGGCTAATCACACTATATTTCTTCTCAAAAGACTTTTCCTTCCCAAAAGCCATTTCTTTTCTTTTCAAAAACTTGAATTATTTTAACGTGCCTCACTGGACAACCCACTTTGGTGTATCTGGCTAACAAAATTCTTTTCAACTGCAGCTATGCCTTTTGTAGCTGACTCTTCAGATGGGTCCCATTTTTAGTCTTAACCTTAAATGTGGGCTACTGTTCTCTGCCTTTGCTCAAGAGTCAGAAACTACAATGGAAATAAATTATGGGGTCGGCTCATATGTACCAAGTAGAATCACTGATTATTTAGAAGCCAACCAACTTATCTTTCCTCAGGTAGTATAATGTGGGGCTAAGTGTCCAAGACTTGAAGCCAGAGGATTAGGGTTGAGACCTGGCTGAGAGGCTTACTGTCTGGAGGAGACTTCCTCAAAACATCAACTTCTTTAGATGTACAAGGAGAAATAATAGAAATAATTCCAAAAGTACAGTGTTTGTAAGGAGTCCATACTACATAAAGAGCATTATAAATGAGAAAGCATATGGCACAGGTGCAGTGGTTGAGCAGATGCTATTGCTGTCCTCCAAATTCTTTAAGCTCACCTCTGACTTCACCTGCAATGGCTCCAGACCATGAGTCTCAACTGTGAACACCTGAGGCTCCCTGTTTCTTTGCCCAAGAGCTCTGGGAGATTACATTTGTGTGTGGGTGGGGGAAGGACAGAGGGTTGAGACTGTAGCGGGTGATTGGGAACAACTGCAAGTTGCAGAAAGTTAATGCCATTTTGGACAATCTGCAATCATCAGGGAATAGGTGTTGGTAGAGAAATGTCCCAATTTCCTCCTGCCATATGGACTACATTTCATTGCATCCTAGAGGGTTCCCAGCAGGACTGAACACCGGTTAACCACTACATTGACTTTTTTTTCCTAAAATTTTATTTTTTAATCTATGCATACAAGAACTGGGGTGTAGGCCAGAGATGCGGGGGGTGAGAGGATTCACCAGAGACAGAGTGGGGAACAGAACAGGCAGACTGACTGAAATACACTGCTGAGGGTAGCAGCGGGAGAGACAGGAGAGGTCTGCTGCGCCATGTGGCTCAGCTCCCTGGCTGGGGTTTGAACTCAGGCCATAGAGGTCATAGTGCTGAGACTTAACCCCTTGCGCCACCAGGGAGGCCTTGCAGTGACTTATTTTTTTTAACACACCCTCTATAGGCTTTCTCCTCCCTTATCTCTCCTGCCCTCACTTCATTTATGCAGTCCTGGATCACTTCCTAAATAAAATACATGCTATTTAACCTTATGTTAGGTGTGTGTGTGAAGGAGATTGAGTGGCACTGCTTCTTGCATGTGCCTGGGTGATTTAACTACTCCATGCCTCTGCCCATAACCTCTCCAAAACAAAGGGAAATCTTTATCAATTCCTTTTTCTGAGTGAAGGGTGTGCTGCTTCCCTGGAAGTCTAAAGGCTCAAGCCCCATTTCAACCTGAGGTCATCACATAATTTATCTTTTGACTACAGCAAGTCTTGAGAGACCACTTGCAAAATTTCACAAATGAGGGATGGGATTTGTTCAGGTTTTTTTTTTTTTTTTAATTGTGGTAACATTGGTTTACAACTATGTTTATGATTTAAGGGAATAGGTCCACACCTCCTCAGAGCTATGTGATCTGCTCACCACCAAGGCATCCATAGTCCTTTACTCTTAACTACAGAGCACCCTCCTCCCGATGTTGCTACCCTTCCTCTCTCTCTTCCCCTCAGTAGCCTCAACTCTGCAGTCCTATTTCCAGGGTTAGTTTTGGTTTAGTTTTGTCAGTTCCTTTGTTTCGATTCTCTATATTCCACATGAGTGAAACCATCTGGTATCTGTCTTTCTCATTTTCATTTATTTTGCTTAACTTAATCCCCTTTAGTTACATCCATGTTGTCCCAAATGGCAAGAATTCATCTTTTTATATATGTCTAGTGTTCCATTGTGTGTATATGTACCACATCTTCTTAATCCACTCATCTGTCACTGGGCATTTAGGTTGTTTCCATAATTGGCTATTGTAAATAGTGCTGCAACTAACATAGAAGAGCATCTATCCCTTTCAATTAGTGTTTCTACCCTGATAAAAATGGCATAAGTGGACCATTTTCCTGTGCTCTCATGGAACCTGTATTTATTAGGAAAGACAGAAAACCATCAATTAGATTATCTACTTTCCAAATTTTAATTGTGGTAAGTGTCATGAAAGAGAATATATAAATTTGGACTTCTGAGCTTCCAGAGACCAGACACTACGCAAATTAATAAAACAAGAATTATCGAATATTCCTAGCCTTCTTGAAATGGTTACCATACCCAATACCTATATAGTTTTATTTTCTATTGTATTCGGAGTGGAAGAATATCACTGCATGTTTCTGTGTTGTTACTTTCAGCATCATGATTGTCACTGCTACTAAACTGGTTTCATAGGAACTTATACTGCTGCCTATTGTGAAAGAATGAATTATTGACAGAGATAATCTTCTCCCAAATAATTAAAGTCCTTCTGCATCTTATAGCAATAAGTTTCACATGTGTGTATTTACTACAATGACCTCCCCTTTTGGCTTTCTGAAAGCCTTTGGAGATAATTGTTTCCTTGTCCTGTAACCTTAGGTAGTGTTAAATATAACAGCAATGGTTTAATGTCATAAAATATCGTGAGGAAGACTGCTGAGACTTGAATATAATCAATTTACTCCATTCTAGTTTGGGTGAAAATGTATTGCTAAATCGCCTTTTTAAGAATGGCTTTGGTTATTTGATATTGATCTCAAAATGATTAAGAAGTTGAATGTTATTGATCTTTAAACAAAAAAAGAGTCCTTGTAATGAAATTAAGAACTAGATTGCAAAAAATTTTAGGTTATAGAAGTAGATTTTAATAGTCTGCATTAGAGCCTAGAGTTGAATTTGCAAGCTATATAGTTCTTTTGCTGAGGTTGGAAATTCTAACAAGGTAAAAAGTCCAATTTGTTAACAATGGTAAAGAAGGTAAGTGTATAAATGTTGATATTTTTAAAAGCGCATACTAAGTAAGTGCCGGGGTCCCAGCTCAGATGCTCAGATGGTGTTACTGTTGGGCTTATTGACCAATTAATCTCTCTCTCTCTGTTGCTCTCTTCTCATTTCCCTTGTAAATAAACCTTTTATTAACTCTTCCTTGTGTGCCCTTTCTTGAGTCTTGTCCTGAGTTAAATAGGTTACCCCGTTTTCCTTCGGGGTGTCCTGTAAAAGGATCACTCTCATTACTAAATCCTTAAAAACTACTTTGGGGGGCCTCCCCTGGTGGCGCAGCAGTTGAGCGCTGGGCTGCGAAGCTCCCAGCAGCCTCTGCAGCGCTGGTTCAATCCCCAACAGCTGGCGAGGATCCTACATGGTGCGCAGAACTCTCTTGCTGTGCCTGCTGCTCCCCTCAGCAGTGTACTTCGTCAGTCTGCCTGTTCTGTTCCCGGCTCTGGCTCTGGTGAATTCTCTCACCCTCCCATGCTTCTGACTGTACCCAGTGCGTGTCTAGAAAACTTAAATAAGGGACCAGGAAAATGAATAACTATAAGAAAGTGAAAATCAAAATCAACAAAAACTATGAACCAGAGACACTTTTTGGGGGGTGGGGGGCGGGAGGGGAGGGAATGGGGTCAGAATGGGGGGTTTGCAATGGTATGGGGGAATATAAAAATAAAATTTATTATTTAAAAAAATAATAATAATAAATAAATCTTAAAAAAATAAACTACTTTGGGGAATTCTGTGGGGACTACACCTAAGAAAAGACAGCAAACATTTTACAAAAATGAACAATGATGTAAATTATATATAAATTAATAAATGATAAAAAAAAAACCTACTTTGGGGGAGAAAGTATACAATGATTCCTCTTAGTGCAGCTTTCTTGAATTATTTTCTGGTCATATCTATTCCCTGACATTCCTTAAACTAGAGTGACCTATAAAGTCCTTTATGCTTTAAAGCCATTTCATCTGACTTAGAGAAAAATATCAAAGAAGAACTCATTGTTGAATCTTGTTGATTCAGGTGCAAAATAGAAGTTTTTTGATAACTGAAAATTATTCTATCAATCAAACAATTTGTTTTGGATGAAAACTTTTTAAAAAATTTCCTTGCCTTTCTCTCCTCAAAGAAGCAGGTTTTTCAGGATTATTTCTGATTCTTCTGTTCCATTTGAGATAAAGGTCTTCTTTATAAAGAGGATGTTTGTACAAGAGGATGTTTTATACACCTGTACTTGCCTGTTTCCCCAATAAAATCCTCTTTATTCCATGACGTAGGATCCTTGAATAAGCTATTTTATTTTTATTTTTGCCTTGCTTAAACATTGGGTTCACTCTTTGGGAACTGGTATGCAGATGTTTTTCTCTTCTCTGTTATATCCATAAACTTCCATTCTCCTGGATGTTACTCAGAACCATATTTTGTTAACATTACAGTGCTGGCCAAGGACACAAATTCTTATCTTATAATGAATTTCACAACCACTATAGCAAAGAAGATAAAGGAATTTTATACAAAATTTGATGGCATCTTTTTATAATTTAAGGCCTATTTAGTGCATGATTTCTGCACTATCTGTTGAATTACAAAAATAGTATTTTTCCAAAGCAGGCACTGATTTAGTTTAAATTTAAAATTCTCATCTTTCCTGAGCTACCGTATCTCTGTATAGGTATCTATATTAATGTGTCATCAATAGTCATCTTGCTTTATAGAGATAGATGAGTATAAAAGAGGTAAAGATGTGACATCGTTCTGATGAAGTGTTAGGTTCAGGGAGTGGGTTCCTTGTGTAACAAGGAAATCAATCTCCATTGAAAGGGGAGGTTCCAGGTTCCCTGCTCCACCCAAGGAAGAACAGAGCAGAGGTAGCCAGGAGAAGCTAGAAACAACTGGGAGAAGGACTTGAAAGAAAAGCCTAGGAGGAGACCTGGAGGAGGCATGGGGGCAGAGAGACATGTGAAGAAGTAGCTGCACTTGCTTCTCAACTTGAACTTGTACTAGGGTCCTGGGGGGCATGGAAGGTGAGACCTGAAAGAGACAAGAGATGTGGGGGAGAGACCTGTAGGGAGGCTGACAATGGCAGCCTCTATCTTCACTTGTATTTTGATTTTTCTCTTTCCTCCAGACTTGTCTGACCCCTTCTGCCCCTTTCCTATGGACCCCACCAGAAGATGCCTTAGGCTTGTGGCAGACTTTTGAGCCTCAGTGGCCCTGCCTTGGCTCAACCCTCTTTGGCTGGGAATTTCCCCATGAGGGGATGGGTAACTGGGCATTTTGTGAAGAAATTATTTTAACTATATTCTTTCTCTTCTCGTATTGCACACTAAATATAGTAGTCTTTTTAAAAATTTATTTATTTGTGTATATTTTACATCATTGTTCATTTTTGTACAATATTTGCTTCCTCCTCTCAGATTAAAGTTCATTTTGTAACGAAGGTTTTATGAACTAAGAATATGTTTTGTCTTTATGCGCAGATGGCAGAACCCATTTAGAGCAGGCAGGTTTGGGGGCCCTGGGGTGCCCTTCATTTTGCCCACTAGCACTTGGGTTACCTCTAAGAAAAGTTTCATCAGAGTTCCTCTTTCAGGGGCACACAGAGACAGAGACATTTGGTCTTATTAAGGAAAGGCAGGGAGAAAAAGATGCTCGCAAAGACACAAGAGAGCAGAAAGAACTGTATTTTTCCAGTGCAGAAATTGTTTTGATACAGTGTTCCTCTTTTGGGGAGAGGTTTATTCCTTTGTGGAACTGTTATCTATTGTTAAATTAGTCACTTTAAGGGTATAACTATGTTGATTGTAAGGTGGTTCTCTATATAGGCCCTTAATCTCCATATCCCCATTTCTGGTCTGAGACTCCAAATACAGTCTGCTCCAAGGGTTTTTTCATTTTTATAGCTGGTTTAACAACTGTATTAATCATCTCTAGCCCCACCTGAAGGTTCTGGTATTATGACACCTCCACCCCAAATTTTGAACTCAAAGCCTCCCTCAAATGGAAGTTTGGAAATGAAATGGCAAATTTTATAATCTTTAATTTATACTGAAAATCAGGGGTAAAGCTTCCCTCTTTACTTGAGATAAACAATATTCACCTTTACAACTTTGAGCAATGTGCTATATTAGCTATCAGTAGCTTGAAGGAGGAAAGAAAGGTAAGCTTCAGAAGGCTTTGCTTTCTCTCTTTAGAGGACTTTGTAATGAAATGGGCCAGATTCAATGTTCCAGTTTGAAAGGACAACAGCAATGGTAATCTTTGTAGTTACTAATTAGCACTTCATCTCCGCTTGAACTTCATGACCAACTATTGTTACCAATTCAAAAGGTGTGCTTTTTGTTTTCAAGAAGGATTTTATTCTTCAGTTAATTGGAAAGCAAAATTTATTTGGCTTTTTTCAAAAATATTTGAAGAGGTACTTTATCATTTGATGATTCATACCTTATTGTCATTTATATTTTTATTTATACTTATTAACTAATTCCTGCAGCTCAAACTCCAGCTGTATTCATATGCTCAATATAATTCCATTCACACTATATTCAATAAACATTAGTTTAAAATTATAATAACAATGATGATGAATACAATTCTAAGCAACTACCAACCTAATAGTAAACCATTTACTTATTTAATATTCCTCTTTCACATCTCCTTTTTTCATCACCATATGCTATAATATAGATCATCTAAAACCTTTCTAAGCATGATATTACATATTTTACTCAGTGGATTTGTTAGTGGGCATACTGAGGAGTACTCCTGTGCCCCCAAACCTTGCATGCTGTAATGGGTTCTGCCATCCACTGCATAAAGACAAGAGTATATTTATACTCTCAGTGTGTGAGACCTTCGATAGAAAAGAACTTGATACAATTAGTGTACTATAGAGAGAAAAGAAAGAATATAATGAAAATAATTTCCAATTAAACGCCCATCCCTTAGTGGGTAAAAGCCCAGACAAACAGGGTTGG
Source organism: Talpa europaea (assembly GCF_964194135.1). Taxonomy (NCBI): domain Eukaryota; kingdom Metazoa; phylum Chordata; class Mammalia; order Eulipotyphla; family Talpidae; genus Talpa; species Talpa europaea. Next base: position 27,755,062 of record NC_140081.1, read on the forward strand.
CCCAAAGCAGGGCTACAGAGGCCTAAGAGCCTGCTACAAGACTAAGGCACCTTCTGGTGAGGACCCACAGGAAAGGGGTAGGAGGGGCCAGACAAGTCTGGACAAAAAGAAACAAAATCAAAATACAGGTGAAGATAGAGGCTGCCATTGTCAGCCTCCCCACGGGTCACACACCCACGTCTCTGTCTCTTTCAAGTGTCTCCTTCCATGTCCCCCAAGTCCCTGTACAAGTTCGGGGATTAAAAGTAAGTGCAGCTGCTTCTATACATGCCTGCCCCACATGCCTCCTCTGAACATTTTCAGCTTCCCTTTGTAGTTCAGCTCCACCCTTCATTAGAACACCCTGATAAAAATTAGAGATGAGGAGAATCATTCACAAAGACAGGGGATTATTTAACTAATGTCATAATTAGGAAGTCCATTGCTAAGGACATCAGAGCTTTAGAGACAGATTAACAAAACCTACTAATGAACTGTTATCCTTTTAAAGAGCAGGAAGTTCTCTTTTTTATTTTAGTGATGATTACAGAGTAAGAATCTAAGAGTTGGGAAAGGAGGAACTTAAGAAATCTTCATCTTTATCCTGTTGCATTTTTAGAGCATGAGAAACAGGCAGGGCCTAAAGCCTAGGCTGGGAGGAGAAACTCCTAATTCTCTGCAGCTGCAGCTCCCAGAGCAGTCACCTGGGGGGTGGGGAGGTCGTCTCCAGGTCAGCTCTGCCTATCCCTGATAGGCATCACTGAAACCTGCACTAAAAGGTTTTACTCCATATCACTCTCACTCTTGGTGACAGTGCCAGCCTCGTTCCAATAGAAGGGTTCTTTTATGTGTGCATGCCTTGCTCAAATAACATGGCTTACTTAATTGAAGACACGTGGTCTAGAGCTTGCCAGTGGGATTGGCAGTGACTTCCTAGCCTGGGAAAGTCAGGGGGAGTCAGATGCTCCTGAGTTTCTGAGAGGGGATGGGGGGATGGGGGGCGGGGGGGTGGGGTGGGGTGTGTGTGTGTCCACAAAAACCTCAGGACCGATGCGGGTAGTACAGCTAGAATTGGAAAGGAGAGAAAAGCAAAGGAGAATGAGGAAAGAAGGCCCTATACCTAGATGCTGCCAACAACCCACTCATTCCTCCAGGGCCACTTAATGTGAATTTCCAGCTGCCCACACTTGAATTTCTCTGCCTAAGAAAGTATTGGGGGCTTAAGAGCCTGCTTTCTCTACCTCTGGTGCAGGATGAAAGTGACCAGGAGTTCCCCCACCCCAACCTGACCCTGACCTCCTGCTCGATAGAGGTCTCAACCAGTGACTGACAGGAGTTGGAATATAACTACACCAGTTTCTTCATACTTTGGGATGCCTCTCAACTGTCCAGTTTACATGTCTCCTCATTTCCTAGTGGACTTATGTTCCAGTTTTATGTAACTTCTGATCAGTATGATATCATACTAAAATACATGACCAAAATAACACACACAACTTCAGAAAGGAAGGGAAAAACTATTTTTTTTGCAGATATGTGTGAGTACATATACATTTTTCACCTAAGAAAACAGCAAACCTTTGAATTTAAAAAAAAATCAAACATAGACTGTTAGGATAAAGATAAATACACAGAAATAAATTGTGTACATATCAGAAAATACTATTTACATTAAAAGATTAAATCAACGAGTGTCAACTATCATAAAACTAAAAAGGCACAGCTCTAAGAAGATGCAGAATCTCTATGAAAAAGGCTGAATGGGTCTCCCTGGTAGTGCAAGGGGTTAAGACGCAAACTATGAAGCTGTCCACAGCCTCTGCAGCACCAGTTCCATCCCTGGCAGGCTGGCCAGGAAGCAACCCACATGGCACAGCAGACCTCCCCTGACTTGCTCACTGCTCCCGTCAGCAGTGTATTTCAGTCAATCCGCCTATTTTTTTCCCACTCTGTCTCTGGTGAATCCTCTCGCCTGCACACCTCTGGCCTGTGCCCCAGCTCTTGTATGCATAAATAAATAAATCTTTAAAAATAACAGGCTGAAAGTTTACTGACCAAGGGGAGATACTGAAGACAATGGAGCAGCATACCATGTCGCAGGGAGAAAATTACATGTTCTAGATTACATTTCTTGCAAAATTTAAAGGTTTAACTGAATTCCAGTCAGACTGCCTGTATTTGTAAACTGATTCTTTTCTCCTTTATATTTATGTAAATTAAATATTCATTTTTTACCCCACCACTATCTCTTATATCCCCTTGATTCCTTCTCCTTTTCCCTTACTGCAGAGCCCTTACTTCATCTATTTTTTTATTTTTTTTAATTTTTAATTTATATATTTTGTACATGGTTGTTCATTTTTGCACAATATTTGATTTCTCCTCTCAGGTGTAATCCCCATAAAATGCCCACCACCAAGACACTCGTGAATCATCACCATAGTCTCTTGTGCTCTTCCCTTCTCTGTTTTGATCCTTCTCCCTCCCGCTCCCTTGCTGAATGTCTCTGATTTATAGTTTGTCTGCTGGTTTTGTCTTTTATTTTTCTGATTGCCTGTCTGGTTTCCCTATATTCCTCCTCTAAGTGAGACCATTTGAAATTTTTCTTTTTCCTTCTGACTTATTTCACTGAGCATAATACCTTCCAGCTCCATTTATTAGTGTCCACTAGATTGCAGAAGTATTTTAGTTTGGCAAATCATCCATTATGTAAACATCCAGTATTTGGCTTTGTCATTCTGACTGGCTTTATTACACATAAGTCCTTCAAATTCTTTCCATTTTGCTGTAAATAGCTGAATTTCATCTTTCCTTATGGTTAAATAGTATTCCATAGTGTGTATATACCATATCTTCTTGATTCAGTCAATTGATAGGCATTTAGGCTGCTTCATTCCCCAGCTATTGTAAATAGTGCTGCAATAAACATTTTAGAGCATACAGTTTTTTGCATTGATGGTTTCATTTTCTTTGGATAGATGCCCAAGTGTGGAATGGCTAGGTTGTAGAGCAGAATCCAGATCACTTTCCACAAATGGCTGCACGAGTTTATATTCCTACAACAGTGCAACAAGGCTCCTCTTTCTCCACATCCTCTCCAGCACGTATTATTAGGACTCAGTTATTTTAACGCTTTGCTGGGAGAGTAAATAGGCAAAAAACAATTGAAAAAATACAAGAAAATCATAAAAATTTCCAAAGTTACTGCAGAGCTATAGTAGTCAGGACAAAATGATATCAGTAAAGAGACAAACAGATCAATGGAATAGAATGAGAAGTCCAGAAGCAGACTCACAGCAATATAGTGACCTGATTTTTCATTTGAATGTTTTATTGAAATAATTATAGATTTGCATGGAGTTGTAAGAAATAATGTAAACAGACTCCTTGTGTCCTTTTTCTAGTTTTGCCCAATGGGAATGTTCTACAGAACAACAAAATGTCACAGGAATACTAACAGTGATATAAATCTATCAATCTTACTCAGATTTCTGCAGGTTTAATTGTATTTGTGTGTGCACACATGCACATGTGTGTTTTTAGTTCTAAAGAATTTAATGACTTCTGTAAGATCATGTATCCAACACCACAGTCAAGATATAGGATAGGGCCTCCCCAGGTGGCGCAGCAGGTTGAGCATAGCGCTGTGAAGCTGTCCAAAGCCTCTGCAGCATGGGTTCGATTTCCGGCCAACCAGGGAGATTCCCACATGGCATGGCAGACCTCTCCTGTTTTGCCTCCTGCTCCCCTCAGCAGTGCTTTTGGTCTGACTGCCTGTTCTGTTCCCTGATCTGCCTCCGGTGAATCCTCTCACTCTCCCGTGCCTCTGGCCTGAACCCCAGCTATTGTATAAATAAAATGATAATAATAAAAACATATGGGATAGTTCCATCACCACAAGATCCACAAAAGTTGCCCTTCTGTAACTGCAGCAACCTGTCTCCTACTGCCACTCCCCACTTTATCCTTGAACCCTGTCAGCCACTAACCTGTTCACCTTTTCCAGAACTTTGTCATTTCAAGATTGTCTTATAAATTAACTTACAGAGTATGTAATACTTTGCTAATATTGCCTTTTTTCACTCAAGATTCTGTCATCCAAGTTGTTGAGTCATCCAAGTTGACCAACTTAGTAACCCAAGTTGCTAAGTGTATCAAGTTGGTTTCTTTTTATTAGAGTTGCATTCCAGGATATGTATTTACCAGTTTATTCACCTGCTGGAAGAATCTAGGCTGATACAAGTTTGTGCTGATATCTAGGTTCATACAAGTCTGTGCCTATCATGACAAAAGCTTCTACGAACATTCATGCACAGGTTTTTAGTTTGTTTTTTTTTTTTGTATAAATACAATTATACTTCTCTGGAATAAATATTTGATAATACAGTGGCTGTCTCTTATATTAATTACATTTAGTTGTATAAGAAACTGCCAATTTCCCAGAGTATTTGTAACATTTTACATTTCTTTTTTTTTTTAGATTTTATTTATGCATACAAGAGCTGGGGTACAGGCCAGAGGTGCAGGGTGTGAGAGGATTCACCAGGGACAGAGTGGGGAACAGAACAGGTGGATTGACTGAAATACACTGCTGAGGGGAGCAGCAGGCAAGTCAGGAGAGGTCTGCTGCACCATTTGGGTTGCTCCCTGGCTGGCCGGCTGGGGGATCGAATTCATGCTGCAACGGCTTTGGATTGTTTCATAGGTTGCTTCTTAACTCCTTGCGCCACCAGGGAGGCCACATTTTACATTTCTACCAGCAAGTATGAGTTTCTTTTTATTCTTGCCAGCATTTGGTGGTCTCTTTATTTTTACATTTTAGCCATTTGGTATATATATCACAACATAGTATCTGCAGTTGGATAACTTGGTGGTGATTTGCATTTATGAATAATGATGAGGCACATCGTTTTATGCATTTTCACTAGCCATCTGTCTATGCTCTGTGGTGAATTGTCTCAATGTCTTTTGTCCATTTTCTATTTTTTAAAGGCTTATTTATTTATGCAACAAGAACGGGGGTACAGGGGAGAGGTGGGGGGGGTGAGAGGATTCACCAGAGACAGAGTGGGAGCAGAACAGGCTGACTGACTGAAATACACTGTGGAGGGGAACAGCGGGTGCAACAGGAGAGGTCTGTTGTGCCATGTGGGTAGCTCCCTGGCTGGGGATTGAACTTGTGCTATGGTAGCCGCAGATTGCTTCATAGTGCTGATGCTTAACCCCTTGTGCTACCAGGGAGACCCTGTCAATTTTCTAACTGGCTTTTTGTTTTTTTTTTTTTTTACTGTTGCATTTTAAGAGTTCTCTATATATTCCAGATACTAGTCCTTTATTAGATATGTGGTTTTCAAGTATTTTCTCCCAGTCTGCAGTTTGTGCTTTTATCCTCTTTACATGGGCTTTCATAAAGGAAAAGCTTTTAATTTTGATGAAATCCAATTTATCATTTTTTCATTGCATTAATCATGCTTTTGCTGCTAAGTATAAGAACCCTTTGTCTAGCCTTCGAATCTGAGAATTTGTCCTATTCTTTCCCAAGTTTTATTTGTTTCCATACTGCATTGAAGGTCATGATCCAGTCTGAGTTAATTTTGCATTAGGTGAGATTTATGTCTAAGTTGTTTTTTTTTTCTTTTTTGCCTATTCAATCGTTCACTTTATTTTTCATTATCGATTTTTTTAGTTATCCTAGAACTTAGATGGCTTCCATATAAATTTTAGAATAAGTGTGTCTTTGCCTACAGCAAGCTTTGCTGTGACTTTGATAGAAATTGCATAAAACCTAAGTCATTTGAGATAGAGAATTGACATTTTTTACTACGTTGAGTATTCCAATACAAAAACATGGTATATCACTCATTTTGTTTGGGTCTTAACTTATTTTTCTTATCATCATTTTGTTATTTTCAGCATACAGATTCTGTATACATTTTGCCAAATATATATGTAAGAATTTTCATTTTCTTTAAACAATTGTAAATGATATTGTGCTTTTAATTTCAGTTTCCTGGTAGTCATTGTGTGTGTGGAAATGCCATTGATGCTTATTGTTGATCTGTATCCTGCTGCCTTGACAAAGTGATTTCTTGGAGTTTTGTGCTAGATTTCTTGGGATTTATACACAATCATGTCACCTGTAAACAGAAACATTTTTCTTCCCTTTCCAGCAATATGCTTTTTATATGCATGCCAATGATCTGTTTCATCTTGGTTGAGTTTGATAGTTTGTAATTTTTTTAAAATTCATCCAGTTCTTCTAACGGGCCAGATTTATGAGTGTAAAGTTGTTTATAGTATTCCCATTTCATCCTTTTAATGGCTGAAAGATATTAACCTCTGTCTCATTCTTGATCTTGATGATTTGTGTATTACCTCTCTTTATCACTGTCAGTGTTTCTAGAGTTTAATCAAATGTATTGAATTTTAAGAACCAATTTCTTACATAAATGCTTTTCTCTACTGCTTTCTTATTTTAAAATTTATTGATTTTTGTTCTCATTTTTATTATTTCCTGACCTCTGCTTATTTGGGGTTTATTTAACTCTTATTTTTTAATAAGTTAAGAACTTATATTCTTTTTTTAAAAGATTTATTTACTTATACAAGAGTACAAGAGCTGGGGTACAGGCCAGAGGCACGGGAGGGTGAGAGAATTCACCAGAGATGGAGCAGGGAGCAGAGTAGGCAGAAGGACCAAAATACACTGCTGAGGGGAGCAGCCGGCGAGACAGGAGAGGTCTGCCCCGCCATGTGGGATACTCCCTGGCTGGCTGGGAATAGAACCAGCGCTGCAGAGCCTGCGGACAGCTTCACAGCACTGCGCTCAACCCACTGCACCACCAGGGAGGCCCAACATAATTATTATTGTTATGTCTTCTTCATGGATTGATCTTTTTATCATTATGAAATGACCTTCTTGGATTCTGGTCATTTTGTTTGCTCTGAAGTCTATCTATTCTGTCATATATTAATATAGTCATCCAACTGGGTTTTTAAAAAAATGATATTAGGCTAACATATGTTTTTCCATCTTTTTACTTTTTACTTTCAACTTAGCTATGTAGTTTAATTTGAAATGAGTTTCCTACACAAAGCATATAACTGGGTGTTGTACTTTTTTTGAAATCCACCTTGTCAATCTTTGTCTTTTGGTTGGTATATTTATACTATTTATACTTAAAATAGTTACTGATAATAAATAAGTCAACATAAACTAATTTATGAAGACATTTATCTTATTCGGTCCCTCTGATGTTTGTTTCTCTGTTTCTTGCTAAATTTTATATTACTTGAACATATTTTCAGATTTCATCCTGATTTATTTATAATGTTTTAGTGTATCTCTTTTCAGAATGGTTGTTCTGTGTATTCCAATATACAAATGTGACTCATCGCAGTCTATCACCATCAACATTTTATACTTCAAATGAAATTTGTAAACTTCATTTCCACTTAAAGCATTGCTTTTCCTTTCTGTAAATTTAAACATTATCATCATCAGTATTGGATGGTATTATATCTTTCTGTTTCAATCATCATATATGGTATACAAAATTCACAAGGAAAAGTTTATTATAAGTACCCATGTATCCTCTCCTTCCATTGTTTATTTTTTCTTCCTAATGTTTCAATATAACTTTAAAAAAAATTTCTTTCTGTTCAAAGAATTTGGTTTGACCCATCTTTGAGATTAGGTCAGCTAGAAAAAAAATTCTTTTAGGTTTTCCTCATTGGAGAATGTTCATATTCCCTGTCATTCTTGAAGGATAGCTGCACCAGACAGAATTCATGGTACTTGAAAAGTACTGTACCATTTCCTTCTGACCTCCATGGTTTCACACTGGAAATATGCTGTCATTCAAATTGCTATTCTGCTATAGGAAATGGGACCTTCCTCCCTGACTGCTTTCATGATTTTTTTCTTTGTCTTTAATTTTTAGATGTTTAAGTATGATGTATCTTGACATGAATACCTATGAGTTGTGTTTTTTTGTTGATTAGTCAGTTCCTTGAATCTTTGGTTTGTGTCTCCTGCCATATTTGGAAAGTTTTCAGCCTAATTTCCTTAGCTTACTGCATCCGCTTATTCTGGAAATCTAATGTTACAAGTGTTGATTCTTTTGTTTTTAACCTACAGACCACCAAGGGTTCATTCATATTTTTTTTTCAGTCTATTTTCTTCCGCTTGTTCAGGTTGGGTGAATTGTATTAATCTGGTCTCAAATTTACTATTTCTATTCTCTGTCATCTCCTCTCTATTACTGATCCCAAGCAGCCCATTATTTATGTGTTATATTTTCAGTTTTACAATTTCCCTTTGGTTCTTCTTTAATAATGTTCATTTCTTTGTTTATATTTACCATTGTTTTGAAAGAATGGGTTTTTGCTATGTTACTTTACATTTTAAAAGGAGAAGTTTATTAGGAAAAGGTGAAAGAAAAGAGAGATACCTTCATAGACACAGATGGGCAGTCTTAGGAGGAGAGCTACTGGTTTTGAAAGAATTTATAATTGATTGATGAAGCATTTTAATAACAACTGCCTTAAAATACTTGCCAGGTAATCCCAATATCTGATTTCTGTTGGCCTTATTTCATAGTCTATTTCATTCACATTGTGATTCTTCTTGGTTCTTGGTATGACAGGTGATTTTCTATTGTATACTGAACATTTTGTGTATTGTATCAGAAGAGCTTGGGTTTTATTTAAATATTTTATTTCATTAAGCAATCATTCTGCATGCGGTACTTGGTATACTTTGTACACTGTTTTATAATAGTTTAATTTTTAGAAACTGCAGTACTGTTTTCATTTATTTGCTTTACCTGACACTGCTCGGGCTCCTAATAGTCCCTCTTGGTGCCACCTAAAAAGGTGGAAGGAGCTTACCCAGGTATTTTACAGTGGAGGAGAAGTTTAGGTCATAGAGATAAAAATTCATCCCTGGATGGGGATTTGTTGTGGTGTGGTCTGTTTTGCCAGTACCATCAGCTGTTCCAATGTCTCTGGGTCAGTGAGGGATGTCTCAGAACTACAGGGATAAATAGGCTTCCTAAACCTGACCACTTGGTAAGACCCCTTTTGCTAGTTCTGTCAACCTTGGTATCTCTCATTAGAAGGAGGATTTTCCGTCTTGGCTGGGGAGGTCAGTGCTTACTCTGTCAGTTTATCACTAACAGGTATCCCATCATGCCTCCTTGCCAGTGATACCATGCTCATATGGTATTGTTAGAGGGACTCTTATTCATCTCAGGTTTGCCTTCTCTTCCTGGGTTGCAGGTTGAGAAATGCTGGGTCTGGGTCAGCTTCTATTAGATATACAGACATAATAGCCACTGTGTTGTTTTTTGAGACTTGGGATTCCAAATCAGTTTGTCTTCTTATCATCTTCAAAGTTATCTTTTGGCTTTCTCTTGTGTTATTTCCAGGGTTTATAGTTACACTTAGCAGAGAGGAGGTGGGAGAATGGAATCTATGCTATCTTATCCAGACTGGAGGCCCCAAATGGCTTTTGAAAAAGGTGCAAAAATAATTCAGTGGGAGGAGTGGTATTATCAACAAAACTTTAAACTTGTGTTGAATTTTTCAATACAACACCAAAAACACAATCCATGAAAGACAGATAATGGTAAGTTGGACCTTATCAAAATTAAATAGTTACTCTTGAAATTTCACCTAGATGGCAATAGAGGAAGTTCCTTGCTTCTCTCTCAAGAAGAACGAATAACAGGTAGCTAGAAAGAGACACCACTGAGAGACTCCCACAGTAGAGATGAAACCGATGCACCTCTGTACCTCAGAAACCAACACAAGCTGCACAAAGGGAACATTGAGGACGCCCATGCACTGTTGGACAAGGATGGGTGGAAAGAATGGCTTAGATGAGGCATTCTGGATGGGGGACACAGATAGCAGATGTGATCAAGTTTAGGATCTCAAGAGGAGAAAATCCTTGGTGGGTCCTAAATCCAGTGACTAGTGTCTCTATAAGTAAAGAAAGAAGACAATTTGAACTACACAGATGCAGACAAAGAGAGAAGTCTATGTGAAGACAGGTACCGAACTGGAATTACGTTATCTATAGGCAAGGAATACCAAGGGATGCTTCAGTAGCCAGAAACTAGCAGAGAAGAATGGAATACATTCCCCTTTTGAGACTTCAGATGGAAGCAACCCTACCAAAACCTTGATTTCGGATGTCTGCCTCTGCAACTGTGAGAGAATATATCTCTGTTCTTTTTTTAAGACAATTTTTTTCAAAGATTTATTTATTTATATAAGAACCAGGGTACAGGCCATATTGCGGGAGGGTGAGAGAATTCACTAGAGACAGAGCAGGGAACAGAACAGGCAGACTGACTGAAATACACTGCTGAGGGGAGCAGCGGGTGAGACAGGAGAGGTCTGCCGAGCCATGTGGGTTGCTCCACGGCTGGTAGGGATTGAATGGGCACTGCAGAGGCTGCAGACAGCTTCACAGTGCTGAGCTCAACCTGCATTCAACTGCTTGTGCCACCAGGGAGGCCCCGATCTCTGTTGTTTAACCCTTGTTGTTTGTGGTGATTTGTTAAGGTAGTCTTAAGAAAATAATGGAACAGGGGTTTGGGAAGTAGTTGCCTACAAAAGGGATACATAGGAAAAGTTTTAGTGTAATGAATCTGTTCTGTATCATACTGAGATGATGGATATATGTCTGTATGCATTTTGTCAAAACCTATAGAAATGTACAATAAAAATAATTAGCTTCTATAGAAAGCAATTTGGAGATTTTTCAAAATATTAAAAATAGATCTACCATATGATCCAGCAATTCCACTCCTAGGTATGTTTCTTCCTTTCTTTCTTTCTTTCTTTCTTTCTTTTTTTTTTTTTGTGGGACACTCGCCTGCGGCCAGGGAATGAACCGGCGCTGCAGAGGCTACAGGCAGCCTCACAGCCCAGCACTCAACCGCTGTGCCACCAGGGGAGGCCCCCTAGGTATGTTTCTTAAAGATGCAAAAATACTAATTTGAAGGCATAGGTGCACTCTATGTTCATTGCAGCACTATCTCCAATAGCCAAGTTATGGAAAAATCTTAAGTGTCCAATGACAGATGAGTGGATTAAGAAGATGTGGTGTGTGTGTGTGTGTGAGAGAGAGAGAGAGAGAGAGAGAGAGAGAGAGAGAGAGAGAGAATACTCAGCTATTTTTAAAAAGACAAACTCTTATCATTTGTGACAATATGGAAAGAACTGGAGGGGTTTATACTAAGTGAAATGAATTAGAAGAAGAAAGATAAGTAGCAGATGGTTTTACTCATATATAGAATACAGAGAAGCAAAACAAAGGAATAGGAAAACTAAACCAAAACAATCCCTAGAAATCTGACTGTAGAACTTATGTTCCCATAGGGGGAGAGAAGAAAGGGAGGGAGGAAGAGAGGGAACACAACAGACTTTCATGGAGGATTATGCTTTGGTAGTGGACATGGTATTGTAACAATCAGTTGCAAAGATGTGAATGTATACCCCAAATGATATACAATGTTGTAAACCACTGTTACCTCAATAAAAATAATGCAATCAAAAGTAATGAGTTTCAATATTAAAATATCATCTGTGATAAATAATAACAGTTGTATAAATATATGACATAATCTCACTGAAAGACCTATTAAAAAATGAATTGACCAAAATAATTTTGGAAAGGAACTGTATTTAAATACTGTACCCTACCTGGTTAATTACTTCTTACAAAGATACATGTTAACAATTCTCAAACTGCTTCAAATCCATTTGGAGTTAAACAAATAAGTAAGTGGATTGTGGATAGTGGGGGTCAAGTTTATCATTGTTGCTGATAAACATAACTAACATGGAAGAAGGAAAGGCCAAAATGGCCCACAGAGAATATATTAGAGTTGTTGGCCCACAGAGAATGGATTAGAGTTGTAGACAACAAGAACTCATGTCTAGCTTAATATGGATACAGATGGATAGAGACAAAAACAATTATATAGATGTGTATATACATGAGTAAGTACAGTTTCATTTTTTCCTCTATGTTTAATTATGTGTTTAAGGTAATGCTGGTTCATAACACTACATATGTTTTAAGGGTATAGCTCCCAACTCTACAAATGTATGATTTCTAACTCTGTCTGCTGAGAGGGCCTAGAAGCAATGATATTATAGGAGCAACAAGCAAATCCAGAGCCTCTATCTTGGTTTCTAAGGACCATTCACTGGTAAAAAGAACCTGGGCTATTTGGAGATATAGCTGATTCAAGGACTGTGGCATGGGAACACAAAACAAATCTGGAGCATCTTTTAGTAGCAGAAAGTAAGAAAGCATTCAAAACAAAAGTATGTTGATATGTCAAAGGCAGACAGGAATTAGTCTGAAAGAGCTTCTAAATCACTGGAGCAATTTGAGTAACAATATAAATAATGTGTATTGGATTATAACCCAAACTACAAAATAAATATATGAGTCTGGTATAAATAAGCAGTTGAATAAATAATTGATGGAGATGAAACAAACCTTTCTTAAAGAATTGCAAATATTACTTATAGATCCTCTCTTCTCTAGGACGTTGGAGTAAATTCTCCTTCACTCTCCCTTCACTATTAAATGTAGCTTGGCCTTACTGACTCACTTCCAAAATATAGAGAAAAAATAACAACTTTATAAAATTACTACCTTCAGAAGATGAACTAGGTTAAGACGACCAGTTATTAGTCATATTGTTAATATCATGTTCTCCTTTATATGACATGATGAGAAGAGCATTTTGTGGGATTTTTTTCTCTAAACCCATAACCCCAATGTAATAGTGGGAAGAACAACAGAAAAACCCAAATTTGGAGACAGACTACACAACAGCTTAAAGCCCTCAAGGTTGTAAAAAATCATAATAAAAAAGGCTTAGAAAGCATCATAAAACAGGGGAGACTAAGGGAACATGACCATTAAATAAAACATAGCATCTTGATTTCAATGCCATGCCAGAGAGAGGACGTTAATTAAAAAAAAAAAAAAAAAAAAAACTAAATTTGGGTTTGGATTCGCTTGAAGGTGGTGGAGAGATCCCATACTCCCAAAATAGAAACCACTATGTAAATTAACATTACCTCCATTTAAAACATTTAAAAAAAATAAAAGAACAACTGGAGAGATCTGAGTAAAATCAGAGTTCAGTTTAAAATATACTGAGGGCCTCCCTGGTAGCACAACCTATGAAGCAATCTGCAGCCACTGCAGCACAAGTTCGATCCCCAGCCTGGGAGCAACCCACTTGGTGCAGCAGACCTCTCCTGGCTCACCAGCTGCTACCCACAGCAGAATATTTCAGTCAATCTGCCTGTTCTACTCCCTACTCTGTCTCTGCTGAATCCTCTGACCACCCCCACACCTCTGGCCTGTGCCTCAGTTCTTGTATGCATAAATAAATCTTTAAAAAAATAAAATACACTATCACTGCTTTAGGTGATGTGTCTGTAAAGATGTCTTTGAGGTGCATGTCATGCAGTGTTTTGCCTATATTTCCTTCTATATATTTTATGGTTTCAGGTGTTATGTCTAGTTCTTTAATCCACTTTGAGTTGGTTTTTGTGCATGGTGTGAGGTAGCAGCACTATTTACAATAGCTAAGCTTTGGAAACAACCCAAATGCCCAAAAATAGATGACTGGATCAAGAAGATGTGGTACATATACACAATGGAATATTATTCAGCATTCAAAAAAATAAACACATGCAATTTGCAGCAACATGGATGGAGCTGGAAGGGATCATGCTCAGCAAAATAAACCAGAAAGAAAAAGAAAAATACTGGATGGTCTCACTCATAGCAGGAATCTAAAAAACCTAAATAAGGGACCAGGAAAAAGAATAACTACAAGAAAGAAAAAATCAAAATCAACAAACAACTATGAACCAGAGACACAGTATGGGGAGGGGAGGGATTGGGGTCAAAATAAGGAGGTTGCAATTTTACGGGGAATATAAAAATAAAATTTAAAAAAAATAATAAAATAAAATAAAGTACACTGAGCTGCTAATTCATAAAATATTTCCTTTCTCAGCAATATGAACCACTATTAATTTAACCTCAGTGAGTTTTAATTTAATGTTATGAACTCTATTATTGAATATTTACCAGTGAAAACTCTATAATTAGTGCTCTTAAAGAACTTCATACATCAAAGATATTAACTAAACATTACTACAGTTTATATTGCTTGCACTAAATAAGAAATTTCCACAGGCTCCAAAAAAGAGTACTCACCTTGTTCTCAGGTTGGTATTTTATGCCTATTTCTCTCTGTCTTCCCCCACCCCCCACCCCACTCTGGGGTACTTCACATTTTCTTTTCATATACCTCTTGATTTTCTCTTCTTCCTGTTGTGTTTGCTCCCTTGGGCATCCTACTCTGTCTGATAACCTCATTTTATTTATTAGATAGGTGACTTCCTCTAGAATTACATAAATAGTGTAATCACTAAATATTTTTCAGCCTCTCATTTGTTGCTGTGAATCCAGAATCACATTACAGAGGACTGCTGAGCACAATGGATGTTATCATCTGCAAAGAAAGCAAAGAGAACCTTTGCAATCACATAGTCATATTTCTTTGCATTCCAGGCACTGACAAAGAATGCAAATGGCCTCTTGAAAAATGGAAAAATAAATTCTCCACATGTTTAAATTTATTTGCTAGCCACCTGGTAGAGGGACTAGCTAGAAAGGCCTGGGGGCAGAAGAAGCCTCTTTTTACTTCTATCTATTGTCTGCTGAGACCCTCTTTGTTTTATTTTTTCTTCTTTGTGAAATAAGCAGTGAGTTGATTTTGACAAAGCACCTTTGTTTCTCAATTGTACCATATAATGCAATATCTGGTAAGAGTGTTTCATCCCATGTTTTTCAGTTTTCTGATACTCCTCAGACACATTCTCAGAGGAAAAAGAGCAGGAATATTTTTTAACAAACTGAAAATTTCAATTCAGCTGCAATCTGAAAATATATATATAAAATGTAATCTTGATCATTGGGATGACTACTTCATCACCACATACTGCAAGAGTTCCAGGCAACAAAATTGTTTGTGATCATCTGCAAAGTAAAGGCCAAGTATAATAGTACCTGCTTCCTGGAGTGCTTTTTACAGAGGTTCAATGGAGAATTGAGTCATCAAATAGCTCTCAAAATGCAAGTCTCATTGAACAAAAGAAGTAAAGTCTTTGCAGTCACAATTATTTTACAGTGCCAATGAATTCATTGTGTGATCCCTTTTATATATGTAAGAAAAAGGTGAAAATAGCAGTAAACCTACAGTAACTTGTTTTTAATTTTTCAGTATTGGATTTTGAAGTGTAGTATTAAATTGATTATACCATCAAAGTGAAAGATTGGTGCTTAAAATTAGATCAGTGATAAAATTGAAAAATTGGTAGCCATGAGACATATGATGGCACATCATTCTCAAAACGAAAAGAATCGATTCAACAAAAATAACGAAACATTCAAATATATCTATTTTAATCAAAACCATCATCAATTTAGTTTGGGGAAATATTGTTGGTTGTATTGTTAATACTTTATTTGTATTTGTATTTAGTTTATAATATATTATTATTTAACAAGTAACAAGTTTCTACTTAGTTTTGTGGTTACATGTATTTTAGAAGTGGAATCCAACAGTGAAATGAAACCAAGGATGTGACAATGAATTTAAGATGTTTTAGGACACTGAAGAGATTAAAGAGCTTAGAGGGTATGTAACAGTGTGATATTGGTAGAAAGGGGTTTCCAAGTTCCCTGCTCCACCCAATGAAAGGTAGAGTTGAGCAATGAGGAGAAGCTAGAAAAGACTGAGAAAAGGAGGGGGTATGGGAAGAAGCAGGGAGAGACCGGGCAAGAAAAAGCAACAGGACATCCCTGGTGGCACTGGCAGTTGAGCACAGCGCTGTGAAGCTGTCCGCAGCCTCTGCAGCACTGGTTCGATCCCAGCCCACCAGCGAGAATCCCACATGGCACGGCAGACTTCTCCTGTCTCGCCCCCTGCTACCCTCAGCAGCGTGTTTCAGTTAGTCTGCCTGTTCTGCTCCCCGCTCTGTCTCTGGTGAATCCTCTCACCCTCCCATGCATCTGGCCTGTACCCCGGTTCTTATATAAATAAATAAATCTTAAAAAAAAAAAATATATATATATATATATATATATATATATAAAGAAGCAACAACAGGTAACAATTCCACAAGGAATGAAACCTCCCCAAGAGAGGAGATTATATCAGAACAAGCCTGTTCCTCCCAAACACAGCTCTCTCTGCTGGCTTGTGTATATGCAAGCGTCTTCTTCTGCATTCCTTTCTTCTAATAAACCTAACCTTTTTGGTTATAAAAGTGTCTTTTTGGCAAATTTACTGCTTGCTGCTAAAAGAGAAACTGCTGAAACTTTTCTCAGAGGTAACCCAAGGACCCTACTCACTGAAGCCAGTATCTCATGAAAACATCACTGAAAAAAGTAATGGGGATACAGAGACATTTTGAAATAAAATAAAATACAACATAGTGATTGCACCATGATGCTACCTATAATATCAACACAACTGCTTTGGTTTGATCTTTCGGTTTCTTCTTTTTGACAGAGGCAATAAATAGTCATCCTAGAGCCAAAGGAAGATCTCAATATTAAAAGGCCAGGATATTAATGCTGGATCTGGTATCTACTTATTGGCAATCAGTAGTATTTGTGTGTCAGTTACATCATTTATAAACAAAATGAATTATCTGGAATGGTGATTTTCATATACCACTTCCCCCTCGAACCTACTATTGGGATCTTATATTTTAAGATACTTGACCTCTTACATAAAACTCAAAAAGTTAAGATGAAAACAGCCTGGAAGTTTCATAAAAATTTCTACATACATATATACCTCATGATCCAACAAGTCCAGTCATTTTTACTCAATAAAAATGAATACATATGTACCCATAGAAAGGGGAGGTTCCAGGTTCTCTGCCCCTACCCAAGAAAGGGTAGAGCTGAGCAGCAGGGAGAAAATAGAAAACGCTGGGAGAAGGACTTAGGAGGAGGCAGCAGGAGGAGAAAACTTGGAGGAGGCACATGGAGCAGAGAGACATGTGAAGAAACCATGCTTGCTTCTCAGCCTTAGACTTGTACCATGGACTTGGGGGACATGGAAGGAGATACATGAAAGAGACAGAGATGTGGGTGAGAGACCCATTGGGAGGCTGACAGTGGCAGCCTTTACCTTGACTTGTATTTTGATTTTGCTCTTTTCCTTCCAGACTTGTCTGGCCCCTTCTGTTCCTTTCCTATAGGTCCCCACCAGGAGGTACCTCAGGCTTGTAGCAAGCCTTTGGGCCTCAGTAGCCCCACTTTGGGCCAGCCCTGTTTGGGTGGACATTTACCCATAAGGGGATGGGTTACTTTGGATTATTTTTTAAAGATTTATTTATTTATTTATTTATTTATGCAAGATTGATTGATTGACTGATTGATTGATACAAGCACTGGGTACAGTTAGAAGCGCGGGAGGGTGAGCGAATTCACCAGAGCCAGAGTGAGGAGCAGAACAGGCAGAAGGACTGAAGTACACTGCGGAGGGGAGGAGCGGGCGGCAGGAGAGATCTGCGCGCCATGTGGGATCCTCCTCCAGTGGCTGGAGAGCAGCCGGGGATTGAACTGGTGCTGCAGAGGCTGCGGGCAGCTTCACAACCCAGCGCTCAACCGCTACGCCACCGGGGAGGCCCTACTTTGGATTTTTAATTGAAAACTATTTTAACTATATATTCTCTCTATCACACATTAACTGTATTAAAGTTTTTTTTTTTTTAATTGAAGGTCTCCTGCACTAAGAGTATGCTTGTTTTTATGCAGCAGATGGCAGTACACATTTAGAGCAGGCATATTGAGAGGTCCTAGCATGTACCTCATTCTTGCCGATAATAAATACAATGACATATACAAGAATGTTTGCAGACGCTTTCATTTGTAATAGCTAAAAACTAAAGATAACCAAAATATCCATCAACAGATAAACAGATAATGTGGTATGCCCACTCAATGAGGCAAATTTACTGTTGATATACACAACATAAGTGAATTTCAAAATAATGATGCTTACTGAAAGAAACCCAACAAAAAAGAATGCATATTATATGATTCAATTTATAAAACTCATAAAAATTAAAACTATTCTATAGTAAAAAAAAAAGATCATTGCTTCAGCATGGGTGGAGAGAGTATAATAAAGGGACACCAAGGATCTTTTGGGAAGGAGGTTGTGATAGATGCATTCACTATCTTGATCATGGTGATGGTTTTAAAGATACATATATGTCAAAATTTATCAAATTACACACTTAAAATATATGTACTTTGTCAATTATATCTCAATCAGGCTGTTCTTAAAAAAAAAGTGCAATCCTGACAGTCAACATCTGGTAGCTTGCCTAGTAATCCATGGTGTTCTTTTGCTGGACAAAAACAATTTCCTAGGCTATAAATATTAAACAAAGACTTCCAATGACTCTGATGAAACAAAACAATAGCAGGAACAGGTCACACTCCATAATCATGCCTGAACAGAGCTATTGAATATTAGGCAATCACAAAATAACCACTTAGCGAAACACCACCTTTTCAGTGACAACTGCTTCTTCAATGAACACATTAGCTCCATTTTTCCTCCTACTGCCTAGATAAAAATTAATAAAGTATTCAATCATCAAATTGCCCCAATTCCTGACAACAATCAATTCAATGTAGACCCTTGCTTTTTGTACCTTCCACCAAAAAAGTTTAACACATGCCTCCATCCTATGATAAGCAACCTCCTCAACCTTGCCCACTTCCCCTTTTTAAAAAACTTCCAGGACTATTTCAGCCTCTCTGGCTGAAATAACAATCCTAACTTTATTGGCCAGAAGTATTCCTGGTGATCTTTGGCTGGTGGGTAAAACAAAGAGAACCTTTAAAGTTGAGGTCTCCGAACTGTGGGACATGACAAACCTCTCTCATGCCCACTGTCTCCCTTCCCTTCAGGAGCACTTTGGAAGCCACTGAGGCCGAGCGCCATTGAGGCTGATGATGTCTGAGGACTACACCATCCCTATTTTCATGGTATCGATGATGATTATCTCAGTCTAGTGACAAAGATAGCCTTTATTCAACTAATTGAGCCAGTCTCTTGAAAGAACTGGAATGTCCATTTTAAGGGCAGTCTTGTGTCAGAGAATGGTAACACAGTTAACATAGAGACTGTTATTTGTATAGAAAAATCATTTTGATGTCTCTTTAAAATTTTTCCCAGTGCTTTCAATTTTCCTCTACACTTGGTCTGTGGCATTGAGGAGAGTAGTTCCATTTTTGCTGACTTAAAAGAGATTGATCCATGAATGTGCTTTCCTTAGCTTCCTGCTGATAAATGCTTTTTCCCTGCTATTTTCCTGAGTTATTTCTGTCCGTGGATTCTCATCGTGAATAAGCAGACAGGGAATGGAGATGAAGAACAGACTTGAAATTTTGGGATGTTTTCCAGAATGTACTGGCCAATGATAGAAAGCTGTGATGGAGCAAAGAAAATTTGATTCGTGAGAGGTATTTTTAGAACCTTAAACATACCAAATGTCATACTTACTTTTTTAAAAGGCAAAAGTCTATATGTATAAAACTTCTTTCTCAATCCTACTAAAATTCTAAAAAAAAATCACCCACTGCCATCTAATCTACAGTGTCACTTTAGAAAGTTCTAGAAAGGAATTTTTATATTATTTTGTGTTCTTGAAATATGTATAATAGGTAGCAGCCATGATAGAAGCCCAAGAGTAAATGACTGGTGACAATTCTTTGCTTTTAGGATAAAGTGTGATGTGTGTGGTGTTGGGGGGGGGGTGTTGGAACAGAAGCAGTAAGATCAAAAGAATGAAACCATCCTCTATATTCATCCATCCAAGCATGATAATCTGCAAAAGGTATAGTTAACGATCTGAATTTCTAAATCAACACCAAGGCAACAAAGCAAGGAATACATTTTATCAATGAAACAAATACATGGGAAGCTCAGGGAGTTTGTTATTCAACCAAAAGTAGGTTTATAATCTATATTATTCTACTGGCAGTCTTGAATAGACCATATTTTTAAGAGGAATCACATATAAGAGAATTTTAGCTCACAGAAATGGCAAAATTGGAGCCTCTTCCACCTTATAATTTAGTGGAAAGAATGTCTGAATTCATAAAGTTACTACAAAGTATGAAAATTTAGGTTATATTAGATTATTATTATATTTTTTTAGAGTCCTTAAAATTTCTTGATTCACGCAAATGTTACTGTCTCTTTTTAAAATTAAATGTAACAAACACACATAGTGCATAGTATGTGTTAGGAACTGTTCTGTTTCTACATACCAGTGTTAACTCATTTAATTCACATAGCAACTTCGCATATATAATGAAGAAACTGTTATTAACTCCATTTGGAAGGTAAGAAACCCAAGTTCCAGAAGGTTAAGTCATTTGTCTGAGCACATAGCTAATAAGTGTTGCCGTGCAGATTCAAACCCAGGAAGATGGTTGCAGGATCCATGCTCTTAATCACCTCACATGCTGGAAGGCTTTGTTCATGTTCACTCCTTTCATCCATTCCTTTTTATCCCCATTCTCCACACTTAATCTCCTCTGTACCCCTGGAGCAACCATTCTCATTTATTTGACATATATCCTTCAGTTCGTGCGTTCTTCTTAAATGTATCCTAATCTGTTCACAGATAGTTTTAATTTACATAAATTGTATCTTGTTATAATTATTTTCCTTCTGTCTTTTTTTTTTTTTTGTCTCAGAAACTCTTTTCAAGATAACAGCCATGTCACTGTTTTATACCCGGTGTCTCGCTCCTAATTGTTTCATAGCACTTCAGCCTAGCTACATTTTTTGTAGTTGCGCTCCAAGATCAGATTTTTATTAATACTAACCCAAGAATTAAGTTAACTCTATCCCAGAGTTCTTTTTTTTTATAGGTTATATTAGATTAAATGAAGACTTTTATCTGAATCCAAGACAGTTACTATCACCTCTTTGTATATGTCTACCATTTGCAATTAACTGTGAATAAGAAAAAAATTGTGTAAAATATGTGCTCTACCCTGAATCTTTATATAATCTACATGTATGCATTCATATTTTATGTATCCATTCACATACTTCATCTCAAATTAATATGTAAACATATTTATTAACACTGTCTTACATGAAGTGATTCAAAGGATTATAAGAATACATATACATCCAGTTAAAATAAACTTTCTCATTGGGTTAAATATAAACTTGCTAGGTCTAAATACACATATACAAAATGATATTTTGACCAAGGGGAGAAAAATCCCAAAATTGTCTGCAAGATTCCTAGTAATAATTCTCCTCTTAGGTAAGAACTTAAATCATCTTATATGGAAATCTTTCCCCACTAGTAATTTATGCAATTTTAGTGTGTTTAACACACTAATCTCTATGTATGGAGATACTGGAGAAATCTCCATTTATGGAGAAAGATCACTTCAATATGACTGGAAAAAAATTAAGGGTCTGATAATATGGAAGGTTAGTAGTATGCATAACAACAGAAATTGGTGGAAGTGTCATTATATCATCATTTTTAGGAAATAATTTGGTAATATCTAATAAAGTTGAAAATGAATACCCATTATGATGCAGCATATGTACTTATTCAGCTTAGCTATTTGTCAAGGAGAGATTCCAGCTCATAAATAAAAATGCTGTTGGCAAAAGTATTTGTAGTGACCAAAAAATGGGAAATAACTGAAATGTTAATTAAAAATATATTCTATTTATATAGTTGGATATTATACAGTAATGAAAATGAATTAGTGCTACAAATATTAACTGAATGAACAAATAAAATATGAATGAGAAATGGAAAGTATATTACAAAATTATAAATACAACATATAGTCTTCCTATGAAATCTTTTTCATAAATTTTAAAAATATGTAAGCAATACTATATGTTACTTAGATATAAAAAGACCTTTCTTGACTTATGATTATGTTTACTGCCTGATAAACCCAGTTTAAGCTGAAAATACGCTAAGTTGAAAATACAGTAACATAACTAACCTACATCATGGCTTTGCCTAACTGAACTGAAACATGCTCAGAGCACTTACATTGGCCTATAGTTGGGCAAAATCATTTAACACAAAGTGTATTTTGTAATAAAGTGTTGAGTAACTCACATACTTTGTTGAATAGTATTGAAAGTTAAAAACAACATATCCTTTTCTACATATATATCATAATATCAATCTTTTCTACAAGATATACCTCAATACTACTACAATAAGCTGTCCACTACTCAGTGGTATTCTGGAGATAGTATATGCCAACTTACAAATGCCAATTCCTATATTTTGGGACATTTTTGAGTCAATTAACAGCAAGCACACTGGTAGCTTAACATTGGTCGCGGTGAAGATATACCATCGAAAATGGAAAATGGTACAAATAAAGGCTTTTCTCCCGAGAGTCAGTTGTTAAACATTTACCAGTATACCACTGCCATCTTCTCCTGATGTAATTTATTCCGGCTTTCCCCATACTCTCTTGGCAGTCTGTAGCACTCATTACTGTTTACTTTGCATTTTAGTTTTTAATGAACACGTTTCTCTCCCACATCACCATTAGCCACCCTAGGGCAGAGAGAAGGTCTCATTCATCCTTATTTCTCCCACACCCATCCAGCGAAGTCTCTTCAATATGACAGGTACTCAATAATTTTGATGAGTTGAATACAAAAAGTTCAAATTTCCCCCTTATCCAACCAGAAGTGAACTGGAGATAAACACTGCTCCCGTAGAAGATATGACAAGTCATATGGCAATGAATAGAGTTAGATAACACCTTATAGGGCAGGGAAAACATTTAAAAAATAATATAGTTTAAAATACTCCTACACTTACGCTTTTTCTTGATCCTAATAATCTTTGAATTTCAACTAGCAAGGGAACAGTTCTTCTTAAAACATGTATTTATCCCGATCAAATATACGATCCGAATCCTCTTCAACTTTTTAGTTTGAAACAACAGAAATTGCTAGCCATTTTACAACATTGGCTAAAAAAAGTTTTTAAAAATATCTAAAACAAAATAGTTACAGTTAAATGAGTTTGAAAATGAAAACCTGTGAAATTCACTTACTTATATAGCAGTATAATAGTCTACATACTGAAAAACCCCTCCCATTAACTATAAAAAAATTGTACATGAGATATTGAATTATTTTAAGGTATCAATCCAATTTCAAGTAGTAATCATAACTCAGAGCTGAAAATGAAATTAAAGCAGAAACTCAGAGAGGTGAAGGAACCATTAATTTAGCTTTGATCAGGTTACCAAGTCAGGAGAAATTGAGTTTAAGATGGTCTGGCATGGCATGAGAGATAGGATACTAAGTTTTGAGTTCATCCAGAGCAGAGTCTAGTAGGAGATCACACATATACCTGCATACTTGCATAATGCTAAACTCAACAGGCTATACTTTCTTTTTTTTTTTTAAGCCTTGAAGATTGATATTTTATTTTATTTTATTATTCTTTTTTAATAATAAATTTTATTTCTATATTCCCCATACAATTGCAACCCCCCCATTTTGACCCCAATCCCTCCCCTCCCGCCCCCCACCCCCCCAAAAGTGTCTCTGGTTCATAGTTTTTTGTTGATTTTGATTTTCACTTTCTTATAGTTATTCATTTTCCTGGTCCCTTATTTAAGTTTTCTAGATTCCTGCTATGAGGGATCATGCTCAGCAAACTAAGCCAGAAAGAAAAAGAAAAATACTGGATGGTCTCACTCATAACAGGCTATACTTTCAACTAAGAAGTATTTTCAAACTCATTCAACTTTTTTAGTGTTTTGGTTTGAAACAACAGAAAAGAGACTACAATAAACTGGTTTTATTAAATAAAATGGGGAAAAATGGAGGGGGAAATTATCCCTTGAGAATATATTTAACAGTTTATTCCTTGTGTAGATTACAGCTGAAATTCACACAATATGGGTGACTCAATAAAATTTAAGGAGATTTAGTTAAAGTGGTCCTGGTTTAAGCATGCCCCAGGTACTTAACAGAAATAATTATAAATCTCCCCTAAATAAACTATGCTTCAATCCTTACTTCAAAGATTCCTTAATCAAATTGCCCAAAATGTGAGTTTATGGTCAAAAGGAATAAAACATCAAACATGGTGAATGCAAAACTGCAAGAAGAACAGAGCACAGAATTAGACTAAAATGATGCAGATATTGAATTTTTAGAAACACCACTGATTTTCTAGGATCAATAATTCTAAAGATATAAAAAAGCGTTTCAACTATGAATAAACTACAATCAACTATGCAAACAAGCAGGTTTGAGAAAATAGTAAAGCACTTCAAATAGAAATATAATAGAAATAAAGTTCAATAAATGGGTTTTATCAGCAAATTAGAATAATTGGTAATAAAAAAATGAAGTAGATTAAAGATCTGATGTAATTATTAAAAGCTCACTGAAACTAATCCAAGAAGACATTGAAAAATTAAGGAGTTCTATAATCATTAAATATTTTTAATCAGTAGCTAAAATTCTTGCCACAATCTTTTAGGTTTAGGTTCAATTCTTACTACACAATTTCAAACATACAAAGATTTTTTTAAATTTATCATGTACTGTCATATAAAACAAATCTAAACAAATTCAGAAAGATCCCATAGACTATCTTCTGACCGTAAAACAATCAATGTCACAAAGATATTTAATATTCAAGTATAGTATAATTAAGAAACGCACTACTAATATCACAGAGATCAAAGAAAAACAATGAGAAGAAATTAGAAAACATAACAATTATAAGACAGAACTTTATAAGAAATTACATGGGATGTAGCTTTAGCAAAACACACAGGGAGCTAAGTCTTAATTACTTAAATTGATCTATAGATACAATGCAATTCCAACTGAATGCCTAAATGCCTTTTTTTTAAGAAATTGGATCAACTTATCATAAAATATATGAGAAATGTTACATTTCTAAGAACGTACAAAACTTTTGAAGAAGTTGGGTGCCTTGCCTTATCTGAAATCAAGAGTTATTACAAAGCTGTATTAATAAGACAGTAAATATAGATGTAGAGATGGACAAATTGACCAATGGAACAAAATAGAGATGCCAGAAATCATCTCCTTTATATATGGAAACTTGTTTCATTTTGTTCAAAGTGAACTTCATGGCCAATTATGCAGTTACTCAATATGCTACCAACACAGTTGTGTGATAGATGAAGAGACAACTTATCTAACCATGAATAGTCATCACTTGGGCAGAGCTGACAATGCAGTCTCTTAGAGTATTGTGGAGAGCAAACATGAAAAAGTTTCATTTCATTCAAAGTGAACTTTATTTCAATTTGTCTAGGAACTTAAGATCTTTCCAATATAGCTGTGTGATAGGCAAAGTGAAAACTTACCTAACCAAGAATAGTCACTACACAGGCAGATTTGTTAAGGCACAGTCTCCTTAGAATGCTGTATGAAGAAACAACAAAGTTTTGTTCCATTCAAAGCAAACTTTATGGCCAAAGATCCAGGAACTTGATACATTTCCACAACTGTCGTATGATAGATAAACAGACATCTAACGAAGAATAGCTAGTGCATGGGCAGATTTGATAATACACCATCTCCTCAGACTGTTGTATGAAGCAACAAAGGAGAAAGGCTCATTTTTGTTCAACGTGAACTTTTTGGCAGCTTTTGAGAACATATTTAAAGGTATAGAAAGGGAACAGCCTTTTTTAGTTGAACATTTATGAACTTTTCTCTCATTACCATAGTTCATTCTTATTATTACTGAATCTCTCACATTGTTCTTGTAATCTAACATTAGTTAATGTGAAAGAAACCAATTTGCCTGAATGTTGACAATATTAAAATCTGTATGAAAAATAGGAATACAGGGATTTGGATTTGAATAATTAGTATTTACAAATACCCTTTTCTATTTTTATACTACGCCTTGATAACAAATTCTTTACTGCCAAAACTGGCTGTAAAGAGAAAAAAAATGTATGTTAAATTGATTTCAACTATTGGGACGGAGTAGTACTCCCTTTGCTAACCTGAGGTATAATTTGAATGTCTGAATTCTTAAATAATAATATATTCTTAAAGTGAACAATGAAGTATAATATATACTCTATTTAGATTCTGAATCAATATTGACAATTTCAGGTATTTAACATGTTTATTAATATTCAGGAAAATAAAGAATAATTAATGTAATAAAAATAAGTCTTAGATGTTTTTCTTTTCATGACAGTTCTGAAAGGAGTGGGAGTGTGTTTGCTGGGAAAATGGGTGTTGTTTATTGGGAATAAACATGGGGAAAATGCTCTATCTGTAGAAAAATATGTAAGAAATTTAGAATCCATAAATTTAATTATGGAATTCATCAATTAATAGCAACTGAGGACCTTATTAAAAATACTCAATGACTGTCTATATAATTACCCAGAGAGGAGAGGAAAAAATTATTATTTTTTAAATCATGAAACAATTAAGGAATGCTGAATTAGTCTCAATGAAATATTACTCTTACCCATGACTCTGAAGCTTATGTCACTTTTAAGAGTCTCAGTGCCAAGCTACTTAGAACAGAAGGAAATCAGCAACCACTCTGGAGTCTTGATGTACCCATGTGTGACTTTACTATATACTGTCTCTGTGGTTGATGGCATGACAGAAGAGAAACAGAGGAGGCCATGCTTCAATGAACAGGAGGTAGACAGAGAAAAACACAAAGAGGTTATGGTCCAGGAAAAGGCACTAAGATGGTGAGAATGCCATCTCTACCAGAGGCTCTATAGAGGAGAGAGCAAATCAGAGTGGAGTCAAACACGCATTACCAAGTGGAGATATGTGCATTGGAGCCAGGTACTCCACACAGGCCCGGCCCCTAAAAGGAGAAAAGAGATGGTACACTGAACCATATTCTCCTGTCTTCCATCCCTCAGGACTGGTAATGTCCTCAACAAGTACATTGAAAGTACACAGACTGCAGAATCTTGTATCTGAAGCCCTGAAGAGGAGTGATATCAGTGGTGCCACAGACATGAGTCAACCTATACCCTCAAAACATTGGCACCAGTGCCTGGGAGCCCTCCCCAAACCTGTTGCCTCAGAAATTGCAAAAACAGTACTCAGTACCTACAGAAGCAGCAAAAGACAAAATAAAATAAACCACAGCTCTTCCTGTGGGAAAAGTAAAAGTAGTTCAACTTTATAAATTACCACTACAGATATTAAAAAAAACATAGATAAAGCAGCAAAATGGACAGACCAAAAAGTGTAACACATTGGTACATTGAGACCTCAAGGGAATATTACGTCATATTCAACTCCACAAAGGCATGGAAGACTATATTTCTCTGTGATATAGAGAGTTCAAAATTGCCATAATAAAAATCTTAAAGAGATAGAAGAAAAGTCAGAAATGCTAGTCAAAAAATACAACTAAATTAAAAATAAAAACAATTTAATGAACTCAAAATAAAACAAACAGAAGGTAAAAATTTAAACTTTAAATAGTAAAATAACAGATTCAGAATGTAAAGAGATGATTAAATGATAAAATATTCTAGAGGAAGCTACAGAAACAGAATAGATCAAATGGAGGATGGAATCAGTGACTACAAAAACATTAATACACAAAAAGGTTCAAGTTAAAGGAGAGAATTAAGATGTAAAAAAATATGGAAATATTTTAAGAACTATCCATCACCATAAGGAAAGGAAGACTACAAATAACGGTTATCCTATAAAGGGAAGTTAGAGATGGGGAAATAGAAAGTTAATTTAGAAAAAAAAAAAAGATGAAAACTTCCCAAGCCTGGGAAAAGAACTAATGATGCAAGTCCATGAAGCTAAAAGAACACCCAGTGAGGTAAGTGCAATGAAACCTACATCAAGACACACAGTAGTGGAACTTGTAAGAAATCAAGACAGAAAGAATACCGAAGGTGGCTAGGGAAACAAGAGAGGTAACATACAGATATGTCCTTCAGGCTTTCATCAATATGTTTATTTTTTAGAAAAACTCTATAGGCAAGGAGAGACTGGAATGACATATTGAAAATACTTAAAAACAAAAAGGATAAGGCAAGAATATTACATCTTGCAGGACCCTATTTCAGATATGAGGGAGAAATAAAGACCTCCCAGACAGACAAAAGCTGAAGGAGTTTGCCAGCACTAGTCCTCCTTCACAGGAAATTTTGAAAGGAGCTCTTCTATCTCAATCCACAAAAAAAATTAAGGAATGAAATAAATATAGAGAACCAAAAAAACAAAACAAAATGAAAGACAAAATGGCAATTGCAAATCCTCATATATTAATAATCAATGAACTCACCAATCAAAAGGCAAAGAGTGGCTGGTTGGATCAGAATACAAAACCCAACATTTTTCTGTCTCCAGGAGACCCATCTGTGGTCCAAAGAGAAACACAGGCTCAAAGGGAAAAGTTGGAAAACAATCCTACAGGCAAAAGCAAAAGCAAAAAAAAAAAAAAAAAAAAAAAAAAAAAAAGCAGGGAGAGCCATACTTGCATCAAATAAAGTGAACAGCTAAGAGCTAAGAAAGGTAACAAGAAATAGGGACGACATTAAATAAAGATTAAGCAAACAATACATCAAGAAGAGCTAACACTCATGATTATATATGTATCAAATGAAGGCGCATAAAGATATGTAATATCAACTATTAAAAAACTTATACACAGACATTGATAGCAACATAAAAAATAGCAGGAAACTTCAATATCCCATTGATATCAATGGACAAATTAAACAAACAGAAAATCATCTAGGAAACAACAGTCTTAAACAAATAATTAAAGTAGATGGGCTTAATAGATATTTATAGGGCACTGTAACCCAAAAAATCTCAGTACACATTCTTTTCAAGTACACAGGGAACATTCCCAAAGATAGACTACATGTTGGGTACACAAACAAGTGTCAATAAATTCATGAATATGAAAATCATATCAAGTATCTCCTCTAATCACAATGGCATCAAACTAGAAATTAATCAGAAAAACTTCAAATATTTGGAGACTTAGCAACATGATACTGACTGATAACTGGGTTAAGGAGGAAACAAAAGGAGAAATTTAAAACTAAGAGAAAATTTAAAAATACCTGGAGACAAAAGAAAATGAGCTATCAGAGCCAATGGCACACATCAAAAAAAAAAGTATTGAGACAAGTAAATAGCAATGCAGACCTACATCAAAAAATAAGAAAGATTTTAAATAATCTAACTTCACACCTTAATGAATTAGACAAAGAAGAAAAAAAATGAAAACAAAAGCCACCAGAAGGAAGGAAATAAAAATTAGAGTGCAAATAAAACAGAAATCAGAAAGACAGTTCAAGAGATCAATGAAACCAAACTGATTTTTTTTTTAAGATCTGCAAAATAGATCACTTTTTTAAATTGTGCTAACATTGGTTTACAACACTATATATGATTCAAGGGAATAGGTTTGACTTCTCAGAAGTACATCATGATGCCACACCCACCACCAAAGTACCCATATCCCTTTACTGTAGATCACTGGTCCTGCTTCCACTTTTGTTCTCACACCGATCGATCTTCCCTCTAGTAGCCTCAATTCTGCAGTCACATAGGGTTTGTATGGGTTTACCTCTGTTTATTTCTCTATATTCCACATATGAGTAAAATTATCCAGTATTTTTCTCTTTTTGACTCATTTTGCTTAGCATAATCCTCTCAAATTCAATCCATGCTGTTGCAAATGGCAATAGCCTTTATATATATATATATATATATATATATATATATATATATATATATAGCTGGATAGTATTCTATCCTATATATGTTCCACATCTTCTTAATCCACCTGTCATTGGCTACTTAGATTGTTTCCATAATTGGGCTATTTTGAATAGTGCTGCAATGAATATAGGAGTATATATATCCATTTGGATTAGTATTTTGCATGCCAAGAAGTAAATTGCTGAATGATACCATATATCTATTTTTTAATATTTTGAGAAGCCTCCATATTGTATTCCATAGGGATTGGAGTAGTCTACATTACCACCCAACAATGTCAAGGGTTCCTTTTTCTCCAAACCTTCACCAATATTGTTGTTTCTGGGTTTTTTTTTTTTTTAATATGGTCCATTCCCACAGGAGTGAGGTAGTACCTCATTTTGGTTTTGATTTGCATTTTCCTGATGACAAGTGATGCTGGAACAACTGAAAATGTTATAAGTCAACCTGTCTTGGACTTTGCCCCATGTGTCCTTCTCTTGGCTGAATTCAATCGCATTAACTGCAGATTTAACTGTAATATACTATAACCATGAGTATAATAACATTCTCCAACTTCTCTCAATTTCTTGAGTCTTCCTAGAAAATTATTGAAATTGAGGGTGTTCTTGGGTACCACAAAGTTGAAAATAGTGTCAGATGTGAGGGTGGACTTGAAGTTCCTGAACTCGGTATATACCGTGCCAAATATATCCAGAATGAACATGTCTAATCAAGCACATTGTGCCATAAATGGAAATAATTATTGACAAAGCTTGATTAGCTACAGTTGCACTTCCTAGAGCATTGTATACCTAAAAAATTCTTTTTTCTCTGCACTAACTCTTCATAATAGTGCCCACAATCTTACAGAAACATCCTGTAAATCTAGCTTTCAGATAAAATAATAATTCCCTTAAAGTTTTCTTTCTCAATGGGTTTCACTTTGTAATTGGGGATAGATTCCTACAAAGAACAATGGCCTTGGGATATAATTAAATTATACTTAATTGTGCAGTCAGGGATAAATGTATTATGATAGTTGTCAGCTAATGGCATCTCATTTACCCTCCTTTACTTTCTCCATTGAAACCCTCACACAGAAAAAAACATAGAGACGCTGGTTAGTTTCCAACAGTGGAAATTAAAAATTTCCAGATTCTAGGATGGATTTCTATTGAACAAAATAATAAAAAAAAGCAGTTTGAGAAGTTGAAGGTGTTAGTCAGGACTAAGTCATGAAAATAGAAACATCTCTAGGTTTTCAAAAAGGAGAGATTCAGTACAGGGAATTGATGGAAAACAGAAATAAAATATAGGTGAGGGAACACAGAAATTGACAATGATAAGAAACTGCTTCAGTTCATTAGAGTTGATCATCAGGTGTGGACAGGAATCTGGAAGGAACTTGCAAGATGAAAGCAGACAAAGCCGTCTGATGAAAACCAGGGCACTGAAGGTACTGGAGTGATGAAGGAGTCACAGATTCTGCCAAAGGCAATCCCTGAACTAGAGAGCAAAGGAATTAAATAATTTGGCTTCTCATTTCCACCCATATTCCAATCTGCCATTAGTGTGTCTTTTTGGCAGAACCCAGACAGAAGCCATTGTTCATGGAAGTGTGGGTAAGTGCAGACTCTAAGGGTATGCTGCCTGCAATACAGAGCAAGGGAAGGTGAGAACTAGAGCTTAAATAAAATACACAAATGATTAGCATACTCATGGAGACTCAGGAATGCTCTAACTTGTGAATTTAAACACTAAAAGTATAAAGGAGGGGAAAATTGTGCCACTGCCACCAGACATACACCACCCTATCTCAGACACATGGAACCAACCTCAACCAGGAAAAAAGGTAGTGGTCAACATGGACAGACAGAAATCCATGTGGTTAGGGCTATAATTCTACCCCATACGATGCCTCTTAAAAAATTCTTTCAAAGACTAGAAATGCAATATAACCTGTGCTTAAATACCAGAGTGGTGGTAAATAAGCTTTTGAAATCTTAAAGTAGAAGAAATGCAGCAGGGTTATACATGCTAGAATCTATGTGGTGGCATGCAATAGTCTAGTGAAATAATTATATATGTGTTTGTGTAATAAAATAATCACAAACTCTATTCGGCAATCAAAAAAAGATATACTAATGCCATTTGCAACAACATGGACGGAGCTTGAAGGGATTAAACTCAGTGAAAAAAGCCAGAAGGAAAAAGAAAAATATTAGATGGTTTCACTTATAGGAGGTATACAGGGGAACCAAATAAGGGATTATGAAAAAAAACAATAATAATAAATTAAAAAAAAGATTAACAGAAAACTATAAATCAGAGACATTCTGCAAGGGAGAGGGAGGTAGAGGAATCAAAACTGGGAAGAGAAGAGCACAAGGGACTATGGTGATGGTTCAAGGGTGAACTGGTGGTGGGAATTTCACAGGGACCGTAACCGAGATGAGAAAGCATACATTGTACAAAAATGAAGTATGATGTAGACTATATATATATAAATATATATATATATAAAATAATCACAAAGTCCTGTATGTTCCTATTTATCCAAGAATCAGTTAGTCTTCATAACGTAAATTCACAAGAGCAGGAGGACATTGCTTTTGGTTAAGAGAAAGTCAATGGGTTAATTGTCCTCAGTCTCCAGATAATTCGGTTAGGAGCTATGTACATCAACTGCCATTCAGATAAATACCACTATCACAAAGGAGCATCTCTTAGCACTTAACTGGACAGTTAGAGAGGATAAAGGGAATCTACTTTAAGCCTAGATTGTGCCTTATCATTTACAGTCAAGTAAAAATAAACCAATCTAAAAAGTGGGTCCTAAGGAAAATATGCAATTATATCACATATGGGAAAT
This sequence comes from Talpa europaea, assembly GCF_964194135.1. Classification (NCBI taxonomy): domain Eukaryota; kingdom Metazoa; phylum Chordata; class Mammalia; order Eulipotyphla; family Talpidae; genus Talpa; species Talpa europaea. Next base: position 27,787,828 of record NC_140081.1, read on the forward strand.
ATTAATTTAAAGGTGCTTTCTTAACCTGTGCTACATGTTATACTGACTGCTGTTGGAAACAAAGCATTGGTTGCGCTTAAGGAAAATGAAGTATAGATTATAACAAAAAGAAAAATGATGAGATGTGGGGAAAACTGAGATGACAAAGGACTGGATAAGACATAAGCTCAGATGAAGCAGGAAGTACTGAGAGCAGGAAAGACATCAAGAGATATACAAATATAATGACAAATCAGAAAAAGAAACAGATTTAACACTGTAGGAAAGTACATCAGTGATGAGAAAAGCATTTTTGAAAAGCATTCACTAAAGGAAGAAAAAAAGACAAAATATTATATCAAAGAAAGAGCAGAAGGTAGATTTGAAGACATGAGCACAGAGACTTAGTTTCCTGAAGAAAACTAGTGTTCCTGAAGAAGAAACAAAAGAAATGGCACAGTAATTGATGGCACAGCAGAAGAAAATGGTCTTCAATTGCTGAGTACAAAGCATGATTAATGAATAGACACCCTTGCCTGACATATTCTGGCACAAGGTTTAAATTTTGTAAAAAAAGGAAAAATGCATCTGGGCAGACAAAACATTACCTAGAAAAGAATAACAATATGACCAACTTCATGTTCCCCCTTCATTATTAAATTCCAGAAAGCAAGTAACAACATCCATGCAATTTAGATGGGGAAATCTAGGGAGTTAAAAATTCTTTGTCAGGTGAATTTGTTTTTTGAGCAGATGCCATAGATCTCCCATTTCAGGGCATGGATACTCATGCTCACAACTGCTAGGAGATAGGGCTGCTGTGGCTTCATAGCAGAATTACTCTTTGTGAATTGTCTTCAACAGATAGGAACCCAAAATCATACTCCTTAGAGGGGAAGTTACATACAATTATTGGCTCATGCAGTGATACAAAAGTCTTGCCCCCTTCTTCAAAATATGAGGCAATTCTGAAAGACCAACCCATCTCCATAACTTTCCCTGGGGTTGGCTGAGGCCATTGTCGTAGTTGCTCATCCTGTGTCTCTCACCCCCCTACGACTGTTGCTTTTAAGATCACTCCCCAGTCAACCTTTAACATGCACATCTGTCTCAGAGTCTGTTACCAGGGAATCTGCCCTAAGACAATATACATTTAACAAAAGGAAAGACATATTCTTGCATCAATTGAGGATTGAAAAAGAAAAGTAGTGGTATAATACTTTTAATTTAACTACTGAAATTAGTTAACCATATAGTAATTGTTGGAAGTAAAAATAACAGAGAATGAAAATATTTAAAATAATTTGAAAGAGATGAAGTTTAAGGTAAATTATATATTCAGTAATAATTGTATGGCTCTAAAATTCTAGATTACCTGTGCTAAGTCTAGGATATATGAAGGACGGGCTAATGGAAAGTAGGGCTTCTAACTTTCTTATTTTACATTAGTAGTATTACATAGGTAGTAGTTGAGGTGGAAGCAGTCAAAGGATAATGTCTGAATTGAATAAGCAGATAGGCATAAACTCAAATAAGATTTTGACAGACTTAGAAACACAAGAGTTGAAAATGTGGAAACATTCAGTTTTGCTGAAGACGATGAGGTAAGTTTATTATTGTATAGTCAGGAGAGGTACAAATTAATAAAGACTTTTTGGAAATGTGTGTGTGTGTGCACACATGTGTGTGTATGTGTGCATGTGTCTGTGTGTGCACACACGTAAGTTTATTTGACGTTTTTATCTGGGTGAACGTTGTATTGAAAATACTAGCCAGAGAAATCGGGCAAGAAAAAGACACAAAAGGAATCAAATTAGAAAAGAAGAATTAAAACTATCATTATTTACAAACAGAATAATATATATGGAAAAATCCAAAGACTTCACTAGAAATTACTGGAAATAATAAATTAATACAATTAAGTCATATATATATGTATATATACACACATATGTATATACACAATGGAATACGATTCAGCTATAAAAAGATAAATTCTTACCATTTGCAGCAACATGGCTGGAACTGAAGAGAATAATGCTAAATGAAATAAGTTAGAAAAAGAAATACAAGTACTGGATGGTTTCACTTATATGTGAAATACAAAGAAACAACACAAAGTCTCAGGCCAAACCCAGTCAATAACAAACCTTTGACATCTGACTACAAAACTGAGGCAATCAGAAGGGGAGCATGTCAGGGTAGGGCTATGGGGTTCGGATGGAGCATGGTGGAAAATTGTTGGGGCTCTGGTGGTGGGCATGGTGTGAAAACATACTTTGGTAAAGACTTGAATCTATAACCTCTAAAGCAAATACCATGATATAAACTGACTTTACCTCTTAAAATATAATTGGAAGGAAAAAATGGGAACTACCATACTACGCAGCAATACCACTTGTAGGTAATTATCCAGAGTTATGAAAACACAAATGCGGAAAGATTTATGCACCCCTCTGTTCATAGCAGGGTCATTCACAATAGCCAAGACATGGAATCAACCTAAATGTCCATCAATAGACACCTAGAGGCTGGCAGTGAAGGCTGAGGCCTTGCACAGGCTGGAATGGGGCATGTGTCTGTTCCTGAAGCACTGGTGGCTGAGCCTGGGGTGAGGGGCACATATTGGTGGGTTTCTAAAAATCCCTGATGCAGGGAGAGGAACTGTGCATCCCAGACTGGGCTGTGTGTCTGTTCCTGAGGCACTGGTGCCTGAGTGCTGGGATGGTTGCACTTCCTGGGGGTGGCTGGAGGCCTGTGGTAAAGGGCAAGGCCCTGTGTGGTCTGGACTGGTGCCTCATAGGCTGGACCACCACTGCTGTCTCGCGTGTCTTACAAGCTGGAGCATAGGCTGAGCTGTCAGTGCAGTGGTGCAGTGTAGGCATTGCCAGTCCTGGCCATCTAACACTGAGTAAGCAGTACATTTGGGGAACAAGCAGCCCTCACTTCCCTCTTGTGCCCCTTTGACATCCCCCATCACTATGATTAGTTTTGTTTGAGCACTTTCTTAGTCAGCTTGTTCCAAATTCACCTTGTGGATTTCCTACCCCTGCCCTAGAACCAGTCAGTTTTCTCCATGAAGCGCTGGTTCCTTGTATTGGAGGATAGTGTTAGAAATCAAGACATGGGGCCTCCCCTGGTGGCGTAGGCAGTTGAGCGCAGCGCTGTGAAGCTGTCCACAGCCTCTGCAGCGCCGGTTCGATCCCAGCCTGCTGGCGAGGGTCCCACATGGTGCAGCAGACCTCTCCTCTCTCGCCCGCTGCTCCCCTCAGCAGTGTATTTTGTCAGTCTGCCTGTTCTGTTCCCCACTCTATCTCTGGTGAATCCTCTTACCCTCCTGTGCATCTGGCCTGTACCCCGGTTCTTGTATAAATAAATAAATAAAATCTTTAAAAAAAAAAAGAAATCAAGACATGAGTTTCTAAATTTGTTTTGAAGGAAACTTTAAAAGAGTCTTTTCCAGTTGGCATGTTACTATCAGCATTTAGTTTGCTTCCTTGTTTTTATATTTACTAAAGAAGTAAATTTTTAGTATGAATGGAGGAATAGAATATAACTTTTTGGATGCTAAGAAGTGAACTTTTATTGAGGATTTTAAGGATAGTCTAATTTCAATTAAACATATTCAAACAAGAATCTGAGAAGCTGAATAAGGGATTGAGAGAGAAGGGGAAAGTGGAAGTCTGGGAAATAGCATGCTGATGTCTTAATGATCGATTGATTCTACTAATACATTCTTAGCCTGTACAGTATTTGAAAAAGAATAGAAACACATTTCTTCATTGAATGTAAACCTTGAACCTCCCATAGGTGAAGAAGTAATGCTTCTATTCCTGAAGTCTACTATTTCAGTGACAGCAGCAGCATTTTTACAGGTTAAACCCAAGAATCCTAAACTGGATGGAAAAGGGCTAAGAGGTATTTCTCTAACAGAGACATTCATTTGTGTTTCTCAACTATGGGAGCAGATGGTCAGCATTATCCTTTTACTGTTGTATAGCCATGGACACGTTATTTCATCTTTGTGGAATCACTTCTTCATCTGTAGAAATGTATGTTGGTGGGAGTGCAAACTGGTCCAACCACTGTGGAAAGCTGTGTGGAGATTTCTGGACCTACTAAACATAGAGCTTCCATATGATCCAGCAATTCCACTCCTAGGTATTTACCCAAAGGACACAGAAACATCAATTCCAAAGAACACCTGCACCCCTATGTTTATAGCAGCACTGTTTACAATAGCTAAGCTTTGGAAACAACCCAAATGCCCAAAAATAGATGACTGGATCAAGAAGATGTGGTACATATATACCATGGAATATTACTCAGCGTTCAAAAAAGATAAACACATGCAATTTGCTGCAACATGGATGGCGCTGGAAGGGATCATGCTCAGCGAAATAAGCCAGAAAGAAAAAGAAAAATACCGGATGGTCTCACTCATAGCAGGAATCTAGAAAACTTAAATAAGGGACCAGGAAAATGAATAACTATAAGAAAGTGAAAATCAAAATCAACAAAAAACTATGAACCAGAGACACTTTTAGGGGGGCGGGGGCGGGAGGGGAGGGATTGGGGTCAGAATGGGGGGCTGCAATTGTATGGGGAATATAACAATAAAATTTATAAAAAAAATTGCTCTATTAAAGAAATGACTCTAACTTTGTAAAAAAAAAAAAAAAGGAATGATTATATACTTCTATGAAAATTAAAAAAATAAAAAGTATAAGAAACTTAGCAAAAATCCATAAAATAAAGTAAATGCTAACAGATATTTTCTGTCTTTCAATGAATAAAGGAAGGTCTTTGGGCCCTGACTTCTAGTGATACGAGAGTAGTATAGTAAGCACCACTGGTCTTGAACACTGTGACAGGAAGCTTCAGCATGAATGGAATTAACCCGTTCCCCTGTTTTTGTACCTTGATAAAGTTCACTTGAGGTGGAAGGAGTGTGTGTGTGTGTTGTGGGGTGGGGGGTTGTGTGGGGAGGGGATCGTTGCTAACGGGAATGCATCGTGAAAATTCACATTCCATAAGCTCCACAACACATTTCCAAAATAATCAGGAGTCTGACTTGAAAGTTGGGTACTGACTTAGTGCCCTTGTTTTCTTCTCCTTCAGAGGTAGAAAGATGCCGAAGTAAAGTTGATTGCTTTCACTTGCCTTATACAATATCCCTAGAGACACATTTTCGCAGTCTGGAAGCAGACCCATTACTGCACTGAGTGGGGTGGGGGAGGGGCGGAAGGAAGGAGAGCGGTTCTTTGTCACTAAATGCTTGAATGATTCCAAATGACCATGGTGCATTGCTGTTAGGGTTCCAGGGTGTGTTCATTAAAAAGATGATTATATGCTTTATGACAAAGGTAATTTTAGTTTGAATTTTACTATAAAGCATTTGTGCAATTTCATTCCCCCTTGAAACTACCTTCGCTGAGAAATTTTACTGTGTTAAGAACCACAAGACTGCTAAAGAAAAAAGGTCTTTAATATTTAATAATAGGCAGGCTGTAGCTTTTAAGCACATGCTGTCATCCTGTGAATGCAGACCCTATAACCTAGGAGACCAAATAACACATGGCTGTTAGTGTCTCTCCTATTCTTTGTAAAGTATTTCTGTAAAAGTGTCCCCATCATAAGACTCTCAGACACTGCCCAGAAATAAGATAGAGTGGAAGGGATATGGAATAGGAGTAATAGAGCTAATCTCTATTCTAGCAATATCCTAACCTTGCAATTTGGGCAAATTACTTCACTTGATATGGTTTTCTAATTTTGGTAGGCTATAATCAGGACTAAAACCCCAAACTACCGCTGCTTACCCCAAATCCACTCATCTTTTCATTATGCCACCCTGCCACTATTTTATAACAATCTAAATATCTTGTTGTTTTATTCAAAACATTTCATTTTCCCTGTTTCATCTCATCATACACATACAAATGTACATAACAAAGATATTCTTCTTTCCCTAATATTTCCGTCATCCTGCATAGTACTCAATTATTGGTATCATAGGACAAATATATTTTAAGTACTCAATTATTGCTTATTGAATTAATGTCCTTATGCTTTTGTCTTTTTTTTTAGAATTTAAAAAAAATTAAATTTGTGTTTATTTCCCCCAAGAACATAGTTTGCCTGTGGCTCTCCAATCACACTAGTCATGCTTGGTTCTCTCTCTCTCTCTCTCTCTTGCTAATCTTCAGCTATTTAGATGATGTTCTGGATGAGTGATCCTTGTTTCCCCAGGTCACAGCACAAGAATATGGAGAGGGCTTGTAGTCATATGTATCAGAGTAGCAATAAGAATGAGAATATTCACTTGAATGGCAATTTTAATGGAAGAGTTGACTGGACTCTAAGGCATTCTCTTCCCAAGTCCCCTGTTTTTCCCTGACAAAATACAGGGTCATGACTTATCGTTGGTCCTTACAATTTCCCTATTGCATTTACTGACTGTGTGTGTTGGTGCCTCACATTTTACTGGCTTCATAGGGTTTTAGTGAGCAGGTGTCACGCTAGGATTTTCCATCATCGTCATTGCCAACATGGATCCAGTATCACTAGATCCCTTGGCACTCTGTGCCCACCCCTACCCCAGCATGCACACACGTCCTCTCTCTCGCTCTCTCTCAATTGGTAGGATTCTTTACTACCATTACTACAGTGGTGCCGGGAATGAAGTGTTTACTTTTCCAATTGGATATACTCCTCATTCTCCTCTAGACACATAGATCAGTTTAGTTCTCTCAGAGCAAGTTAGGAGGTTTGAGGATGCCGTCTGATGCTTCACTTGGGATCCCTTACTAGTACTCAGTCATCAAACCTAGGTATACCTATACTTCCTACCTCAAAGTAAGTCAAATGTCTTCCTCGGGACCCTCAAATAACCATAAGATGAAAGCAACCTTTGCTAACCCTCATGTTTGAGTCATAAAACCAAAATTCAAGGATTTTGGTCCAAAGTCACTGGCAGTTTCTTTCCCTGTGTATCATGGAGAATTTACTCAAAAGGACTCCTGCTAGTCTGCTTAGGCAGGAGCAAATTCTAGAGTCAAGCATGAATGCCTGCTTTCCAGCCCCACACACTCCACAATGTTCTCTGCAAAAAGTTTTTCATCTTCCCTAAGTCACCTTACAAAAGAACTGCACAGTACATATTTTCAAACCTCAAGATCAAATTCACAAAATTAAATTTTCTTCAGGAGATATTTAAAAAGGATTTTAGCTATTTAGAGGCAACCTGAAATGTAAAAAATTTTTCCATGCTTTTAAAAAATACTCAAAATCTTCATCTCAATTGCAAAAGTCAGAATCTTAGTGTTGGATGTTAAATATACACAGGTTATTTCTGCCACTTCCTCTGAAACAAATTCCTCTTTCCACCCTTCAACTATCCATCCGTGACATCAGTTCTTTCATTTTTGAACTGTGGATTTCAATATGATTTTCTTTCAAGTCAGGAAAACCACTGACAAGTCTAAGAAATCTGAGAGGGGAAGAGATAACATGTCACCAGAATTAAGACTTCACACTAATGTTGGAGGAAGCAAGACAGGAAAAATTGTTAAGTTAGGAAGAGGTTCCATTACTGGTCATAATGTGGTCTTACAAGCACACTTTGATGAGAGTGTTTTTTGGTTTTTGTTCCTCTCTTTCTATGTTCTGAAGCATATCAATGCACGGGAGCTAAACCTGACCAACAGTAATGTAGACCAAATACAGCTGTCTCTATTTCTACCTCAGTAGACAAGAAGAGGGGAAGAGATGGGTGGTAAAACAATTGGTTCTTCAACGCATGCTGATCCACCTCCCTAGAGGGGATGGGTGCAAAATAACTATGGGGACCAGACCTATCAATATTTACTGATACGAAGACATCTGTGCCATCCCAATGCTTCTGGAGAGCAAACACACCCCTTTGCATAATACTGACTGCCATGTTTTTTAATGTTGGGTGATTTTTAGCTTCTCTGGCCTTTATTCTTGACTTTTGGCTCAACTACATAGTTAGTATATGGTTACATAGAGTCGATTCTCATCATTCATGGTAATTATGTTCTATAAAGCTGCCATGAACTCTGAATTATCGAATACTGAACCATTGCGCCTAGGGGAAATATAGGGTTAGGTTCAAGCCTCTGATAATATCTTCATCAGTTGATTAGTACATAATCTTGTTTTTTGTGTGTTTAGTTTGAAGGTACCTTATTTCATATATATTGCTGGCCAGAAGCCAACGTATAACCTATAACTCATATCTGAGCAAAGCTTATTCAACACACTTAGTCTGTCTACAAGTCACATCATAGCCCTATTGTACTTCAGATCACTGAATAGAACATTAGCACCATGACTGGGGGGATTTTAAAATACAAAATTACCAACAGAATGCACCAAAATATAAAAAACATAGCACTAAATAAATGCTGAGAAGGAAGTTTTTAAAAAGTATCATGCTGGGTCATATGGTAGGTGCACGCTAAACTTTTAAGAAATTATGAAGCTATTTTCCAAAATGGGGCACTATTGATATTCCCACCAGCAATTATAAGAATTCCAGTTACTCTACATTCTCACTAACATTCTATATGGTTAGTTTTAATTTTTAATTGTAGCCATTCCAATTTGTATATACTAGTGTTTCGTTGTCGTATTAATTTGCATCTCCCTAATGAGAAATGACAATGACCATCTTTTCATTTGCTTATTTGCCATCAGTATAGTTTCTTTAGTGAAATATCAACCTAAACCTTTGCTCATTTTTTTTTAAATAGAGGCATGTTTTATTTATTTATTTATTTATTTGTTTGTTTATACGAGCACTGGGTACAGTCAGAAGATCAGGAGGGTGAGAGAATTCACCAGAGCCAGAGCGGGGAGCAGAGCAGGCAGAAGGACCGAAGTGCACTGCTGAGGGGAGCAGCGGGAGGCAGGAGAGGTCTGCGAGCCATGTGGGACCCTCCTCTGGTGGCCGGGGAGCAGCCGGGGATTGAACCTGCGCCGCAGAGGCCGCAGGCAGCTTCGCAACCCAGCGCTCAACTGCTGCGCCACCAGGGAGGCCCACCTTTGCTCATTTTTTAATAAAACCTTTATTTTGAAATAACTAGATCTGCCGAAGAGCTGTATAAATAATAAAGTTCCTATAGACCCTTCACTCAGTTTTTGCTAATGGTAACATCTTCCCTAACCATAGGACATTCACCAAAACTACAATTTTTACACTGGTACAGTATTATCAAAAAGACTGCAGTGATAATATATTATTAACCAAACTGCAGACTCTATAGTCAGATACGACTAGTTCTCCTACCAATGTTCTTGTGTTTTTAAAGAGTCTAATTCAAGATATCTGACTGCATTTAGTTGCAGTTTTTGAAGCTACTTGGATATCTTATTTCTCTTCATAGATTCATTTACTAACTTTAGCCTTCATTAGTGAATCCTCCCTGTAGCAATGTTTACTGTGTTATGCTAATGGTAATTTTCTAGTTGCCTTATACCCTTTATACTTACAATTTGAAATTCTTCAGAAAGGAAAATGTGTATCTTCTTTTCCATGTATTTACTTATTCTATCATTAATTTGAATCACTAAAACAATGTATATTTATTTTATTCCTTGGCTTACTATCCAATACTATGCTATTTATGGTGTTGCTCAAATCGTTCCAGATTTGACTATTAGAGAATCATTCAGGTTGGCTCTTGCTTCTTTTTGACATGCCCACTCCTCTGCTCCTGTGCATTTTGTTCTGTGTGCTTTATCTATCTCCATGAGCTGCATTCATCTCTAAATCTCAGCAAGTCTGTCAGACTTTATATCAATTTCTTCTCTTTTTACCATGGCCTGGAAACTCTCCCAAGGAAGTAAGTTGGGGAATCTTAGAGTTCACTTTGTTTGCCATCTCTCAAGGCTCACTATCTTTCATTGCCTATTGTTTGGTGTCTGAAGAAGAATTGCTTCATTTCTTTTTTCTGGTGGTAGCATATAGTCCCCATAACCCCATCTTAACTGACAGCAGTTCTTCTGTCTCCAGTATAAAACTTTGGTTTTAAATGTACAGCTGAGTTTTCTGTATGTTCTACATCAAGAAAATCTAAATAAAATTAAATGATTTAACAATGCTGCTAACTACCTCTTCTATAATATTATGAAGAACTTGTTTAAAATCACTTTTCGAGACTCAGTCATCTTCTATAGATTCAGTTTAATAGAATGAAATTACTTATTCAGATGGACTATTTGACTGGGTTGGATGAGATCATCTGTCTATATTTAGCTGAGAATTAACGTCTTCTTGCAAGCAAGGATAAATCTTCCTGAGTAGAGATACTGGCATCTGTCTGTTCTACTAACCTCCATGGAAGGTAGCAACTCCCTGTCATGGTATAATTTACATGTGATACCTTCACATACACACACAAATAAAAGGACAAATAGCTCCTTTATTAGCTCTATTTTCCCAGAAAAAAATAATAATCATAGTTCTAGCATCTTTTCTCTCTGATAAGAAACTCAAAAGCTACAGAAAATGGTTTGTTCAAAACTGGCATCTATATTCATTGTTATGGACTGGATTTTTGTTGTACAATCAAAATAAATATGCTGAAGTGTTACTCCCAATATGGTGGTATTTAGAGATAGGGACTTTGGTCCAATTAGATTTAGATTAGGTCATAAGAGTAGGACCAGTGTCTTCAAAAGAAGAAGAAACCAGAGGGACAGATCTCTGTTTCTCTCTACAAGCATGCACTAGAGGAAAGGCCATGTGGACATACAGCAGTAAGGCATCTGTCTGCAGCCCAGGAAGTGGGCCCACACCAGATACCCACTCTGCCAGCAACTTGATCTTGGACTTCCCAGCCTCCAGAAACACGGGAAAGAAATCTTTGTTATTTAAGCCACCCAGTTGATAATATTTGATATAGCAGATAAAGCAGACTAAGACAGACATATAATATACATGCAAAGAATTCTAATTTCAGTACAAGGAATTCTAATTTCAGAAGTGCCCAGAATTCTAGTGAAGCAATTAATGACTTCAGCCCATAACTCAAGTTTTGGTCAGCAGTATTAGGATAGCAATATTGGACTAACTTATGGAGATGTTGTACAGAGTAATCTATAAAACACTTTCATAAAGCGAGCATAAGCAAGAATGTTTTAAAATTGGGTTGCTGATACTTTCTAAATGATTTTATACATAAAACTTTAATTCAAGACCCAGGAATTCTTACACAATGATTAGTGATCTTGCATTTCTTTTCTCTTCCTCACAAAAATTGACCAGAATGTCCTATTTATAGAGTACACTCCCACCATATTGACTAAGGGCCATGTGCCCTATCACATCCACTTCAGTGCCAAAGTTGAACAAGAATACATAATTCTTATCTTCACCCTCAGGAATTTGGCCAAGTGATTGAGGCGAAAGCCCTTATGTTATAGGAACAAAAATATTTTAGTACTACCTCATCAAAATGAAAGAAAGAAGAGTATCTAGAAAGGGAACATTCTGCTTAGTTAGTTATGAGGGAATTCATAGACATATACCTAGAAATGATAGCTCCTGAGTTATGAAACAACTGTCATTTTCAATTTTTATTTTGTTATGGAGGTTTGAAATGTCCACTGGCCACATTCAGTAGAGATCTGAGGCAATTGTCAAAATGATTCAGAAGCAGGAAGAATGTCTGCAACCAAAACACATCACAGAAACACAGGCAAACATTTCACCAAAAAAACAAACAAACAATTAGCTATGATTTGCTTTTCCCTGAATTAATTAGATAATTCCCTCATTTTTCTCTTTGCTTTGCCACTAAAGACATAAGAAAAAAATATTCATTTCAACAATACCCTTGTGTCATATGGAAATATAATTAGTGTGAAAACAATTAACTCCAATGTGGAAATAAAATAATTCATATGGGAGGAAGTTTTCTCTCTCTCTCTCTCTCTCTCTCTTTTTTTTAAAAGATTTAGTTATTTAAGCATACAAGAGCTGGGGTACAGGCCAGAGATGCAGGGCGGGGGGGTGTGGTGAGAGGATTCACCAGGGACAGAGCAGGGAACAGAACAGGCAGACTGACTGAAATACACTGCCGCGGGGAGCAGCAGGTGAGACAGCAGAGGTCTGCTGTACCCTGTGGGTTTCTCCCTGGCCAGCCGGGGATCGAACTAGTGATGCAGAGGCTGTGGATTGCTTCATAGTGCGGCACTCAACCCCCTGAGCCACCAGGGAGGCCCAAGTTTTTTTTTTTCTTAAAGAGCTTTGGTAAACTATTTATTTTCCCCTCAAATTTTACTATTTTGTCAGTCACTTACACAAACGTATAATTTCGGGAACATAACTTCACACTTACATATGTACATGGGCCTCAATCACCCTCCACCAAAACTCCAGTGCCAGTGTCCTGTCCCTTTCCTCCCCCGTCCCCTCCTACCTCTTCCCTATTCCCTCTAGTAACCACTATATTTTTCACAGACTCTACACATTGTTTTTGCTGTGGTTTATAATCTGTTTTCTTTGGTTATTGATATTCCACAAATGAGTGAAAGTATTAGGTAACTGTCTTTCACTTTCTGACTTAGTTCACTTTGCAGACTCACCTCAGGATCCATCCTTTTTGCCCCTAAAGGCATAATTTCGTTGTTTTTAATAGTTTAGTACTATTTTATTGAGCATATAGACAATAATTTCTTTATCCAGTCATATGTTGATGGGCATTTAGGTTGCTTCCATAACTTGGCTATGGTAAATAATTCTGCTATGAACATAGGAGTGGATGAATCTTTCTGTACCAGTGTATTTTTATATTCTTTGGGATAATAACCATCAGTGGTATCACTGAATCATATGGTATTTCCTTTGTTTTTTTTTTTAAGGAATCCCCATACCATTTTCCATACAGACTGTTTCAATTTATATTCCCAAGAACAGTGAATAAGTGTTCCTTATTCTCTACATTTGCAACAAAATTTATTTCTTCCAGTCTTTCTTACCTTAAAAAGATTGCTCTATATTATACCATCTTGAAATTATGTTCCTGATTAAGCCAGAATTACACTCTAAATTTGTTAAAGGTAACATGACCTCACCTATTTTCATGCTGACATGATTGTTTTACCTGAAATTACAGTTAGAAATGACTGCTAGTGGGCCTCCCTGGTGACGCAGCAGGTTGAGCACAGTGCTGTGAAGCTGTCCTCAGCCTCTGCAGTGTGGGTTCGATTCCTGGTCTGCCAGGGAGATACCCACATGGCGCAGCAGACCTCTCCTGTCTCGCCTGCTGCTCCCCTCAGCAGTGTTTTCGGTCAGTCTGCCTGTTCTGCTCCCTGCTCTGACTCTGGTGAATTCTCCCACCCTCCTGCACCCGTGGCCTATACCCCGGTTCTTGTATAAATAAATAAATCTTTAAAAAAAAAAGAAAAGAAATGGCTGCCAGTAATATAAACCAAGATTTCTGTCTTAGGTATACACAAGTATGTGCAATATCGATTATCTATAAATTAAATTTGTTTGGTTGGAGAAATGAAGTTTATAAATACATGTGTTTTCTCTGACTCTTGAAAATGAAAACAATTGAAGAAGTGCAAGGAGCAGAGCAAATGAAATAACAGATCTAAAGTAAGAGCTCACCAAAATGGAAAAACTAAATAGATAGGATCATGAAAGTGAAAGCTGCTTTGCAGATTTATCAGTGAAACTGATATTTATTATCAGTGATACTGATAATACTTTCAGCTAGGTTGACCTGAGAAAGAGCAACATTTATTTTTAAAAATGTGGTCACCATATTAAAAACACTGGCAACAACAAATACTGGCGGGGATGTGGAGAAAAAGGAACCCTCTTACACTGCTGGTGGGAATGCACAATGGTCCAACCTTTATGGAAAGCTGTGTGGAAGACCTTGAAACTATTAAAAATGGAGCTATTATATGATCCAGCAATTCCACTCAATGGAATCTACCCAAAAGATACAAAAACAATAATTCAAAAGAAAACCTGCACTCCTAAATTTATTGCAGCACTACTTACAATAACTAAGATATGGAAACAACCTAAATGCCCCAAAACAGATGACTGGATAAAAAAGATGTGATTTATTTATATAATGGAATACTATTCAGCAGTCAAAAAAGATAAACTCATGCCATTTGAATCAACATGGATGGAGCTGGAAGGGATTATGCTCAGCGAAATAAGTCAGAAGGTAAAAGGAAAATGTTAGATGGTTTCACTTATAGGAGGAACATAGGGGAACCAAAGAAGGGATCAGGGGAAAAAAAAAAACGAAAACAAACTAGCAGGCAAAAGATAAATCTGAGACATTGAGTAGTGGCAGGGGAAGGAGAAGGATCAGAATAGAAGAGGGAAGGGCACAAGAAACTATGGTGACGGCCCATAGGTGATTTGGTGGTGGAAATTCTATGGGGATTTACACCTGAGAGAAATAATGATGTAAAAAAAAAAGTATAAATAAAAAAAATGGGGTCACTATGAAAGATGTAAACAAAAAAATACTAATTTTCTAAAAAATAAAAAGCAGAAAAGATCAACAAAATGGAGAATAAAACAAATATAACAAAACAAATACAAAAACTATATGGCAAATATTTTTCACAGAACTTAAGAATTTTTGTATTGTGTTTTGCCAGTTTTATTTCTTCGGTCACTTATAATCCACAAATGAGAGAACCCACCCCTGTCTTTCACTTTCAGACTTGCTTCACTTAGTATAATCACCTCAAGATGCTGGTTACCAGAGACAAGGGCCACAGGGACGAGGGAAACGGGAATCAGAGGGACAGGATACCAGCACTGGAATTTTGGTGGAGGGTAAGTAAGGCTCACACACATATGGAGAGGTGAAGTTGTACTCCCCAAATCATACAGTTATGTAAACGACTGACAGATTAAACACTGTAAACTTTAAAAATAAGCATGCTAAATTAATTATTAGATTTGAAAGATATTGGTCATGTTAGTAACTGTGAATATACTGATTTTAGCTTTTAAAAGAAACTCTGTTTCGTATACAAATATGTAAAATGCAGGATTCCAAAAGTCTAGAAATTAAATGTATGAAAAAAAAAAAATGACCGCTGAGGGTCTCCCCTGGTGGCACAGGTGGTTGAGCACAGCGCTGTGAAGCTGTCCGCAGCCTCTGCAATAATGGTTCGATCCTGGCCTGCAGGTGAGGGTCCCACATGGCACAGCTGACGGCTCCTGTCGCGCCCGCTGCTCCCCTCAGCAGTATATTTCATCAGTCTGCCTGTTCTGTTCCCCGCTCTGTCTCTGGTGAATCCTCTCAACCTCCCACACATCTGGCCTGTACCCCGGTTCTTGTATAAAGAAATAAATCTTTAAAAAAAATGACCACTGAAATGGAAAAAGTAAGAAAATATAAAGTTGCTATTCTTCCACAAAATTAGAATTAAGGTTTTAACACAATAAATGAAATAGAGATCCTTTACACTGCTAAAAGCCACAATGCAAGTTGAAGATATGAATATGTATTATCAATATCTATGTACCAAATTATAATCACCTATATAGAACAAGCACTAAATGTAGTACAAGGAGAAACAAACAGAAGTGCACAATAGGAAACCTTAACACATCACTCTCCACACAGGACGGGAAGACCATTAATAAACAAATATCTAAAAGATGTAAATATAAAAAGTAGTAAAATAAGCTGAACATCATACTCTGATAATAGAACATATACGTTCTTCTCAAGCATACATGTAAGCTACTCAAGAACTAATGACATATTATGACATCCTTCCAAAAGATAAGTTGGTTTCAAGAAGTACAAATATTACAAACAACACTGTATGATCATAGTACAATAAAACTACAAATTAAAACACAAGTTACAAAGCAAAATGATCCTTTAACTTATAAATTTAAAAGCTTTCTAATAAATCTTTGGTGAAAAACCACACACACACACACACACACACAAATAGACACTAAGAAAAAAGGGTAATGTGAATCTATGCGATACATTTGAAGCAATAATTAGAGGGAATTTCACAATACCAAACTTCTACATTAATAAAAATAAGAAATTAAATCAATTAATTTCCCAATTCAAAAAGGTAAGAAGAGAAAAACAAAGCAAACCAAGAGAAAGCAAAGTAAGGAAATATTAAAGATGAAATTACAAATTAGTGAGGTGGAAAATAGTAGTGTAAATTAATAAATCAAAATTCTGTATTTTTGAAAAAAATTAAAAATTAGAGAAATCACTAGAAAATATTTAAAAATTTAATCAAAAGGGGGAGATCTACAAATAAGAACTAACAGAGAAATATCCATTGATGAGAGGTAAAATGTAAGAATCTACTTTGTACACATCTTTACAAACCAATTTAAAAACTTAGATTAAGTGGATAATTTCTTAGGAAAATAAAATTTATGAAAATTGACTCAATGGGGACAGAAAACTTAAACAGACCGATTTCCACAAAAGAAATATAAAGTTATCAAGAAACCACTCCTTACAAAAGAAGCTGGTACTGATGATTTCATAGAGCAGTTCGACCAACCCTTTAGACTAGACAGTTCTAATAAGACATGCATTTAAAGTGAGGAGAAATTTCTAAATTCTTATCATGAAGCAAGTATAACACTGGTTCCATACAATTCTTTTGGAATAATATCATTTATGGTTATTAATATAAAAACTTTAAATAAAATATTAGCAAACAGAGTTCAAAACCATACTACATATATAAAAAAATACATACCATAGCCACCGAGGTTAATGCCAGGAATGCATTGTACTTTTGTATTCTTTATTTTGCATTCTATGATGTTTAACTAAGTGCTATGTCAGGTAAGAGAACTAGATAGTCCAGGTTGCTCTCAGGTGATTTAGCTGGAGCTGTTATTTTCTTGAATTTTAGTTACTGGTGCCTACTTAAAAGTCAAAACTTTTTTCCTGATCTCAGAATGAGTCACAATTAAAATTAAATTCTTTTCTGACTGTTGGCCTGAGATACAAGTATCTAAAATTTGGCAACAGAGATATTTCTCAAAAGGCATCACTTTTGAGTAACTATCAGAAAATTGAGTCAATTCATTTGAAAGCTATTTTCTAAAGATATTCATGCTAAAGAAAGATTGGGAATAACTGAGTTGTTATGTGGTTATGAGTTTTATCTTATATCACAAATATTGAACTAAAATGGAAAGTCTTGGAAAGAAAAATATATTGTTATTCAGTATAATCTTTTGACTAGCTTCTTAAAGAAATCATGAGTTTTAGGATCTAAAAGAATCAATAAATGAAAATGACAGTGTTGTAAATAAACATCCATCAAACTGAATATCTTATTAACTGATGATGATTTTGAGGTTTTATTGTCCTTCCTTTAGAAGAACAGTATGATTTGGTAAATCAGAACAAATATGCTCTAATTTCACAATTTAGTGTCTCGTCCCCACTACCCTCCCCCACACACACTTCCTTCCCCCGCCACACTCACCATGTTGTTTGCTTAAGAAATGTTATTGGGAAGGAGCTGATTCCTCCTGGTGGTGTTAATATTGTGTAAGATTTGTACAATTAGTTACTATACCCAACACCAGGCTAACTACAAATCAAAGCAAGTTTCATAGGACTGTGTTTTTACATTTCTATATGAAGCCATTAGGATGCCAGTTGATGATTTATTTTCCCTTCAAGGTTGTTCTTGATTATCATATGAATTTATTTTTATCTACATAGTACCACTGAGGAAGTGGAATGACCTCTGTAATTAGCCCAATGGCCAGAAGCATGGCCCTGGAAGCACCACTGACATAAAGTTTGCTCTAGATGTTAATTTTGCTGCCAGTTTCTATGACAGGCTTGAAAATAAGGATAGGAAGTGAACTCATCTGCATTACCCTTATTAGAAATTCATCAAAGTTGAATACAAAGAAGGGAAACCGATAGAAAGTGTAGTCACATAATATTTGTTTCTGCGAATAAATTGTTGATTTATACTTGTAAGGAAAAACAGTAAATATTATTGAACAAGCGCTGGCAGATACAATACCAGACAGAATGGTCGACAGGTTTTATTCTTTCAACTGAAAAATGTTCACTTACGTTTAATGCTTCCCATTAAATGCTGATGCTCATCCCAGATTCCCGTGATCCTTTGTATCACTCTTAGCAATCCTTCCTCAGCTTCAAGACCCTTTTGTTTCCAATATTTGACACCTGAGACACCTCAGAGGACTGCCCTGGGTTACTGAAATTGCTTTGTTGCAAATCATTTTATTGGCGGGTGGTTTACTTTCTTATCCGCTTTTTTTGAAAAGTCCTTGGACAATAACTAGCTTGTGAAAATTATGAAAGTTCAGACCCCGTGTTCTTTCAGGGACCACCCCCGAGGAATAACATACTCTTTAGAGTTCCTTTTTGTGATCAGCTGCTCTTGTTGGGACTTTGAAATCTGAAACTGTGCTCTTATTCATCCTCTTCATAATTTCCTGCCCTGCCTCCTCCAGTTCTTAACTGGTTTCTTCTGGCAGCAAGTCCTTAATTAATCCCTTGCACTTAAATCCTAATCTCATAATCTGCTTCCGAGGAATTAAATTTAAAATACCATCCTCATCCCAAATTTAAGAACTTAAAAATGTGCAAAACCCTCACTAATTTCCTTAAAAACAGACAGGTAAAAATTATCTAAAAACTCATTCAAAAAGCAAGCAATTACAATTTCCTTGAATAGCTAATTATGAGAGATGGAATGAGTCACTGGGTCGTGATGTCCATCAAGAATGGATTTATCTCAATATGATATCGTTCTTTCTGCACATAAATATATGTGGGTGTGGGACAATGGAAAAATATAACAGGTTTTGTCAAGGGCAGAAGCAGGAGTGAGAAGAAGGTGAATGTGTACCGAAAGAGCTTTTTAATAGCTCTTTAAAAAAATCCAACAAGAGAAAAATATGAGAAGGAAGCTAAGAATAATGAAACCATCTTCATTCCCTCCAGACTTCCCATTATCTTTTTTTCTCACTCCATTTTAGGAGAGGCATCTTTTTATAGTGTTTATATGGTATAAATCTAGAGAGTAAAAAAGAGAAGTAAATTGGTACTTTATAAAAGTTTAAAATACTGAAGAGCAGCCAAAACAAGTAGATCCAATGATACATTTAAATTGATCTACTAAATGGGACTTCGGTTCTAATCCTTGGATATACTGGGGAAAGCAGCAAAATCTAGATGCATAAAAGGGAAATAACCACTTAAAAATATAGACGTCCACACATGGACAATCACTATTTAGAAAGACAAAATGTCAGTGGGATGGGACAGACATTCTGCTCTGCTTGAATGAAATCTATATTATTAGGGCAAAAAGTCTGCTTTGCTCACCTCTGGAATATTGAATGCTACTTATCCATTTATACTAAATGGATTATCTTATTAATGACATTGAAACATAATGTTGGTTTCCTTCTATGCAAAGAACATGTACACTATGTTTTTAAATATTTTTTTAATAGAGGCATGTTTTATTTATTTGTTTGTTTGTTTATTCAAGCACTGGGTACAGTCAGAAGCACGGGAGGGTGAGAGAATTCACCAGAGCCAGAGCGGGGAGCAGAACAGGCAGAAGGACCGAAGTACACTGCTGAGGGGAGCAGCGGGCAGCAGGAGAGGTCTGCGCGCCATGTGGGACCCTCCTCCGGTGGCTGGGGAGCAGCTGGGTATCGAACCAGCGCCGCAGAGGCCGCGGGCAGCTTCGCAACCCAGCGCTCAACCGCTGCGCCACCGGGGAGGCCCGAACATGTACACTATGATTTGGCATATAGCAGATACTCAAAAACATGTTGAACAAATAAACTCATAATATCAGAACTAGGGCACATAGCCTGAGAAGTAAATTGCACTCATAGGACACATAGGGACACATATTTTAAACCATGATTGTTGTGGAAAAATTGAGAGGTATTGATCTGATTGGCCCAATCCGACAAAAAAAGAAAACCTTATATCTCCCAGACCTGCACGAATGAAATACTTTGTGTTGAATCCTCAGCCTGATATTGACTTGATAGCTCCCTATTTGCCCAAATGGCTAACATTGGCAAGAGTGGTTATTGTAACTCATGTTAAATAAATACTGGGAAATTTTAAGGGATTCTTAAAAGACAATAGAATGGATATTGGCTCACCGATATCTTTGAGACTAAGAGGAATGAGGCTTATTAGAATGCGGCAAAGGAACAGAACAATGCAAGACAGAGTTTATTTATATTTGATACCTTATCTTATCTATGCACAGTAGCTAATATGAAGAGGAGGAGGCATATTAGGTGTTAAATAAACATTAAGTAACAGCACTAAGCATGAAGGTACATTCTTAAAATATTTAAAAGAATCCTATGCCCTAAATTGATATATGATATTTAAATGTATTTCTTTCCTCTTCTTCTGAGTCCCCCCTATTCTGCTTCCAATTCTCTGATTTCCCCTGCCAGATTTGTTCACAACTTTGATGCTTTTTTCTAGCTAGGTATTTTCCCATTAACAGTGCCCATGTCTTCACAATCAGAAGAGTTTGTCAATTTGCCACTTCACTAACAGAATAGTAACATTCTCTTTATTTGCATAATACGGTATACGTCTATTGAATGGAATTCAGTCTCCGCGGCGCTCTCCTTCTCTGTCTCTCTCTCCCCTCACCCCGCTTTCAAAATAAGGACACTGGATTGTAATTATATTAATTTTTTCACACAAATGATTCATACCAGCCCTGTGAGTTAGCTCCTATCTCCATAGTATGGATGAAAAAATGAGAAAGCTAGTTTCCAAAAAGGATATGACAGGTTTGCACTTTCTCAGGGTTTATAATTTCTGCTCCAGCTCAAATATCTTGGCCATGTCAGATTTCTTTTTAAAGGCTGTACTGTAAGATCACTATTTTAAAAATCTCTATTATTAAACTTTACTTCTCTTTAAATAAGCAACATTGTCTCTTCTTATTTAATGAAAATTGTTACTAGAACTAATTAATTCCTTCTTGAAGAGTTTGGTTAATATGCTTGACTTCTTTTAGAGAATTAAACTTTTCAGTATTGGCTTTCTGCCAGTAAGAAAACAGAAAGGAAAGAGAAAGAGGAAAAAGGGAGAAACAAATGGTATATTTAGGGCACACCTGACAATGGCAAGATACACCATTCAACCAAACTCTGGTTGTCAGGCTGAAATTTTTCTCCACAGAAGCTGAAGTTATTGGTTCTCTCCAGTCTTGGGAGGCGGCATTTGCAAGGGTTAGGTGATGGCAGCTAAGAGCAGAAAATTTGAGGGCCTCCCTGGTGGCGCAAGGGGTTAAGACGCAACCTATGAAGCTATCTGCAGCCACTGCAGCACAAGTTTGATCCCAGGCTGGCCAGGGAGCTACCCACATGGTGCAGGAGACCTGTCCTGACTCACCCACTGGTCCCCTCAGCAGTGTATTTCAGTGGATCTGCCTGTTCTGTTCCCCACTCTGTCTCTGGTGAATCCTCTCACCCCCATACCTCTGGCCTGTACCCCAGTTCTTGTATGCATAAATAAATCTTTAAAAAAAAAAAGAGTAGAAAATTTGAGAAGGAGACATTGCAAGACCAGAAACTGGAGGTGGGGGTAGAAATGATTAACATAGTCATTAAACAAGCTAGAGAAAAATGATGTATTTGGAGGTGGGGATATGGAGATTGGGAGCCTATGTAAAAAAAAAAAATCACTGGCCTTTTCAAATCTAACCAAATATAGAAAAAATTCTTAGGAATCAACCATAGAAATAATTTAACAGCAGTTAACAATCCCACATGGGAACAAACCCCCACCCCAAAGAGAAGCAGACCCATCCCTGCAATCTCTGCAATGGCAAGAGGCAGCAGCTCGCCCACCTGTGACTGCAGGTGCTTCTCCCTTTGCAAAGCAGCAGAGACAGCCCCTCCCCAGGCTGCGAGACTGTGCAGCCCTCTCTTTAGCAACCCAGTCTCTTCCAGACAGCTCTTTCTGTCATGCTTGTGTCTTGCAAGCATCCTTCCCTTCCCATTTTTTTAAAGATTTATTTTTTATTTATATAATAGCTTGGGTACAGACCAGAGGCACTTGAGGGTGAGAGAATTCACCAGAGACAAAGTGGGGAGTAGAACAGGCAGATGGACCAAAATACACTGCTGAGGGGAGCAGCAGGCGCAACATGAGAGGTCTGCTGCGCCATGTGGGACTCTTCCTGGCCGGCTGGGAATCGAACCCACGCTGCAAAGGCTGCAGACAGTTTCACAGCCCTATGCTCAACCCGCTGCACCACCGGGAAAGCCCCTGTAGGGTAAGGAAAAATATCAGGCTTTTCTGCCCTCCCGCCATCAGGATAGATGAGGGAACCCTGTGATCCTGAATGCATGCCTGATGGCGGGCACCTAAAGTGGGTACACCTGCACTAAGACTGTGCTTTTAAGGGCGGCCTCACAGGGTCGCCAGAAGCCGAGAAAGCAGCAGGCAGAAGCCAAAAGAGAAGCCGAGAAAGTAGCAGAGAAGAAGCAGAAGCAGAGAACGCCAGAGAGCCCAGATAGAGTGAGGATTTGCTGGGGGCTGGGAGGCCTGCCAGCCTCCCGGCCCCCCAGCACCCCTGCCTGCCATATGCCTGGTGAACCCCAATAAAAGACCTGCAAAAACCCACTAAGGACTCTGACTCCTCCTTTACCCGGTCTGCACGGGATCAGAAAACCTGCACTGTGTCCTGTTCCTGCCCTCTACACCCCCCATCCCTTTTTATAATTGTGGTGCCAGCAAGGCAAACAGCAGGTTTTCTATGACCAGGGCAGATGGGTGAAGAAGAGTCCTGGAGCCCTCAGTGGCTTTTTCAGGTTTTTAATGACCATTCTACACCATTTGTAGTGAGGCAACCAGGTACAGGGCAGGCATGGAGGCCTGGGGGCCAGGAGGCTGGCAGCCCTCCTATCTACCCTGCGAATCTTCTCTCTTACTGGACCCTCTGGCGGTCGCTCCTAGTCTCTTCACTGGTCTCTACAGCACTCTGCTGCCTGGTCCTCTACTCTCTCCTGTCCTCTGCTGCCACCCTTATATGCCCAGTCTCTTGGCTCAGGTGTGCCCACTCACGCACGCATGCATGCACCACACTCCAGGTGATGCCATCATGCGCTCATGTAAGATCACAGGTGTCAATCGTTGATGCTAATGTTGGGAGGGTGGAAAAACCTGATCACTTCCATTTACCCTACAATAATAAACCTGCCTTTTTGTATATAACTAAACATCTCTGTCTTGTGGGGAAATTTCCCATGTGCCTCTGAAAGGAGAGCTCTGATGAAACTTTTCTCTGGGGTAACCCAAGGACCCCACTCTCTGAACCCAACACCTCCACAAATTGACAACATGGAGGACAGGAAGGACAGAGGAGAGAATCACTTCAGCATGTCAGTATTTTATTTCTCCTCTAACTGGACTAAAAATACTTTTGTCCTAAGAAATACTTTATTATACATGCCAAGTGAATGAACTTGTTATAGAGTGTAGGATAAGTAAAAAAGTATCAGGCTTTTCCGCCCTCCCACCGTTAGGATTGGTGATGGATCCCTACAGTCCTGAATGCATGCCTGATGGCGGGCACCTGGAGTGGGGTGTGGGCATACATAGGTGGGCACACTTGGGCTGAGAGACCAGGCTCATAAGGGAGGCGTCACGGGATGCCTGAGGAATGGAACTACCAGAAGGAGAACAAGCAAGAGAGCAGAATGAAAGAGAAGCAGAAGAGAGAACAAGACCACGAGAGAATGCCAGAGAGCCCAGGAAGAGTGAAGACTCGCCGGCAGCTGGGTAGCCTGCCAGCCTCTGCCCCCACGCCCCTGGCACCCCTGCCTGCCCTGTGCCTGGTAAAAATAAATAAAAGCCTGAAAAAGCCACCGAGGGCTCCAGGATTCCTCCTCCACCCATCTGCTCAGGTCATAGAGATCCTGCTCTGTGTCTTCCTGCCACTACACAGAAGAAAGGGGAAATTCCATATTCCCTGCCCCACCTAGTAAAGGGAGGAGCTGAGCAATCAGAAAGACTTGGAAGAGAACACTTGGCGAAGAGACATGGGAGGAGTCACAAGGAGCAGAGACATGCTTACTTCTCAGCCTTGGATTTGAACCAGGGACTTGGGGGACATGGAAGAAGTGCATGGGTGAGAGACACACAGGGAGGCTGATAAAGGCAGACTTTAGTCTTGATTTGTGCTCTGATTTTGCTCTTTTTGTACCAGACCTGTCTGGCTCCTTCTGTCCCTTTTTTCCAAATGGAGGATAGGCCCAGTCAGGAAGTGCTTAGACTTATGGCAAGTTTTTGGGCCTCAGCAGCCCTGCTTTGGGCCAACCCTGTTTGGCTGGGGATTTCCCCATGAGGGGATGGGTAACTTTGGGTGTTTCATTGGGAAACTATATCCTTTCTCTTCTTCTCTCTTGTAGGGAGGAAAAAATGTCAGGCTTTTCTGCCCTCCCGCCATCAGGATAGATGATGGATCCTTGTGGTCCTGAATGCATGCCTGATGGCGGGCACCTGGAGAAGGGTGTGGGCATAGGTAGATGGGATTCACCTGGGCTGAGACTGGGCTTTTAAGGGCGGCATCACGGGGACGCCAGCAGAAGCCGAGAGAGAAGCAGAGCCATGAGAAGAGCAGAGAGAATGTGAGAGAAGGTCGGAGAGCCCGGAGTGAAGACTTGCTGGGGGCTGGCCTGCCAGCCTGCCAGCCCCTCAGCACCCCTGCCTGCCGTGTACCTGGTAATTCCAATAAAAAACCTGCAAAAGCCACTGAGGACTCTGACTCCTCCTTTACCCGGTCTGCATGGGATCCTAGAAAACCTGCACAGTGTCCTGTCCTGCCCTTACACCTCTCTAATCACACTAATCTATCAAAGTTCTTACACACTAAGAGGCTGCTTTGCCTTTATGTGGCAAAAATGGCAGAAGTTCTGTAGAGCGTGCAAGTTTGGGGGTCTTGGATACCCCACTGTCTGCCTGCTAACAAACTCAGGTCACATACTAAAAATAAGTACTGTAGGTCAGCCAGCAGAATACCCCTGAAATCATGAACATACATATGCCATTCTTAGAAAAACAATTACTCCAAATTTAAGAAAAAAATTAAGCTTGTGATGTCAAGCTTCTTTAGTTGAAATTACTTCCTCTAACATTCAGATGTATTATCTCTTGTTCTTGAGTGGTGAAGAAAGGTGTGTTTATTGTTTCATTGTTGTGGCAAAAGAAAACATTTCTTTAAAAGCTAAATAATCTAAGGGGGACTCATTGTTCCCACTCAGAAAAATACTTATGAGAGTGATCATAACACTCATGTATTACAAAATGATGATCCATTAGTAGTTATGTATGCAAAGTCCTGACTTGGCAGCTTATAACTAAATTGTTTTAGATTGATTTTACCATAGAGGAAAAAGAGGTTTAGCATGGTTAGAAAAGATTTATATATGGTGTGACCATATCGGGAACAGCAGAGACAATTTTGGAACTAGCAGATAAATGAGTTTCTAACCATGACTTTTCACAGCTATTAACCAAGAAGAATGTTGCCACTACTGAACTCTATTATGCTTTGGGACCCAGATATGCCTAAATCCAATCATTTGGTGCATGAGATTCTAATGCCAAGCTCTCACATTGCTCAAATAAGCAATACAATTCAAGAGAAAACAGGTGAAATAGCCACCAAAACCATAAAACTGGGAAACTTCCTTCCTTGTATATATAGCTTTTTTCTTTCTTGCTACTCCGCATAGAAAAAATTGAGTCTAATTTAGTTTTGCAATATGGTTAATAACTCAAAGCCATGGGAGACACCCAGAGAAAAAGGAGTAACAACTCAGAGGTAGACTTAGAATGTAGGTTTAAATACCATCTTACTAGGGGGAGGGAATGGAGTTTGCAGGCCTCCTTTTTGGTCCCCAAAAAGGGGAGGTGCCAGGTTTCCTACCACACCCAAGGAGGGGAGAGCTGAGCTGGGAAGAAAAGCTGGAGAGGAAACTGGAGTAGGAAGAAAGCAGGATGGAGAGCCAGAAGGAAACCAGGAGGAGGCACATGGAGCAGAGAGACATTTGAAGAACCTGGACTTGCTTATTGGTCCTGGACAGGTTGAGACAGACGTGGGTGAGGGACCCGTGGAGAGGTTAACAGTGGCAGCTTTTATCTTGATTTTGATTTTGCTCTTTTCCTCCCTCACTTGTCTGGTTTATTCTGATCCTTTTCTGTGGGCCCCCGCTGAAAGGTGCTTTAGACTTGGGGCAGGCTTTCGGGCCTTGCTCTGGGCCAATCCCGTTTGGGTGCACTTTTACCCACGAGGGGACGGGTAACTTTGGGTGCTTGATTTGAAAACTATATTCTTTGTCTTTTGTTACACATTAATTGTATTAAAGTTCCTTTCCATTAAAGGTCTTCTATGTTTTGTCTTGATGCAAAACCTATTTAGAGCAGGCAGGTTTGAGAGTTTTGGGGTGCCCCTCTCCCTGTCCTGTAATATTAGGAGAGAGAATTTTAGGAAAGATGAATGGGCCCTATTGATGGAAGCTCAGAGTAGAAAATATAGGAATAAGAATTAGACTCTGACCACTGAATTGCATTCCCTCTTGAAAATTAACTGTTAGAGCTCACTGAATTGCTTTCCCTATACCCTCTCCTCATGACTACCCAATAAACGGCGCCAGTGCATTCCTGGAAACTAAAAAAAAGGTTGGTTGTGTTATATCCCTAATAGAATACCTTGCTGGGAAAGACAAACACCTTGACTCCTATCCAAAGACTGCTTGCCTCCTGGAGGATCCTAAGGCAGAGATAGGGGTGATTAACATATAATAGTTATTAAACCAGCTATGGAAAATCTGTAGGCTAAACCAGGAATCGGAGGTTGGGGTAGAAACATTTAAAAATCTTTTCAGCAAACCAACTGAACTCCAAAGGGAGACACTGTACCAAGAATAACAAACTACACTTGACACTACATAAAGATACCCGGTGCTCTGGTAAAATGCAGACCTGGCACTAAGCCCGCCTACCTGTGTCTATGCAGGTGCTTTCATCCACTTTCCACCTTTTTTCTTAAACTTGCGGTGTGCTGCTGAACAAGGAACTCAGGGAAAATCATTTATCAGAGGGACCCAAGAACCCCATTAACTGAACCCAAATATCTGCACCCAAACACTCACAAAGCTACTTTTATTTTTAAAGATTTATTTATTTTTATACAAGAACAGGGGTACAGGCCAGATGCGTGGGAGGGTGAGAGGATTCACCAGAGACAGAGTGGGGAACAGAACAGGCAGACTGATGAAATAAACTGCTGAGGGGAGCAGCGGGAGAGACAGGAGAAGTCTGCTTCGCCATATGGGATTCTTGCAGGCCTGACAGGATCGAACCCTCACTGCAGAGGCTGAGGACAGCTTCACAGTGCAGCGCTCAATCGCCTGTGCCATCAGGGAGGCCCTCAAAGCTTCATTTCTGCAGAGGCTGCAGACAGCTTCACAGCATGGCCCTCAGCCCGCTGCACCACCAGGGAGGCAGCACGGGTTTCATTCCCCGCCAGCCTGGGAGATACTCACATGGCGCGGCAGACCTCTCCTGCCTCGCTTGCTGCTCCCCTCAGCAGTGTATTTCAGTCAGTCTGCTTGTTTTGTTCCCTGCTCTATCTCTTGTGAATCCTCTTACCCTCCCGCACACCTGGCCTGTACCCCAGTTCTTGTATAAATAAATAAAATATTTAAATAAAAAGAAATCTTCATTTATAACTCACCATTCTGACTTCTGCATGAATTCTTCCCTGGACAAAAGTGAAGGAGCTCAGCACCCCAGGACACCATCGCTATGATGAATATAATGGTGAATATAATGAATGAATATAATGAATATATGAATATAGATGGTGCGGTAATTTGTGACAAAGTTTGTCTGGGTGTGTTATGACTTCTAGAATCTGATGCCCTGTCTTTCCTGGTTGAACGCCCCTGGGCTATCATCATTGAGATCCTTTTAGAGGATGTGTCTTGAGGCAGGTCTAGGGGAGTTCAGAGAAAGCCCCTCTTTGCATCTGCGTCTTTTTTATCCGGGTGCCTAGAGTCCCCATGAAACATGAGAGGTATTGTGTTCCAAGAACAGGGTCCTTGGGTTACCTCTGAGAAAAGTTTCACCAGAGTCCCCCTTTCAAAGGCACATGGCAAACTTCCCCATGAGGCAAAGACTTTTGTTTATATCCAAAAGGGCATGTTTATTACATAAAAAAAAAAGAAAGGAGAAGAAGGCGCTTGCACAGAACCTAGCAGGCAGCAAGAGTTGCCACTGCTGCTTTGCAGAGGGAAAAAGTTTGTGAAAAGAAACACCAGCATAGTCACAGGCAGGCAGGAGAGCTGCAACTTGCCAGTGTAGGGATGTTCAGTATAATGTTCTTTATGGGAGGAGCTCATTCCTTTGTGGAATTGTTATCTATTCTTGATTTGTAAGTACCCACGATTCTCTATAACGGCCCTCAAGCTCCACCTCCCCACCTCTGGTCTGTACCTCGTAATACTGTCTAGAGCAGTGTGATACTTGCTACAGCTGTTGGCACCACAAACATCAATGCAGTATTGGTAATGGCTTGGGAAGATGCAAACACTGCCATTTCAACTCTGAAATTCCTTCTCTTAGAAGATTCAGACCATCAGAAGAGTAAAGAACTACCCAGAGGAGAGTACTAAATACTCCGGGGCACAATTTTTAGATTTTTTTTTATTTTATTTATTCCATTTCTATAGCTGGTTTAACAACTATGTTAATCATTTCTAACCCCACCTCTACTTTCTAGTGACGCCTCCATCCTAAATTAGTCAATATACCATCAATATTTAATTGCACATATATAATAAACTGGAACTTTAAATTCTAAATTTAATGACATTCATTCATTCCTTTATAAAAGATGGCATGTACCTTTTTAGGATCTGGCAGCCTACTATTATTTGTCTCTCTACCCTAAATAATCTGTATATAGGTAGTTCAGAGTAAGTTTGTAACAGACTAATCTAAAAAGGGGAGGTTCCATGTTCCCTGTTCCACCTAATGAAGGATGGGGCTGAGGGGCCAGGGGGAAGCTGAAAAATGTAAAGAAGACTTGAGGAGGCACTTGGACAAGAGAGACATGTAAAGAAGAATCTACACCAAGAACTTGGGGGACATGGAAGGAAGTACTTGGAAGAAACATGGCTGTGAGACCCATGGGGAGGCTGACGACAGCCTCTATCTTGACTTGTATTTTGATTTTGCTCCTTTCCTTCCAGACTTGCCTGGCCACTCTGACAATCTCTTTGTGAGTGCCCACCAGAAGGTGCCTTAGACTTGTGGCAAGCTCTTGGGCCTCAGCATCCCCACTTTGGGCCAACCTGTTTGGCTGGATATTTCCCCACAAGGGAATGGTTAACATTAGGTGTTTCATTGGGAAACTACATCCTTTCTCTTCCCTCTGTGCACACTAATTCTATTAATGTTCTTTTCTATTGAGGGTCTTATGCACTAAGAGTATGTTTTCTCTTTGTATGGTGGATGGTTGAACCCATTTAGAGTTTGCAAGTTTGGGGGACTTGGGGTGTCCCTCAGCCTGTCCATTAACAAGTTCAGATACTTAAAAGATGTTAATGATTAAGATGTTTGATATGGGGACTATTTTTTTTAAGATTTATTTATGGATACAAGAACTGGGGTATAGGCCAGGGCTGGGGGGGGGGGTGAGAGGATTCGCCAGAGACAGAGTGGGGAACAGAACAGGCAGAGTGACTGAAATACACTGCTGAGGGGAGCAGCAGGCGAGTCAGGAGAGGCCTGCTGTGCCATGTGGGTAGCTCCCTGGCAAGGGAATGAACTCAGTCTGCAGTGGCTGATTGCATCATAGGTTGTGTCTTAACCCCTTGTATACCACCAGGGAGGCCCTGGGGACTACTGTTTCTTGCTAAGCAAATTAGTTTCTGTCCTAAATTTTACTTGGATGTTGACCAATCACTGTAGCTTGAAAGAAAAATTTTGTAGTGTATTTTGAGGATGCCCATGCCTATAGTATTTGTTGGGCAAAATACCCAAGCAAATACATTTTATTTGCACTGAAAAAAAAAAATAACGCAAAGCCAATTCAGTGTACAGTGGCAGAACACCAAATAATGACCAAAGGACAGTTCAGTTTTAACAAAACCAGAGTCTAGGATATGGTTTTGTATGTTTAATGTGACTCTTAGTTCCCTGAAAATCTACCAGTTCATCAGTTTCTGCTACAAACATGAAAGTCCAGCATATATCATTTCCCTAATGAGCCAGTGGTTTTCCATATAAATTTTATGTTCTTTCTCACTCTTTTAACTGAAAGGCACTTGGGAGAAAATTAAAGTTGATAATTTCTGTGTGCCAGTAAAAGGAAAACATATGATTTACCAGAGGCCAGAGGTGTGGGAAGGTGAGACATTTCACCAGAGACAGAGCGGGAAGCAAAACAGGCAGACTGACTGAAATACACTGCTGAGGGGAGCAGCGGGTGCGACAGGAGAGGACTGCTGCGCCATGTGGGAATCTCCCTGGCCAGCCAGGAATCGAACCCTCGGTGCAGAGGCTGCAGACAGCTCCACAGCGCTGTGCTCAACCCGCTGCACCACCAGGGAGGCCCTTTTTTATATTCTTTATTGTCCTTTATTTGCATTGACAACAAAGGGGATATGGAAAATATTTGTTAAATTTAATGCAACCCCCCAAATGTGTTAACTTTTGACTTTCTAAATGATAAATTATCCCCATTTTTAAGTTCATTACCTCCTCCATGCTTTCATCATATGTATATGTATATCATATACATAGAGGCAGGATAATCTTGTTTTCTTTCTCCTACTTAAACCTTTTCCCATGAAATAATCAGACAAATATGTGCAGGGCCAACTATTTAATTGTCACAGAGATTGGACTGCTAAATGTCATAAGAGATTTAGGTAGTTAGTCAAGCCTTCTCTTCTTCAACAGCTCCTCATAGGCTCCTGCTTTCTTCAGATGCATACAGCCCAATGTCAGTTTTTATACACCTCATTCTGTGTCCCAGCACAGTCTGGATTTGGATGACAGCTCAGAGTAGCTAGAAGCATGACAAAACACTGCCAGATGGAAAGATTTCTATTTATGTGGACACTTCTTGGAGTTAACCTCATGATTGTGCAGTCTGAAGGACAAAATCTAAACAAGACAGCAGCATGACTGCTGTGGAAATTCTGTCATGTTTAACACGCCAATTCCTGGGCCTCACATTTCCCACCTACTCAGACATCTGGCAGAAGTCCACACCCTATTAACTGTGTTAGTTTGGGGCAGGTTTGTTCACTGCTCTAAAACTTCTTTGTCTCATTTGTAAAATGAATACAGTAACAGGGCTTACTGCATCAGATTTATTTTTAAAAATCTGCTATGAAATTAATTCAAAATTACTGAAAAGTTGTGAGAACAGCACAAAGAATGCCTGCATTTCCAGGACCTATGTTTTTCATTGTTATTATTTTATTACATTTTCTCTCTTTGTCTCTCTTTCTTCTCCCCCACCTCTGACTCTCTTCCCCATTCTCTTTTTGTCTACCCCATTATTTCTAGTCTTTTCTGAACTCTTTGACAGTTACCTGCTGATCAGATAGCCCACTACCTCAAAACACATAGGTATCTATTTCCTTGAAAGAATAACCTATACACACCTCCACATCTCTAAATCAACATTGATACAACACTAACATCCAGTTCACACACTCTGAGTCCAATTAAAGACTAAGAGCAAATCTCTACTCACCTGATTCTCTGCCCATCCCACTGTTGCTCATTGCACATTCCCTGGGGCTATAGGGTTAACTGATAAACTACCTGCTTATTGAACCCTTCTCCAGGCAGCAAGGTACATCCCATGTTTAAGAAGAGTGTGAGAAGTTCTAACCTCAATAACTTGAGGTCTTATCTTGAGTCCAACTTTCAGCAGTTCCATTTAAAGTTCTTACATTTGCAAAGAAGCCCTATCATGTGCCCCACTTTTCAGACCTAAAACTTTACCTGTTTTCTTATGTTTAATGTCCCCAGCAATATGCAAGATAATCAACTCTTCAAAAGTTGAACAAAACTATGTATAAGAAACTGTGGTAGACAGAGCAGGGTAACCCTCATGATCCTGGCCTCCTGGTATTCATGTCTTTATGGCATCTCATTCCCTTAAGTGCAACTGGACCTGGGATTTGTATGTAACCAACAGAATGCAGCAAACTGGTTAAAATACATGTGATTATGTGTATGTAATTATATTACATAAGTTGTGACTACCATTTGCTAAGAGACTTTGGAAGAGCCAACTGACATAGTACAAAGTGGTGAAAGATAGAGTCCTGTGGTAAGCAATTGAGAGTAACATCTGTTGATGCTCAACAGTCACAAAGAAACCAAAGCCTCCTGTCCCACAACTGCAGGAACAGAATGCTGCCGATACACATTGCAGCTGGAAGTAGACCCTTCCTGTGTTGAGCATCAGCTAAGACTACAGCCCTAGATGATACCATGAGTCTTGCTTTGTGAAACCTGAGAGCAGAGGATCTAGGTAAGGCATTCCCGGACTCCTTGGCCACAGAAAATGTGAGAAAATCAATGTGTACACTGAGTTTGTGGTTATTTGTACCATAGTCCCAGAAAACTAATATGCTAATAGAGCTCCCCCCCCCCTTTTTTAAGGGTATTAATATTGGTTCTTTTTATTTTTTTAATATACTTTTTTTTTTATTTTATAAGGATCATGCTCAGCAAAATAAGCTAAAAGAAAAAGAAAAATACTAGATGGTCTCACTCATAGCAGGAATTTAGAAAACCTAAATAAGGGACCAGGGAAAAGACTAATTATAATAAAGTAAAAATCAAAATCATCAAGCAACTATAAACCAGAAACATACTATGGGGGAGGGAGGCCGGGAGGAGGGATTAGTGTCAAAATAAGGGGGGTGGGAATTGTATGGGGAATATAACCAAGATGAAAATGCATACATTGTGCAAAAATAGATCTTCCCCTTTTTAACATTGTATGAATTTCCTCAATTAATGACAATCCCACTGGATCTTACAGTAAATGTTTTTATAGAAAAATACTTCTACTCACGAGCAGCTTTCCCATATTGCAGTTTATGCAGTGGTGTCAAGGAGTGTTCGAGTGGATGCATATGTCTAAGTATCTAGCAAGTAATTCAATGATACAGATCCCCCCCACCCCACCAATCTGAGCCCTGTCATTAATTTGCAAACAACATCTGCTGTTATCATCTTTGCTTTCTCCTTTGGATGGTCATTTTCCCATCTTTTCAGGAATTTATACCTCTGCCTCAACCAAGAGACAAAAGGAAACAAAATGAGAGCTTAGAATTATAGATTATTTTTGTCCTTTGTGAGTTGAATCTTGGTCAATTCTTTTCCTGAGAGCAATAATATTTAAGGGTCTGCCCTCAAAATGAATTAATGAGTCCAACCACATGAAGAAGGGGGAGGAGGTATTTCTAGAAGCAAGTTCAGAGTCCACAAAAATCTCCATGGTGGGAGAGCACATGATGTAAATGAAGGCAGCCGTGGTACAAGATAAAGCTGGGTACATAACGTGAAGTCACACGATGTATAGATCTTCACAAAGCACAGTAAAGGTTTAACATTTTAACCTAAGAACAATGAGAAACTACTGAAAGATTTTAGGAATGTGGGGGAAGAGGTCACAAAAGAGGAGTCTGGTCAAAGCAAAGAAGAATATAGTGAATATAGAGAGAGCAGTTAAGAGGTGATGGAAACCATCTAGTGAGAGACTATAGTAATCTGGATTACTATAACAACAATGAAAATGGTGGAGAAATGGAAATAACTGGACAGAGAATCCTAAAATTTTTAATGTCTTTTTTTTATCTTTTCCCCATTGGTGGGGGGAAGAGTCTGAAGGCTTCCAAGATATTTATCTTGGAATTTCACCAGCTATATTTAGGAGTTTACATTTTATCTCTTTAACCCTGCTTGGTACCCACTGAACACTTGAAACTGGAAAACTTGATTATTTTTGAAGCTCAGATAAGCTTTCTTTCTAAAATTTCTCAAATTATTGCTTCTTTCCCTTCATTTACCTTGGCTCCTGCATTCTATTCTTGAATAAATCTCTTGCCTTATTCTGTAATGAAATGATTCATTCACAACATTTCTTTTTTTTTACTCCTGATTTTCCTTTCTTCGTGTTTAATGTCTCTTTTCCAGATAGTTTTATATTTGAAATTTAAAATCACTGATTTAGTTTTCAGTAGTATTAATTCTTTTGTTTACTTCCTTGGGATTTTTAAATTCATAACTCAGGTTTCCTTTTAATTTCCAAAAGCTTTTATTTTCTCATAATTTATTTTTGTATTTTCCTTTATTTTTCATCAGAATTCTGATCACAGCCTTTTTGTTTTGTTTTGTTTTCTCCTAATATCATAGCTGCTCTCCTTTGCACTACTATGTATCCTTAACTGACCTGTGAATCATACGTCCTCTCATTTCAGCAAATGTTGAATTCTCTCTCAGAACATTTGAGGGTAAGAGTGTTGGCATCACCCAACCCATGGTGGCTTTGCAGAAGAATGAATTGAGGTGTTGTTCATGTTTAACCACTAGTGAAACAACCGGAGTGACTGGTGTTGAAGACTATTGTTTCAGTCATCTCCATGTGTGAGTGTTGCATATCTACTATTTTTCGCCTGTTGGAAGGGAAGCAGTTCTTAGCATCAGTCCCCTTCCAGACCTGGAACATCCGTGGGATCAGCAGAATGTTGCAGGGATACAGTGGTGAGCAGAAAGGGATACTCTACACATACTAGGCAATGCCTTGTCTCTGCCGTCTGCTCTCTCAGAGTCTTGGAATCGAGAGAATGATCTCCTTCCTGGTGATTGAAGTCATGTTGCACAGAAGGGGCTTCCCACTCCCACCCCTGCCCCAGTCTGGTTTCTGCAAGGTCATCTGGGAAGCCTGAAGGTCCCAGATGTACAGGAGCACTCTCCCCAGATCTACAATGAAATATGATCTTATCTATACCAACTTCCCAACCACTTATCTTCCAAAGACACACATAAGATTTAAATTACTGGTTGATTTACTCTGGCAGGAAGTTGAAGGAAACAGAAGTAAAAAACATGTTCAAACTGCCATCTTCCTAGAATCATTCCCTTTGGGTGGCTGTTTAAATTTTTCCCACTTTAATCTATATTAAGTCCCCTTGAAGGAAGGAAGGAATGCTATATGGTTGTTTTGTTTTGTTTTGTTTTGTTTTGTTTTAGAGTTATTTATTCATGCGTACAAGAACTGGGGTACAGGCCACATGCATGGGAGGATGAGAGGATTCACCCGAGACAGAGTGGGGAACAGAACGGGCAAATTGACTGAAATACACTCTGAGGGGAACAGCTGGCGAGACAGGAGAGGTCTGCTGCGCCATGTCAGACCCTCGCCGGCCAGCCAGGATAGAACCCGCACTGCAGAGGGTGCGAACAGCTTCACAGTGCTGCGCTCAACAGCTTGCACCACCAGGGGAGGTCCTATAGTTGGTATTTTTTTAAGGCAAATTGTATAATGAGAATAGAGTGATTCAACTCTAGTAGGTATTCCTTAAAAGCATCGATAGTATTTGAAACATGACTAATAATTAGCAAGTGGATGAGCCAGCCCAAAACACATACACATTGAATCTAACAACTAAAAATATGGTCATACTAGCACCAAAAATTGATTTTAATCCTCAAGCTGTTGGCCAATTTTATATTGATTAGTTGTTGTCCTTGAAATTCAAGGTATTATTGATCTGCATCAAGTACTTAAAGGTTTCTCAAAAGATATATGTGGATTTTGATGAATTACAGAATAGAATAAAACCATGTTAGACTGGTACGATTTTCCTTGTTTACATTTCTTAAATAACTCTGTGTATCTTTCTTTCCTTATTAACTGATATCAACGAGTTAATGAGACTTTTCTGATTCCCAAATCACTTCTTAGGCTCTGTGAAGTGATTTTGAATAGTTTGAATAATTTCATGTTAAACCATCTTAGGAGATGCTTGACCTGCCTTAAGGTCTTGAGTGTTCTAATCCCTTAGTTGATCAATAGAAACACTCTTGAAGATGCAAGTTGTTGAAAGTATAAAGTCCTTAAGCCCATCATTTTCTTCTGATATGAATGTAATTGGCTCCTATTTTAAGCAAAAAGCACTTTGCGAACCTAAGAAAATTGGACACTGTCTCTCTTTGGTTACAGAATTAAGAAGCGGGGACACTCTTAATGAAGTCAGAAAGGAGTGATGAAATTAGAATGAGAGGTATGATTTCAAGAATAATTGGCTCACTACTATTGCTAAAAGCATAGAGAATATCACCAAATGTTAAAGAAAATTACCAAACCGCCTGAAGAAGCATTCTGTGGAAGAGTCAAAGGTCTATAAAATTGAATGGAAAGAGTCTATTTTCACTTCATAGAACAAATGAATTGGAGGTTTTTCTTTTTCTTTATAAGTTTGAATGAGAGTTAAAGTGGCTCAGGTGGCCCTGAGAGCCTGGGGATTAAGATTATTATGTAAAGATGATAACTAGAGAAGTCTCAACCTGGGATTCAACTTAATTGGTTTCTGTCTATAGGACCCGATATTATTTATCCCAATATGGTTCCAAAATTCTCTGCTTCCCTGCAAAGTAGATGTTCCTGAAGATTACCTCCTGCCTACTAGACTGAGCCTCTGTTAGTCGAAATGTTTTATAATAGTCACTTCCATTTTAGTTCAACTGGATTCAGGGAGGGAAGGGGAAAAGTAGCCCAGGTGGATTTAGGGGACACAGGGCTAGGTCTCATTAACACATGCTTTAGAAAATGGTTCTGTGTGGTTTCCACTTGTCCTAATTATAAATTTCTGCTGCCAAGTTTTTCTCCAGGACTCTGCTTAGGGCCTCTCCAGAGAGACCTCTGTTCTGAAACTCTAATTCTAGAGAGCCCCATTCTGACTCTGCCCAAGGTGAGGAATAATGCACTGGCCCAAAAGGGTCTGAGAATTCTAATTTGAACCAGAATTCATAGATTTTTTTAGGAAAGTGCAATTGTCAGTAGGAGAGCACATTGTTTTAATGCTTGCTTGCTTGCTTATGCCATTCATAGCTTGAGTGTGCAGGATTTCGTTGGCTCCCTTGACCAGGGCCTCACAAATAGCAAGAGAGTCTTGCTGGCACCATTCCTTTTGGGCAGGAGATTTCATTTGACAAATGCCTGGACTACTCCCCATGGCGTTCCCCCTGTCATCTCAGAACAAGGCTTTCAACTGGCTCTCCCAAGAATTAACTGGGGGACCTTGGCCTGTTGCTTCCTACGGGTCTTTGTTCCCATCTGTAAAGCAAGAGGGGTGCACAAGCTGAGCTAAAGCGTCCTTCCTGCTATCTAAAGGATAAGAGTAGCAAGGAGTACAGCTATTTTTGATTTTTCAGAGCTAAGTGATTCCTTTTGAACCAAGGTTTCTATAGGGAAAACAGAGCACGCACACTTGTGCCATGAATATGCAATGGACTTGCACTAGGTCTCACCAATTAGCTTGATAACATTGATAACTTCAGTTTTACCCCTTTCTACCCCCACACAAGGCCTTCGCCCTCCTCAAAATTTCACCCAGCTATGGGCAACCTCAGGGTTTCTTAATGGTTCCTAGGTTTCTCCACCCTAGGATGCCAAGTTAGTGCCACCTGCAGAATGCCTCTCCCCTTGACTCTCTGCACTGCATGGTAGCTGCTGTGAGTGACAGAGTGAATAACCATCTCCTGATGCCTTGGGAAACTACAGTCTCACAGAACAAGCTGCAGCCGTTGCACATATCACACTGATGGAGGAGGATGCTTCCTCTATCCTTCTCTTCATTTTATTTCCTACCTGTCCCTGAGATACAAAACAGAGGTAAACACATGCGTGCCTCTCACATGGCCTCCAGTAAAAGCAGGGTTTCTCTTGAAAGGACTCAGACACAGATCCAAGGACCCCAGTACAAACTCTGACACCTGCTTCAACTTCTCTGTCTCTCCCCAGATGCTGGCCCCTTCCCCACATGGTATCAATCAGGCAGATACCCGCAGATGACTGGCTCACTAACCTAGGAGCTATACTAGCTATCTGAGCACAACTGGGGCACAATAAATCAGTAAATGAATGAATAAACAAATGAATGACTAAATACCAGGTAAATAATGGAGTATATGATACTATGTGGATGTTATAAACATTTCAGAAATTCATTCAGATACACCTTGTTTATGGATATTAGTGTATATATTTGGTATTAGTGGATGGTTTTTGCATCTTTGGCAAGAGAGAATGATAATCATTTTCACTGAGTACGTGTAATGTGCCAGGAACCAGGATGTACATTTATATGCATTATCTTATTTATTCCTTTAAGTCAGTGGTTGGTAATCTTTTTCTGTAAATGGACAGAGTAAATTATTTTCAGCTTTGTGAGTCATAACATCTCTGTCCACTATTCAGCTCTGAAAGCAAAAGTGTACACAAATGGATTGGGCTGTGTTCTAATAAAACTTTATTTACAAAAATAGACTGCAACTACATTTGGCCCACAAGCCATAATTCACTGAGCCCTGCTTGGAGGAATTCATGAGGTTGGTACTATTCGCATCTTCACTGAACAAGTAGATTGAAGCATAAAAAGGCTGAGCACTTTACTCGAGATTTGAGATACTTAGGAGCAGAACTGGGAATTGAATCTAAGTCTGATTCCATAGCTAACATTCTTCAGTACTGAGTTATTTGTGGTGCATGGCAGTAAGTTATAGACCACCCATAGGCAGAAAATTTAAGGGCTGGGTCCTGTGTGGGAACTTGCATTGTACATATGCTATTATTGCCTTCCTTATCACCACTGCCAGCACAGAACTTTACATATACTGATTATCTGCTAGGGAAACAACAAGTCACAAATAAATGAACGGTCACCTTCTTCCTTTGAAATATCAGGAAAGGGTGGTGTATGCACCCACAACTCTTGATCAGAGAATTGCGGTTTCATGATATCTTAACTGCTCTAATGATGTGATCTCACTACTTATCAGTTTTCTGTCCAACATGGTCCCTCAAGCTAGCTCCACCTTTTACAATAAAGTCTGAGTCAGTAATAATAATAAGGGTGATGATAATTATACTAACAACAATTCACTCTTCTAAGCATTTTCAACATAATAACTCATTTAATTTTTACAGAAATCATTTTGCAGATGCAAAAACTAAGGCCTAACTGTTAAATAAAATGGCCCAGAGTAAAATGACAGTAAGTGGCTTAACTGGAATCCAGGCAGCCTGGCTCCAGAACCCATGATCTTAATTACTATGCTTGACAGGCTTTCAAGAAGGATTTTCAAAAGTAGTAAAAACTAAATTTGTCATTTTGGTAGGTCACCTCTGTGTAGATAGAATGGAAATTGCATTTCATGATTTATTATGGAACACCCTACTGCTTTCTTTCTTATTATGGAGTTGTAACAATCCTTGAGTGTAAAGGCACAGGACGCGCCCGTCACAGGCCTCTTTTGCTCATTCTTGACAATGGCAATCTGTGCACATGCCAGTGCTATATCCCCTGAGACTATTTAGAGAGGTGATCACTTGAGTGGGGGGGATTTGG
Source organism: Talpa europaea (assembly GCF_964194135.1). Lineage (NCBI taxonomy): Eukaryota > Metazoa > Chordata > Mammalia > Eulipotyphla > Talpidae > Talpa > Talpa europaea. Next base: position 27,827,561 of record NC_140081.1, read on the forward strand.
AGGGGAAGAATATATGGGGCGCCTTGGGAATGCCCAGGGACATGGATAGGACATATTAACATTTTGAAATGGAAGCAGTTCTTATCTCACTTTCCTAGTCCTCTACCTCAAATGTTTTCTCTTCAAACTTTATTCTCTTTTGGAGATGCAGCAGATAGTGGCACTGAGCCACATGTATGTCTTTGGAAGTTACCATTTCCTTACATGCAGTCCAACTTCTCATGCCAGCAACTGTGCTTCTTTCCCTAAGAACTCTCTCTGGCCTCTAGGGTCCTTTCTGCCTAAACCTGTGGCAGGGTAGAAGTGGCAGGGAAAAAAGTACTGTTTGAGGGCCTCCCCTGGTGGCACAGAGGTTGAGCGTTGGGCTGTGAAGGTGCCCGCAGCCTCTGCAGAGCCGGTTCAATCCCCGGCCTCCGGCGAGGGTCCCACATGGCGCGCAGACCTCTCCTGCCGCCCGCTGCTCCCCTCAGCAGTATAATTCGTCAATCTGCCTGTTCTGTTCCCTGCTCTGGCTCTGGTGAATTCTCACACCCTCCCATGTTTCTGACTGTACCCAGTGCTTTTATAAATCAATCAATCAATCATTCTTAAAAAAAAAAAAAGAGTACTGTTTGATGATGAATACCCCAGCACCATCATCAATCCACCACAGTAATTCTGAAACTGATGCAAAGAGAATTATTGCAATGAATGATCCTATGTGATTATGGAGCTTGGAAAGTTCCAATCCATAGGGGGTGCCTTCAGGAAGGGCAGGCTGGACTCCAGCAGGAGCAATTGCTATTTGTACTTTGAGAGTCCAGGTGTCACATGGTTGGGGAAGCCTGCCCCCACCACCCCACAATCCTGTTTAGATTAAGCGCTTCACCATTCAGCCCCATCTCATGGTCTACTACCTATACAGCAGCATGTGCATTACAATGATCTGTTTCCCTCTTGAGGGCAATCACTATCATTTCTTGGTGCCTACCTCCTACAGCAAATGTTTGCAATGAATTCAATGAAAACAGTAAGGCCATGAATCACATCATTATGTGTTTTCTTCAAATGGAAAGGACCTAGAATATATTTGTATTTTTAGTGTAACAATTATCATGGACTGTCTATTATACCCCACGTAGGGCATTTAGTCAATCATGTCTTCTATGGATCTACATTGTTTAGGACATTTATATAAACGGAAGGCTTTTTTTCCACAGGTTAACATGTTCCATATCACCTCCTGGCTCTATTTCAGAGAACACCTGGTTAGTTTGTTATATTTGTATATTTGCAAAGCAACTTTCATGAGTAAGTATGTCGTTCACCTACGGGAATGGAGCAACATTTGCTGAAGGTAACTAAGTGGTTGGTTGCTAGCTCATGAACCACTCACTGGAGTTCTCCACCGTAAATAGAAATAATTGCTAAACAATTATTTTCTAAATTGGTAGACTTTCAGTTGAAATCTGAAACCTTTCAAGACATGGCCTGTCTATGAGTGACCTATTTGCCCTATCCTGCTCCCACGTGTGCCCTTTTTCCAGGAGAGAGATCTGCTTGAGCCTTACCTAATGTTATGCTCTATAAATGTGAGAAGACAGAGATACACCCTACCACCAAGTTCTAATCCTTAATGTTAAAGTAATGAGAGGGGAAACCTGGTCCATTCTTAACGCGAACGATTTCACTGTTCATTGTTCCAGCAGCGCTAATAACAATAATAGTAGCAGCTACTATTCATCAAACACAATTTGCCAGACACTGCACTGAGATGTTTACACATATAATGACATCTAATCTCCACAATTAGCTTGTGTGGTAGGTTCTGTGAAGCTCCATTTTAAGCAAAGAAAACTGTAATCACACAGGTAATAAATAGGGAGACATTTAAGAATTTGGGTTCAATTCTTAGAGATTCCAATTTAAGTAAGAATTACTGTGAATCCAGCTCTAATATTTGGCTTTAATTCTGAAACTGAATCCCTGTCCTGATGTTGATGAAGATGATGCCTCCAACTTCAATTTATTGAGGCCCTACTATGTGCTTTGTTCTAGCATTTAACTAGCAAAGTGATGACCCTAGGATTCAAACTCAAGACAATCTACACCAGAGCCTGGAATCTTTCCACTGCGTAATGGGCCTGTTTTCCCAAGGAGGAGTCTTAGTCTTGCTTTCCCCAGTTGTCATAGTAATCCTGGCCTTGCCTATGTATTCCAGCCACATGACTGAAGGTTGACTTTTTTCCCTTCTCTCCCTCCACCTCCCACCTCTATTTCTTTTCTGAATCTCAACCCACCTTCTGTCCCAGATCTGTTCTCGCAGATCTTTTGACAGTTGCTTGTCTGCTGGGCTTCCCATCGCTATCTCTCCGCACCAATCAACTAAATCCACTACCTCTTACACCCAACCTCAGAGTACCAATTCTTACTGGTCTCCCCTCTTACAAACAACTGAACTTGTCTACAAGCAAGTCGATACCAACAGTAGAGGATGTCTCATTTTTTCAGGTCAAAGGAAGCCTCAACTTCTCTGACCTACCCCCAAGTTTTCAAGATTAGAGAGTCCATTTTGAGGAACTAGGAGTAACCCTGAATTTTAGATCAATACATTAGTGAATGACAAATCAAGAAATGAGGACTTCCTTCAAGATCTGACTCAAACATCACTTCGGAAGTGACTGAAATTCCTCGGTACTTTACATTTACTTCTCTTGAGGCACACAATTTCTGTCATATTGAAGCATATTTCCTTCTTACACACTGAATCTCTCCATTCTAACCACATACCAATTAGGGCATGAATGAGCATAATTCATCTTTGTGATGCTTAAAAAAAAAAAGCAAAATGGGAAAAAAACTGACTTAAATGATATTCAAGTTACTAAAATCACAAAGTTGTAGGATTTATCAAGGAAAAGCACTTTTCTAACATGTAAGATGTTAATAATAAAAATCAGATAATGTTGAAAATGTACTAATTAAAATTAATTGGAGACCCATTAAAAAATATAGCTTATGTTAAAGAATGAATGATACAAAGTGATAGGTGTGTTTTTCAAAGATTTGTAAAATCTTTGACTTTGTAAATTCAAATAGTCAAACTGTGAAATGTGGTTTATTAAAGTCATTTATTATATACTGAAACTGCTCAAAATAAGTATCAGAGTGAACAGATATTGAAATTCAAGTGAAATGGGAGTCAAAGTCTACTGAGTATAACTAAGTACACTGTGGTTCAAGGAGAATTTCACAGATATGTATTGATCTGTTTTACCTGAGTCATTTATGTGGGACAAAAATAAATTCTACCATAATATCCATAAAGTTAATCAAACAGAGTTGCCTGCCACACACTGACAATACTGTCAGTTTCCAGTTGATTATAAGTAAAAAATGGCCCTCCCTGCAACCATCCTCATAAGTGGGCTTATTTTTGAACTATAATCACCTGAAGCCTTTATAATTTAAAGGCCTAATTTTTTGCCCTCGTTTTCATAAAGGCACAATACATCTCAATGGGTAAGTAATGTATAATACCCTTAGTACATGCAAAAATTACTTCATTAATTACCAAGAAAAACTGTAAGAGAGACCATCTATTTTCCACAAAATGTGTTCAAAGAAAATGTCATAGCTGGGTCTTCATAATTATTTGGGTACACATAAAAGTACCTTTAACATTTCTATCAGATTTTACATGTACAGAATTTTAAAACATAAACATTATTGGAAGGTTTATAAAGACAAGAACAGACCCTTTTCTATCCCTCACAAGCTGTTCACTACTCTTGGGAAACCACCACTTCCAACTATTTGGGAACTTTCTATTTTGGTAAAAAACAGGATCCCTAGTGCAACTTCTTGATTTGTTTCTGTTTTCACAAAGTCTATATAGACTTTCTACTGTGGAAGATGAGGATTCAACAGTCTTAGACACTCTTGTACCTCAACTGTGAAACCCACACCTCCTTATATTTTGGAAAGGTCACCATCCTGTTTTGTGTTATTATTACAAGCTTAGCGTAATTCGAGATGAGCCATGTAATTTCCATGCCTGTATTTCATTTCTTATAAAACTATTTTTTTTAATTTCTCCAGAACTAGTAATTTTCCTTTTATTCCTCCTCACTTCTCTGTGCCTGTGTTCTCAGAACTGAGTTGGAAAGACAGTGAAGGGGAGTTTCTCAGGGGGGAGATATCAGATTTTTCCTCTGACCACACTGTTTTGAGCCTAGGAACAACACTCGGCCATGCCTGGCGTCCCTGAGGTCAGTCTCTCTGATTTCTCCACAGGGTGAAATCTCTTGTCTTCATCACAGACCAGGAAGAACAGAGGAGATTCCCCTAAGTGTGCCTATGCGGTTTATGGACCAATGTCCTCTTTGCAGTAGTCATTCCTGCCCCCATTCACAAGCCTTTCCGGGGTTCTCTGGTTGGGGGCGTGGTCTGTGTTTCCTGCACTATAGCCTAAGACATCAGCTTGCTCTAGTCTCTTAGAGCAGTTTTCCACTTGCTCCATTTGCTTTCCAGTTTGTCTTTTTTCACTGCTATTTGTCTTTGCCTTTTTGTGAAACACCCCTTTATTTCCTCTGCTGCCCACTTAGTAGCTTTGGAGAGAAAGATGGCAATACATGCATGTGTTCAAATCACTAAATAGCACCAGCATGCTTTGTACAAATAATTTTCTTAAATTTATATAAATAAATCCATCACCTAAATTCTCTCTCAATTCAGATTGAGGCATTCTAAATGTAAGGGATATTGGTACACTGCATATTCACCTACATAATTTTGGGATCCCAATCGCAAATGACAAAAATAACAAAAATCTATTCTTTTACATATCACAGAGAGGAAAAATCTAGGGGAGTGGCTTAAAGACAGAACTAAATGGAGAGACCAAAAGGTTTAACGAGACATTTTCTTTAAACTGGCCTATTATGCCTATTGATAGTAGGTTTCCAGCCAAAATAACATGTGTCCTTGTCAAGTAAGAAAATGAAAAGGCTCTGTAAATAGTGGATTCTCCCTTAAATTCAAGGGCAATCTTCAATGTGTTTATTTCCTATTCTCTATTTAGCTGCCACCATTCTGCCAGTACTACCCTCCAAGGACCCCAGATGACTTCCCCCCTGCTAATAATGATGGCCTCTTCAAAGTGAGGGGGTGCTCTCTGAAACATTTGACTTTGAGAGACACCCTGTTTTCTTGAACTTGATAGTTCCATATGGTTTCTCTACTCTCCACTCATTCCTTTTTTTTTTTTTTAAATTTTACTGCTCACTTTTTCCTCCCTGTTATTGTCCCCAAATCTTCAACCCTTTTTAGTTCACTTCTGTGGCATCAATTCTAATCTGTAAGTACCCACTTTGCTGAAAAAATAGAAATTTCTGACAATGCTGCAGAAAGGCTGGTTAAGGCCAATTTCACTTCTCCCTGGCCTATCAAAATATTTCAATCACATTAAGCAGCTATATCAGGTGCTTTATAAAAAGCTGTGGTAGCAATACTATGGCTATAATGGGGTACTGCCTGAATCTTACAGCTCTCCCATTAAGACTGACTAAGACACTCATTTCCCAGCAGCTAGGAGTATGGGCAACTGAAGATTTTCTGTTAATACAATCTGGCCAGTGACAGGCCTCTATCCCCTGGGCTTCAGGCATCAAGTGTCCTCCTTCAAACCCCACAGCTGCGGATTCCCAAAGGCACTCCCATGGAAACTGTCTTCAGGATAATATCCATCTTAGAGTTTATTTTCAGGAACTGACACAAAAAGATGCATGATAATATGAATGTTTGGGTACAAAAATAAAGCAGCACCATTACAAATTCTATTATTCCAGGGTAGGAGATCTTAAAGACTGGGCATAAGGATCCAGTTAAAAGACATTGCTAAAACAAGGACTCCCTGATGGCACAAGGGGTTAAGCACAGCACTGTGAAGCTATCGCAGCTTCTGCAGAACGAGTTCGATCCCCGGTCAGGCAGGGAGCTACCCACATAGCACAGCAGACCTCTCCTGTCTCACCAGCTGCTCCTCTCAGCAGGTATTTCAGTCAATCCGCCTATTCTGTCCCCACTCTGTCTCTGGTGAATCCTCCCTCCCTCCCTCCCTCTCTCTCTCTCTCTCTCATACACACACACACACACACACACACACACACACACACCCCTCTGGCCTTTACCACAGTTCTTGCATGCATAAATAAATAAATCTTTCAAAAAAAAGAGACACTGCTAAAATAATTATCTCTGAGGTCATACTGTGCAGGTTTGCGATTTAGATTTATGGCTTATTTAGCTCTGCAGGCTTGCTCAATTTCTGCTCAGAATAACTTTGTCTCCTTTCCTCACATATATACTAGCAATGATAGTATTGATTTTACAACATAGGATAAAGGTTTTTAAACTTGAACCTGTGTCAAAATCACAAGGAGCACTTGTTAAAACACAGATGGTTAGTTTTCACCCCTACAGCATGGTGGAGCCTGAGAATGAATAGTTCTTTCTTTTTAATCCCCAATCTCTCCCATACACCTCAACTTCCTACTTCTCATGAGATATTTCAATTTTCTTGTGGGAGAATAAAGACCTGTTAAGCTATTTTGGTGCAGGTAACAGGCAGCTTGGGGATTAGATGGAAAAGAAGGGCTCTGTTAAATAGATAGTTTGGTACTATGAGAAAAACAAAGGTTTTAGAATTATAGACTAAGCTTCCAATTCAGGTCCAGGATTTAAAAGCTGAATGATTTCAGGCAAGTTACTTAACCCCCTTTTTAGTTTGTTTTTGGTATTTAAATAAATCATTTTTTCCCTCCACCAAATCACCCATGCCCATACCCCAACTGTCTCCCTCCTCCATCCCCTCCACCTTTTCCCCTATCTTCTTCTTTTTTATTAAAGATTTACCCATTCATGCATACAAGAACTGGGGCACAGGCCAGAGATGCAGGGGGTGAGAGGTTTCACCAGAGACAGAGTGGGGAACAGAACAGGCAGACTGACTGAAATATACTGCTGAGGGGAGCAGCGGGCGAGACCGGAGAGATCTGCTGCACCAGGTGGGTTGCTCCCTGGCCAGCCGGGGATTGAACTCGTGCTGCAGAGGCTGCAGACCGCCTCATAGTGCAGTGCTTAACCACTTGAGCCACCAGGGAGGTCCCCATTATCTTCTTTTTGCCGAGTTCAAATTTTTATTTCTTCTATTATTTGTATGTTATTGTTTTTTGGGTATTTATGTTCCGCAGATGAATGAAGTCATCTAAAATATGTCTTTCACTTTTGACAGATTTCACTCAACATAAGCACTTCATTAATTTTTTCCCAGATGCCACCATTTCATCCTTCACTGCTGTGTAATAGTCCATTGAATTTATGCTTCACAATTTCTCTATCCATTATCTGTTGAAGATGGTTTGCACTTGGGTTGGTTCCATGATTTGACAAGTGTAAACAGTGGTGCTGTGTATGTAGGTGTATGTAGATCTTTTCTTACTAGATTTTTCATGTTATTTCTATAAATACCTAATAGTGGTATTTCTGGGTCATACGGAATTTCCATTTTTATTTCTAAGGAAATCTCCATATATTTTTCCACAGGGGGTGTGTCAGCCCCACCAACAGTTAGTGAGAATTCTTTTTCACTGCAACATCTCCAACATTAGTTAATTCCATTCTTTTTGAGAATTATCACTTCTAACAAGTTGCCATGTGGTGCTGATGCTGCCAGTCTGAGGACCACATTTTGAAATCCAGTGCCACATGGTCTTGTGAAGATACAGTGGAGAATATGTGCAATGCACTGAGCTTGGGACACAATAAATGTTCAAAAGTCTTAGCTGTCTTCATTATGTTGCTGGACAAAGCTATACTTTCCCACTCATAAACTTCAAACTGAACCTCTGTGCCTAAGACAGTTTTAGGAATTGAGAAATGTGAAGAGAAGCAATAATATTCATAGAGCAGGTGATTGCAAACAAATTCCAAGGGTCACACTGAGCCAGAGCCAGCCAGTCATAAAAAAATCACAACCATGTTTAAAAACAAGCTGAGGAATAGCCTCTGTCAATTGTGTAAACAAAACATCAACTGCATCTTGAACAAGGCCCAGGACCCTGTGTAGTACCATCAACACCTCTGTCTAAACTCTCACTTCTTTTCTAGTTTCAAACCAAACAAAGCAGAACTTATGGGGGGAAGGTGGGACATGGTCTACTTGCAGTTCAACTGACTGACCTCAATGAGAAAGACAAATTTGAAAAATTAAAATATTCTGGTTAAATGTTTTGATCATTATGAATACCACTTTTTATTCATGAAAAGTGGAATAGTTTCATTTATGCAATTAACTCCATAACACTTTATAGACCTAACCCCCTTCTTCAGCCCTAACCAAAAGGTGATTTAATGAGGTAGGCCCAAGGTTATGAGCAATATCTGCTCATTCAGGCCACATCAGGAAAGACAAACTTGGAAAAACAAGAATTAGTTAACAAGACTTTAAATTATTTTCCACAACATTTCTCTACAGGTCTGATCAAAAGAGAAAGAGTTTCAAATCGAGCCAATGTTTTCTGAGTACCTACCAAGTATCAGGCTTTGTACAAATGCTTGTCCAAATGCACTTGTTTAATGCCCACAACAATAAGTAAATTTAATATTATGTATTAAGGTGATAGAGGTTTAATATGATAATAGATTAACATCTACAGGAAAAACAAAAACAGAAAGAGCCACCCACCTCCTATTTGCAGGGAGTGATTTGTTATTTATTTTAAAGAAAGACTGGCTTGAATGTCACAATTTGAATACCAACTTTCATTTTGTTTCCTTTTTTTTTAAAGATTTATTTTTTTATGCCACAAGAACTGGGGTATAGGCCAGAGGTGTGGGGGGGTGGTGAGAGGATTCACCAGAGACAGAGTGGGGAACAGAACAGGTGGACCGACTGAAATATGCTGCTGAGGGGAGCAGCAGGCGAGACAGGAGAGGTCTGCTGCACCATATGGGTAGCTCCCTGGCCAGGGATCGAACTCATGCCGCAGTGGCTGCAAATAGCTTCATAGGTTGCGTCTTAACCTCTTGAGCCACCAGGGAGGCCCTTGTTTCTTTCTTTAGTATGACTCAATGGCTTGCAAACTCTAGTGTGCATAACAATTAATATAAAGTACTATACATTCAATATGAGACAGACCAAAATTTTCAGTTGACAAGAATTCTTCGAGGATATTTTTACTACAAGCAGTTTTATCTTAAAAGCTGACTTTCAAAAGTCACTCCTTCACAAAATAAGACTTTCATGAATATTTTAACTCAAAAAAATTTCTGAATCCTAAGCATGTCCAGATAACTATTCTTTCTCTTTCATAGCACAAGGAGGGACTTCAATCATGACTAAAGTCTAGGGTGATGGTCCTAAAACAGGAGGGATATTTCTTAAAATAACAGTTTACTCAGACTTGTAGAAAAACTTCAGAATTAAATTGGAGCTATTTTCATCAATCTGTAATTTGTTCCATAAATATTTATTTGGTATTGACTACACAGCAGGTACTCTTCTGAGGGCTAGGGATATAGCAGGAAGTAATGCACAAATAGCTGTTCTCAGGGAGTGTACATTTTAGAATCAGAAGAAAAAGAAAAATAACAAGCAAATGAATATATGGTTAATATGTTATGGCGTATTTAAAGGGTTAGAAAGTTACAATGAGGATGTAAGAATTATATAAAATAAAATATTAAAAAATAATAATAAAAATTATAAAAATTAAAAAAAAAAGTTAAAATGAGGAATGTTACTTTATTTAACACCATCAGAAAAGGAGGAGAACCAAGAGAATGGTGTCCCGGAAAAAAAGTGAATAAAGTATTTGAAAAAGGAAAAAATAATCAACTGTGTTGCATGCAAAAGATGGAGTCACCAAAGTGAAAACTAAGAACTGATCATTAGAGTCGGCAACATGAAGCTGGCAACACTGCTGATCTTGACTTACAGGGATGGAAGCCTGATCAGAGTGGGCTCAAGAGACAATAAGAGACAACTGTAAATAATAAACAGCTACTGGGAAATTTTGTTAAAATGGCAACAGAAATGCTGCAGCAGTTAGAGAGAAATGTGCAATGAAGAAAGACAAACACTACTGCCCGCCTGCATGCATTGATCCAGGCCTGACATTGGCATTGATCCAGGGGAAATGATAACATCAGAAAAAGAGGAAGACAAGTTCAGGAGCAAGTCCTTGAGTAAGACCTCAAGGAGAGGTATTGGCCTAATATAAGCAGATACAGTTCATTTATTGTAACACAAGGAAATATGTGGAATAAAGGTACAGATATAGAAGACTAAGGATCATTTTGGTGGGAAGGTATGAATGTTCCCCTTTCACTGCTTCTATTTCCTCAGTGAAATAAGAAGACCATCTATTGAGAATGAGAGAAGGCTGGAGATATTGGTTGCTTGTGGAAAGTGAAAAAGGCAGGGAAGTAATCACCTGAAAGAAAGGAAGAACGAATTGACTTGGGGAAAATAAAGGGATTCCTCAGAAGTCCTAAGGACTGGCCCGAAGCCAGTGCACACGTGGACTGCATCAGTGAGCTGCCTGGTCCTGAGTCAGTCTCTACAATAGCAGGCAGAATGGAGGTGCTAGGATGTTGGACATCAGTCTGAGGGCATGCTGTGTTATTTCCTGCTCCATGTAACCATCTTCATAAATTTCAATAACCTCTGCAATTAAGGAAAGTTGACATCCGCTAGCAGTGACTGTTTGCATCTTTGCCTCAATCACAGTGCTGTCCACTGTGACAAGCAAGCAGGGAGAGGAGAGCAGAGCATGAATTCTTCAGGCTCCTTGCCAGTACCATAAAGTCAGAGCCCTCCTTATTCATTCTCCAGAAGTCAAACAGCTTTGTCTGCTAGAAATGAAAAGCACTCTGCTAGGACCTCAAAGCCAATGTGTCTAAACCAGCACTGGTTTTCTCCTACTCCATTCAGGTTTTCTTTCTGGTACAAGACCATTTAATTCCCTGAATGTCATTAGACTCATCTATACATGAAAACTGGAGCTAGAAAGAATTGTGCTCAGTGAAATAAGTCAGAAGGAAAAAGAAAAATATCGGATGGTTTCTCTTATAGCAGGAATATAGGGGAACCAAACAAGACAGCAGTGTAAAAAAAAAGACTAAAAGTACAAAACACAACAAAACAAAAACAGACAATTATAAACCAGAGACATCCTGCAGGGGAGGAGGAGGGAGAGGGACCAGAGGGAGGGAGGGAGGAGCACAGGGGACTGAGGTGATGGTGCAAGGGTGCATTGGGGAAGGAAATTCTGTGGGGACTACACCTGGGGAGCGGGGAGCAAATATTGTTTAACAATGAACAATGACATGAAAAATAAATAAACAAAAAATAAATTTTAAAAAACCACAAAAATGTTTCAAAACTAAAAAAAAAAAAAAAAGAACTGGGTCATACTTCAACATAATAAAGGCCATGTATGACCAAAAAAAAAAAAAAAGAAGAAGAAGAAGAAAAAATATCATTACTTTGTTTGTAAACCTTTGATGGCTCCTCATTTCCTACATGGCAGATTTTAAACTCATGGACCTAACCTGGAGAGCCCTACTAGGGTGTGTCTTCTTCATTCACCTCCTGCCCTCCCTGTTTCACACTCTGCCCATCCCTCTTACAGCCTAGACCCAACTTACTGTGTTAAAACACCTTAGCTCATCAGGCAGTTTAAGTTCCCAAGACGAACAAAGGAACTCAGTTGCTCTTGATAGGGACAGTTCTAGTCAATTTCCATCAAAATCTTTGCCTTGGATTGGCTAAAAGAAGAATTTCCCACCACATATTCCAGAGAAACCTCAAAAACCCCTTTCTCATTACACACCATAATGTGGCTGTCAGTATCTCTCTATTCTAGAACACAGCTCAAACTAAAATAACTTCTAAAAATGTAATCTCTTTTGCCAACATCTCAACTGTGGATCTGGGAATTTATGTTTCAATTTATTTCAACTGAGGTTATGTGTGTTTGTGTGTATGTAATGTAGTTTTAGCATTGTATGGGTTCAAGTTCTCCAAAAAGCAAGCATAAATATGGACGAAGAATCACAAGAAATTTGTTGGGGGAAAATGCCTAAGATAGAGGGAGAGAGAGCAGGAGAGAAGACAGCAAGGAGTATTCAGACTGCAATGAAGGTCTGACAACTGCGAAAAGAAATGAGAAAGAAGAATGGGCAAGAAAATTCTCAGATGTCAGCACCGCTCTGAGGAAGTCACGGTCAGGCTGATGGGAAGCCCCAGAGCAGACAGTCCATCAGAGAAGTCTGTGTCAGGCAGGAATGGCCCGGCTCTAATGCGCCCACTATGCTCAGTCATTGGTGGGAACAGCCTGGGGAGAATGTGGCCTCCACAGGAACACTGCAGCACATCTGGAAGACACAGCAGCTAGCGCAGCTAACAGCACTCCTCCCAGAAGCTTCTCTCTTTGCAAAGCAATCTGTGTGTGTACCTCCATGGCAGCCAGCATATTTATTTTATTTCTATTTCCAACCCTAACTCTCTCTCTTTCTTTTTACTATTATTGCCAACAAAGTTACTGATGTCATCGTGATGAGGTGTTGGTTTCAGAGAGTGAGGTCCTTGAGTTACCTCTGAGAAAATTTCAGCAGAGCTCCCCTTTCAGCACACATGGCCAGCTTACCCAGGAAAGGAAGACACAGACAGGACAACACTATATTTTTAAAGGATCGGTTTATTAGGAAAAGGAAAACAGTGGGTGGTCTTGAGAGGAGAGCTGCATTTTGACAGGGCAGGAATTATTCTTGTATAGTGTTCCTTTTAAATAGTTACCTATTGTTAAAGCAATCATTTCTAAGGTGTGACTGGGTGATCTGTAAGGACCATGATTCTCTAATGGCCCCCAATCTCCACATCACCAGGTCTGCTCCACACCTGGGGATATATTCTACAGTCAGGGGTTTTTCATTTCTCTAAGTGGTTTAATGACTATGTTAATCATCACTCCCTCCACCTCCAGTTCCTGGCCCTGTGAAGAATGCATCGCAAAATTCCTACTCTAAGCCTCCATCAATCACCATCTTCTGATTTTCTACAAACGTTTATACATCAGTTTCCTCACTGACACGTCTCCCTCTCTCCACCCTCCATTTTCTTCTCAGCCTGGTTATCTTATATTTAATCTTGAATAATTTGTCAAATAACCCTTCTTTTATGATGTCCTCCTTATCTCAAGTCCCCTTATATTCCCTACAGATCAAGGCAATACTTCCAGTAAAGCATTTATAATATTTTAGTAAATTATTTGCATATTTATAATATGAAATTTGAAAACTCCTTTAGAGAAGGAATCCTGTTTTATTTATTTTTGCATCCCTACTCCATGACTCTCAAACTTATGCCCAGGCGCTGCAGAGTGCAGTAAAGTCACAAGGGGTGTTATGGTGTGGTTTAAATTTTTGAGGAAAACAAAAGGATGAACTATAACTATTAAGTTGCTTTGGGCTAAGTACTTACTAAGTGGAATTAAGTACTTTTGGCCTAGGATTGCTGCAAAAAATGAGACAGTAAAACCTGTGTGAACTGACAGAGGGGAACTCTGCCCTAACTCACAATAAGCACAGTATTTGTTTAGTAAATGACTCAATTATTGATTTTAGATAATCTATAAACTTGTAAACATTTATTCACCACATACTTTTCCTGTGCCAGCCACTGTACTAAGTACTTTTTATGTATGCTTTCATTTATCTTCCCAGCAGCCTGTGAGGTCATTAACATTATTATCTCCATTCTAAAAATTAGGAAACTGAGACACGGAGTGACAGGCAACTTTCCCAAGGCTACAGCTAAAAAGTTGTGAAGGGCCTCCCTGGTGGCCCAAGGGGTTAAGCATAGCACTACGAAGCTATCTGCAGTTACTGCAGCACAAGTTCAATCCCTGGCCAGGGAGCTGACCCACATGGCACAGCAGACCTCTCCAGTCTCGCCCACTGCTCCCCCTCAGCAGTATATTTCAGTAGATCTGCCTGTTCTGCTCCCCACTCTGTCTCTGGTGAATCCTCTCATCCCCTCACCTCTGGTCTGTACCCCAGTTGTTGTATGCATAAATAAATAAATTTAAAAAAATAAAAAGTTCTGAAGCCCAGATTTCAAAGCCCATTTGATTAACCATTACATTTTACATACAAACTCCCAAAAGATATTCAAAATAACAAGTGGTGAAGTTGATGGAAAATAATAGACTCACATTCACTTTATTGCAGTGTATACAGAGGGACCTTTTGAAAGTTAAATAGATGAATTCATTATATAATACTTCTTCAACAACTATTATTGAATGCCTGCTGTGTGCAAAATGCTATGAGGGATACAAAGATGAATAAGAAATAATTCTGAAACTGACAATTTTGAAACAAAGACAAAGTCATGTTCACAACAGGTACATATTTTCAAGATACTTAGATACTTCCTTATTCTTATCTCAGTCTGCCAGTGAACCATTTCTATTATAGCTACACATTTTTCAGAAAAGCTCCTAAGGATTTAGTTTTGTCCAATTTGCTTAACATTCATACTATGGCTGAAATTGTTAGGATATACCAACAACTGAACTTGCCCTAACTAGGTTTCAACAGCTGTGGGGAACTGATTTCCCATTGTCTTTCCCCTTCTTCTTAATTTCAGAGGCCCTCCGAGTTGATCAATTAACAGACACAGAGAGCATAGGCATCCATGTACATTAGGAGCTGGTAAGGCAGTAGGCAGGGGCAAGTGCTTTGATGCTCTCAGCAAGGAAGAGATCATGTCAGAACAAGAGTCACCACACACAGGTGATTCCTCAGGTAAACAGCATCAGAATCGCCCCAAGTCTTGAAAATGAAGTCTGAGACTCCACTACCAACATTTAAAATGTGATTCATATGGAATTTGCCCTTCAAGTGAGTTTCAGACTCCCTAAAATTAAAGTAGGCCAAATCCAGTATATTATTTATTCAAAAAATTCAGATTGGGCTATATATAGTCTGCAATTGGTTAAGATGAAACTGTACTACAAGTCTTACACTGTTCTGAAAGATGCAGAGTTGGTATCTAGTTAGGATTCTGATGCTGACTCTATATGTCTCACCTTCAGTCTGCATGTGAGATTTTGTTTGAGTTAAATAGACATATCTCTTATTTTACAATCTTGAAGTTCTATATTGTATTTTACTGAGCACAGTCACAAAAGAACTTCAAGGGCTATGACTGGATCCCTAAAAACATAAAAAAGTATTGTAAATGATGCTTATAAAATAAATAAGACACACAAAAAGAAATAAAAATGTGGAAGAAAACTCTTAGAAGGCACCATTTTTAGCCCAGCACAAGTACAAATCCAAAGTATTCTGGAATTCTATGTGAATAAATCTAAAATAAGG
This sequence comes from Talpa europaea, assembly GCF_964194135.1. Classification (NCBI taxonomy): domain Eukaryota; kingdom Metazoa; phylum Chordata; class Mammalia; order Eulipotyphla; family Talpidae; genus Talpa; species Talpa europaea. The sequence continues at coordinate 27,842,990 of NC_140081.1, forward strand.
CACTCACTTTTATCTTGGTGATCACAGCACCAGCAAAAGTGAACCAGACAGAGCGATATCTATCTGGAGAAATCAATGAATTTTACCAGGTTTCATGGGCTAGAAGTGATCTATTAATATCAGTGTAGACATAAGATAAACTGAGGAACGCAGAAAATAATTTTGTCATTGTACTATCACATATTATTGCTTGATAGTTGATATTTCAAATACACTTGATTGTTAGATGTAACTATGCAAGTTTAACATGTTACCCCACAAATATCACTGCAGTATTGGTGATGGGTTAGGAAGATGCAAGCACTGCCATATCAAGTCTGAAATTCTGTTCCTTAGAAGATACAAAGCATCAGAAAAGTAAAGAACTACCCAGAGGAGTGTACTATATACTCCTGAGCTTGATTTTTAAATTTCTATCTATCTATCTATCTACCTATCTATCTATCTATCTATCTATCTATCTGGCATAGAAGAACTGAGGTGAAAGTCAGAAGTGCCAGGGGGTGAGAGGATTCACCAGAGACAGAATGGGGAGCAGAACAGGGAGATTGACTGAAATACAATGCTGAGGGGAGTAGCAGGCGAGACAGGAGAGGTCTGCTGCGCCATATGTAGGTTAACTCCCTGGCCAGGGATTGAACTCAGGCAGTACTGGTAATAGCACTGAGACTTAACCCCCATGCCACCAGGGAAGCCCCCCTGGCTACGATTTATAATTGGAAACAAAGCAATCTAATTTACTTTTTGTCTTCATAACTGTATAGGAAATTGATAAGGAAGTCAAGAGGTTGAGCAAAGTTAAACTATTTTAACAACAACATCTTTAAAACAGAATGTAATTTTTAGTGATATGACCATGGAAACAATATCTGAGCGTTTCCTGCTCTTTTAAAAAGTAGACTGTAGAATTGAGGCTATCAGAGGAGTGAGATGCAGGGAGCAAAAGTGTGTGGAGGCCCAATGGATTATGACAGTGAATTATGAGTACTTTGGGGTGGGCATGGCATAGTAACATACTTCTGAAGAGGTATGAATCACACACAGTATTGTGACTCATTACCTCAACAAAAATAAGAAGAGATAAAATAGATGTAGAAAACTACCTACAAAAATCTCTCATGAACTTAGAAGCAAAAATTTCTCAGATTTTAGAGGCAAAAATTCTCAACAACATACTAATAAAATGAACCCACCAAAGCATATAAAAGATCATGTATCATAAAGTTTACTTCAGGAATGAATAACTGGTAAATTATTTGAAAACTAATTATCATAATACACCATATCAACAGAAAAATCACAAGATCATATTAACACAAAAATATTTGATAAAGTTCAAAAAACATTTATGATCAAAACTCTCAGTAAATAATGAACAAAGAGGAACTTCCTCAGATTGATAAAGAAAATCTACCAAAAAATAAATTTATAGCTACTATTGTATTTTAAGGTAAAGAAACTGAGCATTTTCCCCAGGGGCTAGCAACAAGGCAAGAATGTCCACTCTTCTCACTCATATTCAACATAGTACAGGAAAATCTAGTCACTGCAATAGGGCAAGAAAAATAAATGAAGGCACACAGATTGGAAAGAAAGAAAATCTCCAGTCTTTATTTTCAGATGACACCATTTTCTATGTAGAAAACAACAAGGAATCTAGGGGGGAAAAAAAGCTCTTAAAATTAAGTGATATTAGTAAGGTCACAGGATAGAGGATCAACACAAAAAAAAAAATTGTATTCTGTGGACTAGCAACAAATACATGGAACAGCACCATTTACAATTGAGTCAGAAAAGGAAATATAACATAATACATGCAGGATCTATATTCTGAAGATTATAAAACACAAAGGAAAGGAAGCAAAGATGGTCTAAACAAATGAACAGACATTGTATTCATGGATTGGAAGATTAACAATAATAAAGATGTTAGTTTTTCTCAAGTTGATCTATAGGTTTAATGCAATTTTTACAAGAGGCCCAGTAAGGTGTTTTGCAGGTAAAATTCATATGGATAGACAAAGGAATTAGAATAGCTATATTAATTTTGACAAACAAGAATAAAGGGAGAGGAATCTGAGTTTATAACTTCATACAGGTACAGCAATCAAAACAGTGTTATTGGAAAAGGCAGAGATACATAGATCAATGGAACAGAATATACAACCCAGAAATAGACTAACACAAACACACTCAATTGATCTTTGAAAAAGATGAAAAGACATTTTAATGGGGGAAGGAAAGGTTTTCCCCCCAACAAATTGTGGTGGAACAACTGTACATCCATAGACAAAAACCAATTTGCTCTAATCCTCACGCTGCATATAAAAAGTAATTAAAATGGATCATGAATTTAAATTTAAAATATGAAACCATAAAATTTTTAGAAGTAAACAAAGATAACAACTTTGACATCTAGTGTTAGGGAATGACCTACTGATTAGACATGACATCAAAGCATATCCCATTTAAAACAGTTAATACATCGGAATTCATCAACTTTTATAACTTTGAATCAGTGTTGAATAAACATTATTTACACACACACACAAAAACCTTTGTATTTCATACCTTTGTATGAAAAAAAAAACCTTTGTATTTCATAATACCCTATTATGAGGATAAAAAGACAATCTATTGAGTGGAAGAAAGTATTTACAAAAAGGACTCATGTAGAATTTATAAATCACTCTTCAAACTCGAGTTTGATCTTTTACAAGTAATTCATTTACAGAATGGGTTAAAAAATGAGAAGATATTTCTACAAAGAGAAGACATGGATGGCAATAAATACAAGAAATTGCTCAAAATCATTAGCCATAAGGAAAATGCATATTAGAGCCACAATGAGTTATCACTAATTACCTTTGAAAAAGTTAAAATAAAAACTAGTTATAGTGCCAAATGCTGGAAGAAATTGGATCTCTTGTACATTGCTGGTGGGAATGTCAAATGATATAACCACTCTAGAAAGAGTTTGGCAGTTTTTTATAAAACTGAGCATGCACTTACATAACCCAGCAATTGCACTATCAGGCATCATGTCAGAAAAATGAAAATGAATGTTCAAAATCTGTACATGAATATTCATAGTTTTAATCATACTAGAGAAATTTAGAAACAACCCAAATGACCTTCAATAGGTGAGTGGTTGAAAAAAAATCACTGGTCTAATACTGATCAGCAATAAAAAGAAATGAACTAACAATAAATGCAACAACTTGATTGAACTTTAACTATATTGTGCTGGGTGAAAAATGCCTCTAAGGTTACATATGTATGATTACATTTATAGAACATGCTCAAAATAGCAAAGCTATAGAAATAAAGGACAAATTAGTGGTTGCCAGGGGACAGAGACAAGAGTAGTGTAGTATGTAAATGTGAATTCAAAGAGGTTGAATGAGGGAATTATTTCTTGATGATAAAACCATTCTTTATCTTGATTGAAGTGATGATTATAATAATCTATAGATAGGATAAAATGATATAGAAATATGCATGCCCACACATACACATAAAAGTAGGTTGAAAAGCATGAAAACTGAAAAAGATCTGAATTGTTATTAACAGTAATGTACCAATGTTAATTTCCTGATTTGTTGCTTTCTCATCTATAAGCTCTATAAAATGCCATCATCAGGGGACTCCCTGGTGGTGCAAGTGGTTAAGCACAACACTGTGAAGCTGTCCACAGCCTCTACAGCGCGGGTTAGATTCCCGGCTGGCCAGGGAGCTACCCACGTGGCGCAGCAGACCTCTCCTGACTCACCCGCTGCTCCCCTCAGCAGTGTATTTCAGTCAGTCTGCCTGTTCTGTTCTCTACTCTGTCTCTGGTGAATCCTCTCACCCCCGCACCTCTGGCCTGTACCTCAACTCTTGTATGCATAAATAAATATTTTTTAAAATGCAGACATTGGACAAAATAAGGTAAAGGGTCTAAGGGACATTTAGTAACTCTTTTTTCAGCTTCTTATGAGTCTATCACTATTTCCAAAATATATTTAATGTAGATATAATGAAACAGACTGTTCTTGCACAAAGACACATACCTGACATGCTTCCGAGGCTCCAAGGTTATTCATTCTCTTGAAAACTTGAAGAACAGTCCCAGAACCCAGCTGGTATTTGACGATCAAAAGAGTGTCCAAAAGGAACCATCATACATTGTTGGTGGCAATGTAGACTGGTTCAGGTCCTATGGGAAACAGCATGCAGGTATCTCAAAAGATAAAAAAAAAAAAAGGGCCTCCCCGGTGGCGCAGTGGTTGAGCGCTGGATTGCGAAGCTGCCCGCAGCCTGTGCGGCACCGGTTCAATCCCCGGCTGCTCCCTGGCCATGGGAGGAGGGTCCCGCATGGCGCGCAGACCTCTCCTGCCGCCCACTGCTCCCCTCAGCAGTGTACCTCAGTCCTTCTGCCTGCTCTGCTCCCCCCTCTCGCTCTGGTGAATTCTCTCACCCTCCCGCGCTTCTGACTGTACCCAGTGCTTGCATAAATAAATAAATAAATCTTTAAAAAAAATAAATAAAAAAAATAGCACTAACATGATTCAGGAATTCCACTGCTTGGTATTTTTCCAAACAATGTAGAAACACACTAATTCAAAGACACAGGTGTACTCCTGTGTTCACTGTAGCCTTATTTAGAGTAGCCATGCTATGGAAACAACCTAAGTGTCCAAGGACAGATGAGTGGGTTAAGAAAATGTGGTACACATACACACATGCACACATACACATACACATAGTGGAGTACTACTCAGCTATAAATAAAGATGAATTCTTGCCATTTGAGGCAAGATAGATGGAGTAGGAGGGGATTATGCTAAGCAAAATAAGCCAAAGGGAGAAAGACAAGTCCCAGATAATCCCCATCCATCATAGATACCATATCCATCTTATGTGAAATATAGAGAAACAAAACTAAAAACTGACAAAACTAAACCCAAATGAAGCCTAGAAATATGACTACAGAATTGAGGCTACCAGAGGGGAGTCTGGGCATGGAAACAAAGTGGGGAGGGGGTCCAGTCCTCTGTGGCAAAGGGGTATGGGTGCTCTGGTGATAGGTGAGGTGTGGTGATATATTTCTTTTTTTTTTTAAGATTTATTTATTTATTTATACAAGCACTGGGTACAGTCAGAAGCGCGAGAGGGTGAAAGAATTCACCAGAGTCAGAGCAGAAAGCAGAGCAGGCAGACTGAGGAAATACACTGCTGACGGGAGCAGCGGGCGGCAGGAGAGGTCTGCGTGCCATGTGGGACCCTCACCCGCCGGCCGGGGATCGAACCAGTGCTGCAGAGGCTGCTGGCAGCTTCGCAACCCAGCACTCAACCGCTGCGCCACCGGGGAGGCCCTGTGGTGATATATTTCTGAACAGGTATGAACCTATTCACCTGAATCATAGATATTCTATAAACCAATGCTTCCTCAATAATAAAACTTTTTAAATAAAGAGTATCCATATACTAAGCACTCATGACTTCTGTGCAATTCAGCAAGTCAATTCGGCAGGATTAGATACAGATTTAATATCAAAGATCTTCATAGCCATTTCTTAATCTATTTTTCCAACCTCATCAACACCAATACAGACATATGTGGCAGAATAAGTGCAGTGGACTATTTCCCCTCCTCTCTTTTAGATAGAATGCGTATGGTTATAGCTCTGAGAGTTTTTCTGGTCCCTTTTCCCAGGAACACCCCTTCCCTTATTTTCCACTGATGAAACTCACCTATCTCTCTCTCATGTCCTTCTTTGTTATAACAGTCCACCCTGGTCAGTCAAAGTAACCCCTTCCTCTTTACTGAAGGACTAAACACACTGCAAACTCATATTGTGAGTTTTTATTAGTTTAAACCTATCCTTGAGATCCCAAGTTAATAGTGGGAAGGGTACCATATCTAACCTACCCCTGAAATATAGTTCCTGGACACTGTGCTCATTTTTTAAATAATTTAACATAATTAAACTGAAGATTGAGGAATTGTTGACTTTACCATCTACCACCTGGGCATTCCACATGAGTAAAAAAGATTTCTAGATAATCAAGCTGGAAAAATGGATCCTTTCCCTCTATACAGATAAGCCAAAATTTAATAGAAATCAAAGCCCATTAATGGCCTGGATTAGACAAGACTTGGCACAAAAACAAGATAGGAAGAAGGACTTTGAAAAGAGAAAAATGAAGGTTAGTCTCAATCAAATTAAATGGCTCGTAATGTGTAGGTAGTAAGAAAATTGAGTCTTCAGGATTTGAAAATTTTATTATATCACTTAAAAACATTAATTCATTTTTAATTTTTGTCCCATAATAAATAGATCAGTTATATGCTTCACTTAGAACCCAAGGCTACCAGCTGAACCAGTTGATCACCTAAATCCTTAGGTGTGATTAATATTTGAAAGAATTAGAATGCATGTTAAGAAAGAATAACAGGGCCTCCCCGGTGGCGCAGCGGTTGAGCGCTGGATTGCGAAGCTGCCCGCAGCCTCTACAGCGCCGGTTCGATCCCCGGCTGCTCTCGGCAACCGGAGGAGGGTCCCGCATGGTGCGCAGACCTCTCCTGCCGCCCACTGCTCCCCTCAGCAGTGTACTTCTTCATCATTCTGCCTGTTCTGCTCCCCAGTCTGGCTCTAGTGAATTCTCTCACCCTCCCATGCTTCTGACTGTACCCAGTGCTTATATGAATGTATGTATAAATCAATAAATCAATTAATCAATAAATAAATCTTAAAAAAAAAATAACAGAAGATGACTACGCTGCTTTCCACTGATGCATCTTTACCTTTGAATATGTCCAGAATGAAGCAAGTCATCCCTTCCACTGCTACCACCATTCTGGTCCATCCCATCACTGTGTTTCCACTAGACTGTAGAAGTAACTGTCAACTTGTCTCCTGATAAAACCATTTAGCCTGTTTTCCGTGTGGCACCAGACCTGTTAAAATGTAGTGAGTTTCTATCACTTCCCTGATCAAAATTTTTCTCAAATCCCAGATAATCCCATGTACATCAAAGAAAAAAGTAGACTTTTCAACTATCTCTAGAACTCTACAAGTCCTGTCTCATCCAGTATTGCGTGCTACCCTCTCTCCTACTACACTCCCACTCACTCACTACTAGGCCCTTGCCATGCCTCGAATATAATCACACTCCTTCCTCAGGCCCCTGGTCCTTCTTTCCCGTTGCCTAGAATGCCGTTCCTCCATACAACTCCCACTACACCCTGGCTTTTTGCAATTTACTCACCAAGCATCCTTACTCTAAAGCTCAACTCACTACCCTGTCCCTTTTCCTCTTTGGTATATGTCACTAACTAATATATCTTATTCCGTTGCCTTGTTTCCTATACTCGTCAGGTACTGCTTTGCTATCGTCATCAAAATAAGGACTTTGACTTTGTGCCAGGCACTGGGATGAGGTCTTTGCATGTATCACCTCATTAGATTTCCATTGTCACCCAGTGCAAATGGATGTGGCTGAGCCTGAGTGTGTTAGAATAACTGAGGCTTTTCACATCTGTTAATGTTCTTTAACGTTAATATTTAATACCTGTTAATGGCTATGTCTTTAAAACATTTATTTATGACAAACAGAGTCATAAATATTCACGGAAGCTGGAGAGAAGAAGTTCCCACAGTTGAAAGAAACAGAGAAATGTCCCCATGAATGAATGTCATGACAGATAAGGAATATATTTGGGCCTTCAAATATGTCAGTTTGAGAGGTGGTGATGTGGGGAGAGGGTGGTTTTCTAGTGTAAGATGCAGGAGAACAAAAGCGAAGAAGCAGGAAAGACCAGCACGTTTTAAGCATATGTAAAGAACTCTGGTTTTCCTGATACCTTGATTGGATAGTGGAGTAATAGAATGAGAGAAGTCAAGTAGTAAGTGAACTGGAACACAATTTACAGATTAAATCCAGCCCTCACATATTATACCTGAGCAAACTGCTGTGCAGGTTGTCCACAGTCTTCAATCTGTTCCTTTCCCCAAACAGTACAGTCTCTGCAATCACTGGAGGCTATCAGGGACCCTCAAAGAAGTGCCTTAAAATCCCTACCTTATGAATCTAATTTACAATACTGCCCAACTGTTGTCTGAAAAATACTTCTATTGTCCCAGAATTTTCCAAACACTCAGGTTTACATATTGACACAATCGTAACCCCTCTCTTTGTTTTGCTTCCCTTTTTGGATTCCACCCACTTTTCTACTTTTCTACTAGTACTGCCTTGGATATAGCCTGGGACACCTCCTGGAAAGGTCTACAGTGCTGCCACCTCTAGATCTCAAACCAGGCTCAATTATACGAGTCACCTGCTTTGTCACCAGTACTGTCCTTCCTGAAGCTTGCTCATGCAGGTCCATGTGTACAAACTTGCCAATGCTTCTGTGATGAACGCTGTGAAGAGAACTGCACATTGACTTTCTATTCTACCCTGAAGTTGGTGCTAAGTTAACATATATCTTTCTTCAGTCATTGTACCTTTCTGCTTGAGGCAAGACTAGCCTGTACCATAAACCAAAGTAAACACTACTTGTTTCTAAAAGGACATTTGATTTGAAATATATTAACATATTCTGTGGTCAGTTTTATCCCATATCATTTATTACTCTTCACAGTAAGAAATCATTTTGTCTGTCAGATAAATGTTTGTAATATAATATTTTTTAAATGCAGGCTATTTCCATGTGGGCTCTTAATCGGGTGACAGCTGTGGCCTCCTATTCATTTCTACCAGAAACCGAAAATGATGCTACTTCTCAAGGCAGTTTTACTATATTGGCATATCCCAGCAGTCAGAGGAAGGTGAGATTTCAATAAGTTAGAACAGAAAAGATTTTATGAGAAATTTTATGGAAATAATATATTTTATATCCAGTCAAAAAATGGGCAGAAGAGCTAAAAAGAAACTTCTCTGGAGAGGAAATGCAAATGGCCAACAGGCATATAAAAAAATGTTCAACATCACTTGTCATCAGGGAAATGCAAATCAAAACTACCATGAGATACCATCTTACACCGGTGAGAATGGCACATATTAAAAAAACTAGCAACAACAAATGTTGGCGAGGGTGTGGAGAAAAAGGAACTCTCCTGCACTGTTGGTGGGAGTGCAAACTGATCCAACCACTATGGAGAGCTGTGTGGAGATTTCTGGACCTACTAAACATAGAGCTTCTATATGATCCAGCAATTCCACTCCTAGGTATTTACCCAAAGGACACAGAAACATCAATTCCAAAGAGCACCTGCACCCCTATGTTTATAGCAGCACTATTTACAATAGCTAAGCTTTGGAAACAACCCAAATGCCCAAAAATAGATGACTGGATCAAGAAGATGTGGTACATATACACGATGGAATATTACTCAGCATTCAAAAAAGATAAACACATGCAATTTGCAGCAACATGGATGGCGCTAGAAGGGATCATGCTCAGCGAAATAAGCCAGAAAGAAAAAGAAAAATACCGGATGGTCTCACTCATAGCAGGAATCTAGCAAACTTAAATAAGGGAGCAGGAAAAAGAATAACTATAAGAAAGAAAATATCAAAATCAACAAACAACTATGAACAAGAGACACTCTATGGGGGGTGGGGGGTGGGGAGGGGAGGGACTGGGGAAAAATAAGGGGATTGCAATTGTATGGGGAATATAAAAATAAAATTTATTTTAAAAAAGAAATAATATCTTATAAATATAGGCTTGAATGAAATATTTTAAGTCAGAATGTGAAAAAGTTAAGGGCATGCAAACATCAGATTATTTTGAGACTTTGATATCAAATTTTATGAAAAAATAAAGAAAACACTGTCATGGAATTTAGATAGCTAGTCTCATATCCATGGGACTGATGGGGGCCTAGGAACAGGAAAGGCTGGTAGGTTCACAAAACCACAGAGCAGAAATGGGGAGGAGATAGCAAACCAGCACTTTGACCACAACAGTGCTGAATCTCAGGTAGAAAGACAGAGAAATGAAAAAGAAAACAGAAAAAAAAAATTAAAAAACCAACCCCAGCTTCTAGGAGATTCAGTAGCTCTTTACTGCTGCCCACCTGGGCCTATGCAAGTGCCTTTTTGTTTTTCCTAAATAAACTTGCCGTGTGCCAGTGAATCTGGAGACTGCTGAATTCATTTGTGGAAGGATCCGAGGCGCCCTCACGAGTCCACAAGCCATGTGTCCACCATCAGGACCAATGTACCAGTTACCTTAAAACTGACATTCTTTCTGCGTTTATCCAGCATGCTTAGGGCTCTTTCATTATGTTATAAACCCCTTTAGCATCAGTTTGAAATGCTATAACACATTTCACAGTCAAATATGAATAACAAATTATTTAAAACAGCAAGACTGGCAAAAAAACAAACGTTTAGCAGGATGAGATCATCAAATTATGAACTATCTACCCACACAACTAAACTCTATGCAGATATTCAAAATAAGTTTGCAAATTTCCCATAGCAATGCTCTACTCTTTCATTCATTCAGGAAATATTTACTGCTGATCTGTTTTGTGCCAGAAACTGTGCTAGGTGCTTGGAACACTAGTGAGCAAAAAAGACACAGTCCCTGTTCTTATATAGTTTCCTCTTAATTGACTAATATTTCATGTATATATAATAAAAATGTATGATAACACAGAAGGAAAATATAAAATTATTGAGAGAATATAATATGGTACTGGCATCAAGAGCGATATATAAGTGTTCCATAAGTAACTTTTAGGTTAATGGAAAAGTATTTTTAATTTTTAAATATTATTTAATTGCAAAGTACTTTATATTAATAATTTCATATTATTTTGTTTTGACTGTGTTATCTAAAATGCTCCATGGAAACAAATAACTTAATTATACATAAACCAGAAAACTAGAGAAATGTATTACTATCTTTTCACTTAAATATTGAAAAACTGAGCCTTAAAGTTTACAAAATTGATTTTGGGACCTAGCCAACATGCATGCAAATAATTACAAAATTTCTTCTAAACATAAAAGCCCAGTAAAAGTTAGGAGGCTTGAATACATCTTTAATGTTCAATACTAGCATTTTAATACAAGACATCAAATCCTACAGACAAAAGTGATGGATCTCGATTAATCTGAAAAAGTTCTTCAAGAGATCATGCTATTTACAGCAGCAGGTATAATTTAGTTTAGTGCACACATCTACAAAAAAGTAATAATTTACTATAGAGGAAGGGCATCAGCACAAGCTGAGAACATTTAGAAGACCTACTCATTTACAACCATTGCACTTAACAGCAACTAGCTCGCCATGAAAACTACAAAACTACCTTTCTTTTTAATTAAAAGGAAACCTAAAAAAGTTCATTGACCATTCTTCCATTCACTCAGTATTTGTGGAGTTGGCAGTGTACTAAATCATCAATGATCAATACACATCCCAGCTTTTTTGAAGAACACTATGTGTACATTAAGAGAATGTCACTGGGAAGTGAGTGGCCCATTTTCCAGTTCTGTGTTATTACAGGCATCCATAAATACAAGCATCTGGGATTCTCAAAAGCGGGGGTAGGGTCTTTCAGGTGAAGTGGGAACTCTAAAACATTGTGTATTTAGAGGAAACCATTGACAAACTATTTTGCTACTGAGCATGCTTGTAAGATGAGGTATCATTAGGAAAAGCCACATAAAGCTGTTGCAGCTGTGTTATATAAAAAAAAATGGGGACAATTTAATAGAAAGTGTCATCCTTTGCAGAATGTTGATTGCCTATTTTTTTTCCCATAAAGCCTTCTCATCAGAAGGACTCCAGCAGCTGTGAGAAGGCATCCTGTCACCGATACTCACAGACGTCCTGGCGCACAAAGCTCTCCATGTGCTATTTGGCATCCAAAACATTCTGCTTTCTTTTGCTGTTTTTTTCCTTCATACGCCACTATGGAATATGGAATATTTTCTTCTGGTGAAGATGGAGCAAGGACTGGCTTTTTGACACTGGAATTTGAGCGCAAACAAGAGTAACATCTGCTAAAGCCAAGAAGTGCTATTTTTCTGTATTCTGGATCAAGGAACCCTCAAGCTATAACATTCTACAATTCTGTAACATTAAGAATTTCTTCCTAACAGATGGCAGTCATTACAAGTTACTGCAGGACATAATTCTTCAGAGGCTAAGAAGAAAATTTGTCCCACGCAAAAAAGAAAAGAAATTTTATGGAGAAAAAGCAGGGTCAAGTGCTTTTTTAATCATGTTAGAAATCTCCAACTTGAAAGTTCTATTTTCTCATAATTAGTTTTAGAAAGGTGACTTGGTCATAAATATTACATCATAAAAATCACTAGGCTTCAGAAATTTAATAGCTACATGTCTTCACTGAGTTCAAAATAATCCCATAACTTTTGACAAATGCATTATATTCAACTAGAGTTTATTATCACTAAGAGGATAATGGTTTATGCTTATTTGGGTGTACAAAATGCTGCAAACTGAACATATTATGCACCGTGATAGCCAAAAATAATTGTTAGCTCCAAACACATAGTGGGTATTCATTTGTTCCTTGATTCATTTCTTCCACAAATAGCAATTGCACATCTCATATGTACCAGGTACTGTTCTAGGTGCTAAAGGCACAACTGTAAACAAAAGAGCAAAAATCTCTTGTCATGAAGCATACCACCCCTTGAGACACACACAGGCACACAGACACACAGGCTGGTGTAACAGGAAGGATGCCATACTTTAAGGGTCGTACTTAACGTGGGCAGAATTTAGCATGACTCCTATGACTTCCACCTCCTGGAATTTAGACTAAAGAATGGCAGAATGTTTCAAAAGAATTATTTTAAACTGTTTATTTTGAGAAATGGCAGACACAGAAGCAGCTGAGAAAATAGAAGCTACCTTTTTGTAAGGAAAATTTAAATTTATAAATTAAGTCATTATTTGTAAAGGTATCTCCCTCTCTGCACTAGAAAGGGAAGGATGGTTACATTACAAGAAACTTATCATTGGAGAAGGCACTGACAAATCTGCCCAACAAAACTTACTCTTATTTACCTTAGTTTTAAGGTGGGTTTCTCAAAACTGGATTCTCCTACATCTTTCTTCCTTTTAACTTTAACTGAAGCTAGTATTTAAGGCTGAATTCTAAGTCACCTCTAAGTGTTATTCATTTTTCTACAAGTATCCCCCAATTATACAAAAGGCATGTTTTTAAATCACTAAATTATAGTTGTAAAATGTGCATATTCCTTTTTTAAATTATGATTTCATTTTTGTCTTCCATGTTTTCCTTTATTTGCTGTAACTGTCTTTTTTTTATTGAGATAACACTAGTTTATAACACTGTATATGACTTAGGTTCATACCTCTTCAGGTCTATTTTACCACCCCACCCCATCACCAAAACAGCCATCATTCTCCACAACAGTCCATTTGGGCCCCCTTCCCCTTCCCAACCATCTCTACCAGTGGGGTTCAGGTTCAATTCTACAGTCATGCTTCTAAGGTTTGTTTTGATTTGGTTTTATCTGTTCCTTTATTTCTCTATATTCCACATATGAGTGAAATCATCTAATATTTGTCTTTCTCCTTCTAAATTATTTCACTTAGCATAATCCCAAAAGGTATAAATGTTAATAAACTTCTGTTCACTTTTCTCTTATCAGTGTGTCTTGATACAGGAGTCTAAGCTGAGAATACAGAAGATCAGAGGGAAGTTATCTTTCCTCTGTTGCAACACCTTTGTGTAATTCTCTTCCACGCCTACAGGCAGGATCTATGACTTGTATTTAACCAACCCAGTGGGCAAATGTGATGGGAGCGTAGGTGACCCTACATATATGATTACATGTTCGAGTCCTCCGTGTATGTGTGTTTTTCTCTGTCCATTGCTGCCTTGGAAAGTTTCCAGTTGCAGGTGGGGTTCAGAATAAACTACCCCAACAAATGCCACCTTGGCATACAGAACATTTTAAGATGAAAAGTTTTAAGAAAACAGCAGAAACAAGAATGTCACTCTGACCTTCCCCAAGCTCTTCTCCCTTGAAATAAGTCATAACATCCTCATGTGAGAGGTGCCTTCTGTGTACCCAGAGGAAGGAGTATCCTTATCTCTGAAGATGAAGGGACACTGAGAATTCTAACAAACATTGCTAAGTTTCCCCCAGTGTATTATACCTACTTCCTACTTCTTGCCTTTATATTCTTATATGACTATCCTCTACTCTTCAAACTTATGCCATGAAACGTAGCATAAATACTCAGGTCTCTGTTTCTTTGGGTCTTCACTTTTTTTTGAAGGCTCCTTGTCATACAAAAAGTATGTGCTTGTGCTTTTGGGTCATGAAGATCACTGTCATGCTTTAAAATAAAATGCCCTGTTTGGGATCTGATCTAAGATGGCAGAGTAGCAACAACCTGGAAGGGTCTCTTCCTCCATATATAGTGGACCAGCATCAGCAAGGGAGCAATTGCATAAGGAAGAGAACTGAGGACTTGATGATTGGTATCTCCACAAGGAATTGAGACAGAGGCTACAGAAAAGGGAAGTAAAGCCTAAAAAATCATCCTGCCAGGAAAATATCTAGTCCTGCCTGTACTCCTGTGGTTTCCCTGGATACCTAGCCCACTGCAGATGGGCAACTGCCACATATGATAAAGAACAGTGACTGCTGAGTAGGAGTTGAATGACACACCTGGGGCTACTGGTGGCTAGCTTGGTGATCCCAAAAGGTACTAGCCCCTCTCCTACCTGGATTCCTATGGCTTCCAGTGATTCCTAACCTACTAGAACATTGTGAGTATATACCTCCCCAAGAGGTCATGGATTTCAGGGCTGACACTGATCTGAAGGTACCTGAAGTGGCTAGTTTGGTGGTCCAAAGGAGCATTAGCCCCTCTTCCATCTGGACTTTGCAGGCATTTGGACAATCTGACTACTATATAATCTGCAACTTTTCCTAGGGTCTGCTTCTGGCTCAAACCCACAGCCCCGTGGCCACTCTGCTCATGCCAGAGCTTCAGGGAAAAGGCACTTCCAGCAAAACCAGATAAGCTCTGAACTAGGCTGCAGCTGAAGGGACAATTGCAGTTCGGGGTTTCTGGGAGAGCAACACTGGTGGAGTCTGCCTTGATCTGTAACAGGGTGGTCCCCAGGAAAGGGGGAGGTTCCAGCTTCCCTGCCCCACCCAAGGAAGGGTGGAGCTGAGCAGGAAGAGGAGAAGCTGAAGAAGAGACGGAGGAAGGAAGGAGCAGGATGGAGCCAGGAGACCTGGAGGAGGCGCATGGATCCTAGAGACATGTGAAGAAACTGCGCTTGTCTTTTGGTCGTGGACTGGGTGACACAGATGTGGGTGAGACCCGTGGGGAGGTGACAATGGCAGCTTTTATCTTGATGTTGATTTTGCTCTTTTCCTTCTGGGCTTGTCTGATTGTTTCTGACCCTTTGCTGTGGGTCCCCACTGGAAGATGCTTTAGACTTGTGGCAGGCTTTGGAGCCTTGCTCTGGGCCAATCCCATTTGGATGGACTTTTACCCACGAGGGGACGGGTAACTTTGGGTGCTTCACTTAGAAACTAGACTCTTTGATAAGGGGCGGAGCAACATGGCGGCGAGGAGACACTGCGAGTAAGATCTCCCATTAAAAAAAAAGTTAATAGGGAGGAAAAGCGGCAGGTCCCAGTGAGAAGTGGGACACGGAAGATAAACAGACGACTCCAGCAAACTGCCCGAAGAAGAAAGTTGCCATAAAAGAGGACGAGAAGGGAGGGAAGCGCAGAACCCTGCTCCCCTCCCCCGCCCACAGAGGCGGCACTCTCCGACCGGCAGAGAGGAAGGAAACAACAAACCAAAACGGCCAACGAGAAAAACGGACACAGCAAGTGGGACTGTGAGTGGAAAGGAACTATTTCAGCCACCACACCCCGTGAACGGGAGCTGAGGCGAACCCTGCAGGATCCGCCGCGGAGGTGAGCTCCAGGCGCCATTGAAGAGAGCCCCGCCCCCCAGGAGGAGACCAGCACCAGCACACAGCCCCGGCCGCCCCGTAAGCTTGCGCGGAAAGTGGCGCGGATCCGGACCTGATCACAGCTGCCCAGGTCCCAGCGCCTGCGACCTAGGCTTGCGGAAAGACAGCTGAGGCCCTCCCTGAGTGAGCAGGAACAAGGCGCCCAGGCAGGGGAGCGGGATTCAAAAGGCGCCATTCCCGCGCCACTGATCTGGGCTACAGCCCGCGTCCTGGAACTGAGGGCTTTGGAACTGAGACCCGGGGCACCAAATTAGGGGCGTGGGTTCCCCACGACGGTGGGGCACAAGGCAGACACAGCACCCCAAAGCCGTTGAGGTGTACCCTACCATCCCCGCTCTGCTCCCTGTCCCACGGGGTGGAAAATCAGCTCCCCAAGGGCTCTAGGAAAGATCTCTGGCGCCACCTAGCGACTTGACCCCAGCACAGGCTACTGAAGGAGCTAGTGGCCAGCTGGGGAGTTAGCCCACAGCGGGCCCCTTCCGAACAAGTAGTCTGAGCCCACAGGGAGAGCGAGCACCCACAGCCGGGGCAGACCAGGCGCGCAGAAGAGTGTGCCTGAGACCAGACGCGCAGGGAGTGTGTCCCACATCACCATTTTAGAACAGGGACATTTCTTCAGTAAAGACTACCTGCAGAAGGCTTCCTCAGGAGCCAGAGGTGAGCGGGGGAAGTTCGCCCACGCCAGACCCCCTCTGGCCTGCAGTCCAAGCCCAGAGGGGAGCAGGAACCCACCGCCGGGGCAGACCAGGCGCACAGGGGAGTGTGTCCCCACATTGGCATTTTAGAACAGGGACCCTTCTCCAGTAAAGGCTGCTTGAAACTGACAGATGACTCCTGGAAGAACCAGAGGGGAACAGAGAAGCCCACCCAAGATGCCGGCCAGTCCCAACAACACAGTGTCCCAACGCATACGGCAAATTAGAAAACAGACAGTAGTGAGGAGAAGAACCACACGCAACCTAGCAACTCTCCAGAGAAAAAGCACACCACAAAAAGAAAGCCAGCCCCCAGATTGCAAAGACAATAACTTGGAAGAATTTCTGAGCCTTCCAGAAAGAGAATTTAAAATTGCCGTGATTAAAAAACTGACAGAAGTCATAAAGGAAAACAATGATAAGGGAAAAATAATCAACGATCAGAAGAATGCAATTGAGTCCCTAGAGAGGGAAAACAATGGTCAGAAGAAAGAAATTGAGTCCCTAAAGAGGGAAGTAAAAGAAATGCAGGAGATCAAAGAATTAATGGAAGAACTAAAGAATTCTGGGAAAAGCAATGAAAGCAGAATAGATGAAATGGAAGAACGAATAAGTAATCTTGAAGACACAGAAATAAAAAGAACCAAAACAGAAAAGGAAAGAGAAGTACGAAGGAAAAAGAACGAAGAAAGATTTCGGGAACTATCTGACTCCATGAGGAAAGGAAATATAAGAGTTATAGGAATACCAGAAGGAGAGGAGAGAGATGTAGGAACAGAGAAAATATTCAAAGAGATAATTGAAGAAAACTTCCCAAATGTGAAGAAGGAGCTGAAAATTGATATACAAGAAGCAAGAAGAACACCAAACTTCCACGACGAAAGGAAAAATACAGCAAGACACATAATAGTAAAGCTCCCAAGAATCCAGGACAAGGAAAAAATAATGAAGCTGGCAAGAGGGAAGAAACAGATAACATTCAAAGGAAAACCAATCAGGCTGACATCAGACTTCTCCGAAGAAACACTACGGGCAAGGAGAGAGTGGAGGGACATAGTCAACAGACTCCAAGAAAACAGATGCCAACCAAGAATACTCTATCCCGCAAAGCTCTCCTTCCTCTTTGAAGAAAGAATATGGACCTTCCCAGACAAACAGAAACTCCGGAATTTCATTGCAACTAAACCCCCACTCCAAAAAATACTACAAGGAGTCCTAAAGCCAGAACCTCAGAGCGACGAATAACAATGAAAGAAGGCCAAAAAAAAAAAAAAGTTATTAAAAGAATAAATAAATAAAATCAAAGGAAAGACAAACACAATGGCAAATACAGATGTTAACATATCAATATTAACTCTAAATGTAAATGGACTAAACTCTTCAATAAAAAGACACAGAGTTGCAGCCTGGATTAAGAAACAAAACCCAACCTTTTGCTGTCTCCAGGAAACACATTTAGCTACAAAAGATAAAAATAGGCTCAAAGTTAAAGGATGGAAAACAATCCTACAAGCAAATGGACCAAAAAAGAAAGCAGGAACAGCTATACTTATATCAGATAAAACAGATTTCAAACTCAAAAAGATAAAAAGAGACCCCAATGGTCACTACATTATGATCAAGGGGACAATACTTCAAGAAGAAATAACACTCATTAACATATACTCACCAAACGAAGGAGCACCAAAATATATCAGACAACTGTTGTCCTCTCTGAAAACAGACATCAGAGAAAACACATACGTAGTGGGAGACTTCAACACACCACTATCAACAATGGATAGATCAACAAGACAAAAAATAAGTAAAGAAACCAAAGCTCTAAATAAGGACCTAGAGCAATTAGGCTTAACAGACATCTATAGAACACTAAACCCCCAAAAAACGGAGTACACATTTTTCTCAAGCGCACACGGAACATTCTCCAGGATCGATCACATACTGGGGCACAAGACAAACATCAACAGATACACCAAGATTGAAATCATATCAACTATCTTTTCTGACCATGAAGGCATCAAACTAGAAATAAACCATAAAAAGAAGGCAAGGAACTTTCCTACCTCATGGAGATTAAAAACCACACTACTGGAAGACCATTGGACTAATGAGGAGACCAAAGAAGAAATTAAAAAATTTTTTGAATTGAACGAAAAGGAGGACACTAATATCCTAAATGTATGGGATGCAGCAAAAGCAGTAATAAGAGGAAAATATATAGCAATAGAAGCTCACATCAAGAAACAAGAAAGAACGCAAAGAAACAACCTCATCTCGAAGCTCAAAGATCTAGAAAAAGAACAACAAAAAAACCCCAAAACCAGTAGAAGAAAAGAAATAATAAAAACCAAAGCAGAAATAAATGAAATTGAAACTAAAAAAACAATCCAAAAGATCAATGAAACCAAGAGCTGGTTCTTTGAAAAAATAAATAAAATAGACAAACCCCTAGCCAGGCTCACAAAGGAAAAAAGGGAGAAAGCACAAATAAACAGGATCATCAATGAAAGAGGAGAAATCACAACGGACACAGCAGAAATCAAAAGAATAATCAGTAACTACTATGAACAGTTATATGGAAACAAGTTTAACAATCTAGAGGAGATGGACAAATTCCTACAACTCTACAATCACCCAAAGCTAGATAAAGAAGAAATAGAACACCTAAACAGACCAATTACAATTAGCGAAATTGAAATGGTAATCAAAAACCTCCCCAAAAACAAAAGGCCAGGACCTGATGGATTTACAAATGAATTCTACCAAACATTCAGAGACGAATTAGTGCCTATCCTTCACAAACTCTTCCAAAAAATTGAGAAGGAAGGGACAATACCAAACACGTTTTATGAAGCCAAAATTACACTAATACCAAAACCGAACAAGGACAACACAAAAAAGGAAAACTACAGGCCAATCTCCCTAATGAACACTGATGCAAAAATCCTCAATAAAATTTTAGCTATCAGAATCCAACAATGTATCCATAAGATAATTCACCACGACCAAGTTGGATTCATTCCAGGGGCACAAGGATGGTTTAACATCCGAAAATCAATCAACGTTATCCAACACATCAACAAAAAGAAATATAAAAACCATATGATAATATCAATAGATGCTGAGAAAGCTTTCGACAAAGTGCAACACCCATTCATGATAAAAGCCCTTGAAATTCTTGGGATACAAGGAACATACCTCAACATCATAAAGGCCATCTATGACAAGCCAACAGCCAGTATCATTCTCAATGGTGAAAAGCTGAAAGCAATTCCATTAAGATCTGGAACAAGACAAGGATGTCCACTCTCACCATTGCTTTTCAATATAATACTGGAAGTCCTAGCCAGGGCAATAAGACAAGAGAAAGACATCCAAGGAATCCAAATAGGAAAAGAAGAAGTCAAACTATCACTATTTGCAGACGATATATTATACATAGAGAACCCCAAAAACTCCACAGAAAAGCTAATTCAACTCATCAATCAGTTCAGTAAAGTGGCAGGATACAAAATCAACACGCAAAAGTCAGTAGCCTTCCTATACACAAACAATAAATCTGAAGAAGAAGAAATCAAAAAGACCATCCCTTTTGTTATTGAAACAAAAAAAATCAAATATTTGGGAATAAATCTAACAAAAGAGGTAAAGGACCTATACAAAGAAAACTATAAAACACTGTTAAAAGAAATAGAAGAAGACACAAAGAAATGGAGAGACATCCCCTGCTCATGGATTGGAAGAATAAACATTATTAAAATGGCCATCCTACCAAAAGCAATATACAGATTCAATGCTATTCCAATCAAAATTTCAATGTCATTCTTCAAAGAAATAGAACAATTATTGATGAAATTCATATGGAATCACAAAAAACCCCGAATAGCCAAAGCTCTCCTGAAAAAAAAAGAAGGGAATGGAGGCATCACACTCCCAGACTCCAAACTATACTACAAAGCCATAATCATCAAAACTGCATGGTATTGGAACAAGAACAGACATACAGACCAATGGAATCGAATAGAAAATCCAGAAATAAACCCACAGATTTATGGTCAACTAATCTTTGACAAAGGAGCAAAGAATATGCATTGGAGCAAAGAAAGTTTGTTCAATAAATGGTGCTGGGGAAACTGGGTCGCTACATGCAAAAGAATGAAGCTTGACCACCACCTCACACCATACACAAAAATCAACTCAAAATGGATTAAAGAACTAGACATAAGACCTGAAACCATAAAATATATAGAAGGAAATATAGGCGAAACACTACGTGATTTGCACATCAAAGACATCTTTACAGACACATCACCCAAAGCAGTGATAGTGAAGGCAAAGATAAACAGCTGGGACTACATCAAATTAAAGAGCTTTTGCACAGCAAAAGAGACAATAACAAAAACAAAGAGAAACCCCACCAACTGGGAGAACATTTTTGCACCCAACACTAATGATAAAGGACTGATCACAAAAATCTGCAAAGAGCTGATGAGACTCAATAACAACAAAGAAAATAATCCAGTCAAAAAATGGGCAGAAGAGCTTAAAAGAAACTTCTCTGAAGAGGAAATGCAAATGGCCAACAGGCATATGAAAAAATATTCAACATCACTTGTCATCAGGGAAATGCAAATCAAAACTACCATGAGATACCATCTTACACCAGTGAGAATGGCACATATTAAAAAAACTAGCAACAACAAATGTTGGCGAGGGTGTGGAGAAAAAGGAACTCTTCTGCACTGTTGGTGGGAGTGCAAACTGGTCCAACCACTGTGGAAAGCTGTATGGAGATTTCTGGACCTACTAAACATAGAGCTTCCATATGATCCAGCAATTCCACTCCTAGGTATTTACCCAAAGGACACAGAAACATCAATTCCAAAGAACACCTGCACCCCTATGTTTATAGCAGCACTGTTTACAATAGCTAAGCTTTGGAAACAACCCAAATGCCCAAAAATAGATGACTGAATCAAGAAGATGTGGTACATATATACCATGGAATATTACTCAGCATTCAAAAAAGATAAACACATGCAATTTGCAGCAACATGGATGGCGCTGGAAGGGATCATGCTCAGCGAAATAAGCCAAAAAGAAAAAGAAAAATACCGGATGGTCTCACTCATAGCAGGAATCTAGAAAACTTAAATAAGGGACCAGGAAAATGAACAACTATAAGAAAGTGAAAATCAAAATCAACAAAAAACTATGAACCAGAGACACTTTTAGGGGGGCGGGGGTGGGAGGGGAGGGATTGGGGTCAGAATGGGGGGGCTGCAATTGTATGGGGAATATAACAATAAAATTTATTAAAAAAAAAAAAGAATAACTATAAAAAAAAATCAAAATCAACAAACAACTATGAACCAGAGACACACTTGGGGGGGGCGGCGGGGGAAGGAGGGATTGGGGTCAAAATCAGGGGGCTGCAATTGTATGGGGAATATGAAAATAAAAAAAAATTAAAAAAAAAAAAAAGAAACTAGACTCTTTGCCTTACCTGTATTGTTTCCTAGTTTTATTAAAGTTCCTTCCCATTAAAGTCTCCTATGTTTTGTGTTGATGCGGCGGATGGCAGAACCCATGTAGAATAGGCAGGTTTGCGGGGTTTGGGCTGCCCCTCTCCCTGTCCTATAACAGATCTGCCTTAAACAGACAGTAACTATAGATCCCTCCCTTGGCTCAAGTGACAGCAACACCAAGGGAAGTTTAAGCCCTTGGCAATCTATCTACTGCTGCAACCTCCACCACCACATATGTCCAGTCTTCTTTCTGTAGGGTGGGTTCTTGGACCACTACCCCACATTTGCTTTTGAGTACCAGTCATCCTGAATGGTGATGAGGTTTCAAACAATACAGCAACAGAAAGCATAGCATCCAAGACCAGTAATCTAAGCTGAAACCCTATGACCTGCAATCCTAATATAAGATCATCATATCAGAGAGTATTGGGAAACAAGAGTTTAGAAAGAAATAATCATGAAATAACCATAGAAATAATCACAGAACATCAAACATAATAAGACCGAGGAACTCATACCAATCAATGGATCAAGACAAAATCCTTGGAAAAATCCCTACCAAAATATGACAATAAGACTTCAGAATAGTGAAAATGATACTTATTGAAATCAGGAGAGCAGTGGATGAACAAAATGAGAAATACAACAAGGACAGATAAAGTAAGAAAAAGCTCCGAACAGAAATCACAAAGATAAAGAATGCAATAGTTGAACTAAAAATACAATAGAGGAGCTCAACAGTAGACTGAATGAGGCCAAGGAACAAATCAGCAAGATGTGAAATAGGTTAGTGGAAAGCATGCAAATAGACCAACAAAAAGAAAAGAGAATTTTAAAAAATGAAGATAACATAAGAGACCTAAGAGACAGCATCAGAAGGAACAACATTCACATCATTGGGGCTCCAAAAGGAGAAAAAAGAGAGGCAGAAATAACCTCCAGAAAATTGTAGAAGGAAACAGATATCCAAATTGAGGAAGCTCAAAGAGTTTCAAACAAAATAAGCCCAGAATCACATCAAAACACACTATAATTAAAATGGTAAATATTAATGATAAGAAGACATTATCCTAAAATCTACTAGAAAAAGGCAAAGTCATTTATAAGGGCACCTCCATAAGATTATCAGTGAATTTCTCAGCAGAACACTCATAGGTCAGAAGAAAATGATATGAAATATTTAACAGACTGAAAGGAAAATATCTACAAGACTCCTCTAACCAGTTTGATTAATACTAGGAATTGGACAGATCAACCAAACAGAAAACATACTAGGAAACAACAGTCTTAAACAAGGAATTAGAATAGAATAGATGAGCAAGAATAAACATATGGGACTACATCAAATTAAAAAACTATTGCACAGGAAAGACACTATCATTAAACCAAAAAGACACTCTTCCAAATGGGAGAAAATATTTACACATCATACATCTGCCAAAGGGCTAGTATCCAAAATCCGCAAAGAATTCATATAACTCAACAAGCAAACAAATAACCTAATCAAAACAAGGGCAGAAGAGCCAAATAGACACTTCTCAAAGAAGACATGCAGATGTCAAACGGGCACATGACAAAAATGCTTATCATCACTTATTATCGGAGAAATGTAAGTCAAAATCAAAATGAGATACTACTTCATATCTATGAGTATGCCCCCTATCTAAAACTCCAGAAATAAGTGTTGCCAAGGGTGTAGAGAAAAAGGCACTAGCATGTACTGTTGGTGGAAATGTAGAATACTCCAATCACTATGGAAAACAGTTTGGGGTTTCACAAACCGTTACAAGTAGATCTATCATATCATCCAGCAATCCCTCTACTAAGCACTATCTGAAGAATATATAAACACTAATTTGATGGGATGTATGCACTTCTCAGTTCACTGCAGCAGCACTTACAATAGTCAAACTATAGAGACGATCTAAGTGGCAAATAACAAATGAGAGGATAAAAAGGGCATGGTATATATACACACTGGAATGCTACACAGCTATTAAAAAAAAGATGAAATTTTGGCATTTGGGACAACATGAATGGAAGTGGAGGGGATTATACTAAGATGAATATATCAGGAGAAAGACAAATACCATAGAATTTCACTCATATGTGGAATATGAAGAAATAAAACCATGGAACGGTCACAAACAAAACAAACCCTGGAAATCTGAGAACTGAGGCTACCAAAAGGAAAAGAATGGGGGGGCATGAGAGCAAAGAGGGGGAGGGATAAACTATGTTGGGGGATTTATAGGTGCTTTGGTGGTAGTCATGGTGAGGTTAGCATGCATTTGTAGACATGCAACCTCTACCTCTAACATACGGTGTTATAACCCAATGTTACTTCAATAAAGATGAAAATTAATTTAATAAATTTCCTCATAGTCACTTTTGAATAATTAGGTTATGTCTTCTGTGAAGGAATATATTCAAGTCTTGCATCAGTGGGTCAAATAAATCATTGTTTTTTATTAATGTTTGTGACACATGTCCTTGTGGCCTGTACTAACCTAATAGATGGAGCAAATCAGTTAGGACCAGCCTTGCCTATACCAAATGAACTAATTTATAAACAATCCCATGCTGGTCCCATTTCTGCTCCCCACTCAATAAGCCAGGATAGTAGGATCACCTAAATGGCTTAAGTGTTTATTTTTAATATGTACAGACCTTACCAAGAGTTTTTATTTATTTTTTTAAAGATTTATTTATTTATGCATAAGAGCTGGAGTACTGGCCAGAAGTGCAGGAGGGAATGTGAGAGGATTCACCAGAGACAGAGTGGGGAACAGAACAGGCAGATTGACTGAAATAGACTGCTGAGAGGAGCAGCGGGCAAGACAGGAGAAAAGAGGTCTTCTGCGCCATGTGGGTTGCTTCCTGGCTGGCCAGGGATCGAACTCATGCTGCAGAGGCTGTGGATTGCTTCACAGTGCTGTACCTAACCCCTTGTGCCAGCAGGAAGGCCCATACCAAGAGCTTTTACTAACCTCATCTCTCATAGTCCTCTTCCTAAATCTTCAAGAGAATTTTATACTAAGGAACCTGAGACTAAGAACTAGCAAAACTAAAACATATCTTTCAAAAGCGGCAGAGGTGGGACTCAAAGCACCCAGTGTCATCAGAAAGATAATGCATTGCTCATTTCTACCCACCACAGCTACCTGTATAGGAAACTGATTGCTCTGTCCTGAAGTCTGCCCTGAGTCAATACAGTCTTTTATTTTTTTAATTTTTTTTTTTTAATTTTTAAAGACTATACTGAGCTGAGGCTGCTCCATCTTCATTTTTTCTCAGGAAACTTAAGTTGGCTTCAACATTCTCCTTTCAATTAGAAACAGCTACAAGTAACACATGAGCAAAACAGACTATCTCATAGTAACTAATTTAGTCAAAACCATTAGCTGTGTTCCAAGCACTGTGCTGGGTACTGGGAGAAGAAGAAGTAAGAACTGTTGTGTCCAACCTCTCTAGAGTAGAAAAAGGAGTAAGAACTGTTGTTTCCAACCTCCTCCAAGTAAGAATTGTGGTTTCCAACCTCCCCTGCATCAGCACCACCACCAGGAGTTTTTCATCCAGGACACAGACTTACATTATTTCAATTCCAGGTGTTGCTTCCTGAGAGGGGGTACTAACTACAAGGTTATTATAAGACATCAGAACTCTTCTGACAAAAGTAGCCCTAGTGGAGTTCTGCGAAAGCAAGTCAAGTTTTAATTACTGTTCCAGGCAAAGGAAATCAGTAGACATTCTGCAAGCAGGAAACAACGTGCAGTGAAGAGGAGCACTCAGCAGTTGAAGGTTAATAATAAATGAAGCATGGGGCATGACGTGGGTCAGAGAGTTAGCAACAAAAATCATAGCTTCCATGGCATATGTGCTTGCCATATGCCAGGCTCTATAATAAGAACCTTACTGACAGATAATAATTTAATTCTAAGGACAACTGAGGTAAACATCATTATTATCTCCACTTTTCAGATAAGAAAAGTAAGGTTCAGAAAGGTTGAGTTACTTACACAAGTTCCCACAGCTAATAATAACTGGCAGTGTTGACATTTAAATCTACGTGATTTCAAACTATTAACCAATTCCACACTGTTCTTTCAGGTAGGAAACAGGTCTGAAGAACACTGTACTTCATCTTAGCCAACAGCAATAATCAGAAACTTTTTTTAAAAGATTTATTTATTTATTTATTTGTTTGTTTGTTTATTTATTTATTTATAGAAGAAACGGGGTATAGGCCAGAAGTGCAGGAGGGTGAGAGGATCCACTAGAGACAGAGCAGGGAACAGAATAGGCAGATCTACTGAAATACACTGCTGAGGGGAGCAGCGGTCGAGACAGGAGAGGTCTGCTGCGCCATGCGGGACCCTTGCCAGCCGGCCAAGATCAAACCCACGCTGCAGAGGCTGCAGACAGCTTCACGGCGCTTGCGCTCAACCGCCTGTGCCACCAGGGGAGGCCCAGTAACTTATATATTTTTTTTTTTAATAAAGGCCCAGATCATAAATATTTTAGCCTTTGTGGGACTTATGGTCTCTGTTACAACTACTTAACTCTGCTACTGTAGCCAGAAAACAACCATTGGCAGGCCTCCCCTGGTGGCGCAGTGGTTGAGCACTGGGCTGCAAAGCTGCCCGCAGCCTCTGCAGCGCCGTTCCAATCCCCAGCCACCAGCGAGGGTCCCGCATGGCGTGACAGACCTCTCCTGCCGCCCGCTGCTCCCCTCAGTGTGTATTTCGTCAGTCTGCCTGTTCTGTTATCCACTCTGGTGAATTCTCTCACCCTCCCGCACTTCTGACTGTTCCCAGTGCTTGTATAAATAAATAAATAAATCTTAAAAAAAAAAAAAAAGAAAACAACCATTGGCAATACATAAATGAATGAATGGCTGTGTTCCAAAAAAACCTTTATTTACAAAAACAGCTTTCAAAGTAGATTTGGCCCATGCATCATAGTTTGCCAACTCCAGACAATTAGGAAACCATTAAAGCGTTTTCAGCTAGGGATAGAGAGGATCAGTTTTGGACAAGGCTGCTCTGTCAGGATCATACCAGGAGCATCACTCAGGCCATCCCAGTCTAGATGGAATGGCAGCTTCCAGCAAGTATCAGCAACTGAGATTGTGTGGCCTCCAATTTAACTTCCCACTCATTTTACCCCTTTATTCTACTGTTTAGGTACTAGAGATAAAAGAGCAAGCGCAAATAAAGTTGCTTATCTCAATGATGTTTACATTCTGGTGGGCGGAACACACACATACACACACGCACACACACATACATAGCTACGATGTGTGGTGTGAGGTTATGATAAGTGCTTGGAAAAGAGCAAATCAGGGATAAAGAGCACTGGGGGTAATTTTATATGAAGTAGTTAGGAAAATCACTTTGATAATAGGACACCTGAATGAAGACTTGAAGGAAATGAATGAATCAGTAGTGGGAGTATTCCTGGACCATTTGAGAAACAGCAAGGGCATTGATATGACTGGAGTTGAGTGACGATGGCTAGGGTATGTGTAGGGTAAATGAAGTTATTGGGCTTTTTTCCACCTTCCCCTAGCTAGCCTCGACAGCTGCCACCTGCAGCCTATGCAAAAAGCACTACGGAGTGTGAGCACAGGACACACACACCTGTAATTATGGACACTTGAGCCCAAAGAGCATGAGAGTGTGCATGTGTAAATGCTCACACCTGTGCCTAGAGGAGAGGGCGAAAGCCAACGGTGGCAGCATGAGGAGGAGAAACACTCTGAGGCAAAACCACGAGATGTCACTAGACTGACAATACCAGAGATGTCAGAGAAAGAGCGAAAAGATTCGTGGGGGGCTGGGAGGCTTGGTTGTTTGCCTGCCCCCAGCACCCCTCTGCCTGGCCAGTGCAGGCCTCCTTGCATGCCAGCCTCCCTTCCTGGTGTGCCTGTGTAACTGGTTCCCTGCTCCAACATTGAATTCCTGTAAAATCTATCGAGAGAAAACCTGCTCTGTGCCTTCCTGGCACTACACATGAACACTGGAGGACTCTCCTTTCCATCTGCCCAAATCCACAGAGAACCTGCCCTGTGCGTGCTTGTACTGCACTGTGATAGGAGGTGAGGTCAGGCAGTTAGCTACAGGTCAGATCAAAATAAGGTTAAAAGCAGGATATTTAAAAAGTTTGAGGCCTGGTGTAAGGCATAGCTTTCATTGGTGGCTTAATTTGGATCCGCAAGGTTTGTAACATAATAGATTAGTTTTGGTAGACACAGGGTGTGGAAGCTATCCTTGGTAAGTACGGTGTTACTTGGTAAATGAATTGTTTCCCAGGAGATCAGACTGTTGTCTCAGATAAATTGACTTGCAGAAATTTCCTGAAGCAAAAAGTGAAGTTATTTATTGGCTTACAGTCTTATCTTTCCTGGGCAAGATGTTCCTGGAACAAATAACTAAGTCATGTTGACACAGATGTAATCTCAGTTCTTAGTCTCAACTGCTGCATCATGCTGATGTAGGTGGACAGATGTCCCACATGTTTAAAAACATTGTATCATGATATTGAGACAGGTGTGTGTGAGACAGTTCTCTGTTAATAGTTGCCCACAGGGCCTCCCCGGTGGCGCATCGGTTGAGCGCTGGGTTGCGAAGCTGCCCGCAGCCTCTGCAGCGCTGGTTAGATCCCCGGCCACCGGGTGAGGGTCCTGCATGGCATGCAGACCTCTCCTGCCGCCCGCTGCTCCCCTCAGCAGTGTACTTCGTCAGTCTGCCTGCTCTGCTCTCCGCTCTGGCTCTGGTGAATTCTCTCACCCTCCCGCCCATCTGGCCTGTACCCCAGCTCTTGTATAAATAAAATAAATCTTTAAAAAAAAAATAGTTGCCCACATACCCAAGATGAGAGCGATAGCCTACCCAAAACCAGTTTAAGCCAGTTGGAGCTAGGAGGGCACCTAACCTGACCTAAAAAGAACCCAGCAGCAGTATAAAATGTCATTATACTATGTGCGGGGCCTCCCTGGTGCCGCAGGCGGTTGAGCGCAGTGCTGTGAAGCTGTTCGCAGCCTCTGCAGTGCCAGTTCGATCCCCACCAGCCTCAGAGCAACCCACATGGCGAGCAGACCTCTCCTGTCTCGCCCGCTGCTCCCCTCAGCAGTGTATTTCATCAGTCTGCCTGTTCTGTTACCCGCTCTGTCTCTGGTGAGTCCTCTCACCCTCCCGCACATCTGGCCTGTACCCCGGTTCTTGTATAAATAAATAAATCTTTAAAAAAAAAAACGTCATTATACTATGTGACAGGAAAGCCTAGACCATATAAAGTAGGGAAAAGGATAGCACCCAGATTCCAGGAAAGCCCCTACAATTTCCCAGAAAACAACTGAATATTCTCCTCTACAATATAGACCCCCCCCATAAAAATCCCTGGAATTGTGAACAAGGGAGCTGGCTGGCTTGTGGGGTAGCCTCCTTTCCATCTGCTTGGCTTAATAAATTAGCTTTGCTTTTATCTGTGAGACTTGCATCTGATTTGTCGTCATAAAGTCCTGGAACCCACCCACCTGATAAGGGTGTGCCAGACCCCTAATGTCAATATGTATAAATTGCATTTCAAAGTGCAAAAGACCACGATGCTAATTAATATTAAACTGAGCATCTGTGCTAAGTGATTTCCATGCATCACCCAATTTAGTGTTCAGCCACAGGTACTGCTTTCCAAAATAATAGACGATGAAACTGAGGCACAGAGAGTTAACATGCCTGTGGTCACACAGCTGGAAAGTGAAAGAACGAGGATTAAAATCCAGGTCTTTTTTCCCTCCCACAATCCAGATGCTGAGCCACTGCAAAACACTGTTTCCTATAAAGCAAAACTAGGCCAAAACCAGCACGTTTCCAACTGTTAAATTGAACAAGGAGGACATTAGACTGTTGGCGGCTCTAAAGCTGTGGCACCTCAGTAAAAGCAAACCGAATTCTAGGCCTGTAAATGCCTCAAGGTTACAAAATTGAATCGTAGGGATAATCAATCACAAACAGCCAATTAGGCTTTAAGCTATTGCTAATCAATAATTTCCTTACTTTGTTTCTGCCTTTTCTCCATAAAAGTCTCTCCAGAGGTCCTATTCATGGAGTGTCCCTAACCACTTCCAGTTTGGTCTCCTGGATTCTAATTTTTTTTTTAAAGATTTATTTATTTATGCATACAGGAACTGGGGTAGAGGCCAGAGATGCGGGGGGTGAGTGGATTCACCAGAGACAGAGTGGGGAACAGAACAGGCAGACAGATGGAAATACACTGCCAAGGGGAGCAGCGGGCGAGTCAGGAGAGGTCTGCTGGGCCATGTGGGTCACTTCCCTGGCCGGCCGGGGAATCGAACTCATGCTGCAGTGGCTGCGCACAGCTTCATAGATTGCGTCTTAACCACTTGCAACACCAGGAAGGCCCCGGATTCTAATATTTTTTGTTAAATAAACTCTTAAAATTTCAATGTGCCTCAGTTTATCTTTTAACACAATATTTAAAGGAAACTAATCTGTGATTATGTGAAAATTCTTATTCTTGGCTCTAAATGTGCAAATTATTTATTAGAAATGGGAGAAGATAAGAAAGGAATCTGGGTTTTGTTTTTTAATAGTTGGTCTCTTCCTCATAGAAAGGAATGAGTCATTGCAATTTGGAAAGTGTAGGGGAGGAAAATTTCTTTTTCCTCTACCCTTTAAAGTTCTCAACTACACAAAAAGTAGGTTAGCAAGAAAAAGCATGCACATTTGTTTAATATAATTTGAATGTTACCCAGAGCCTTCATACAGAAACAAAGACCTGAAGAGACAGTTAAACTTGGATTTTTATGTTACATTTGAGAAGAGTGGACGTTCAAGGAAAGATGTGACAGGAAAAAGGGAAGTACAGTAAATGGGTGTAGGGTAAAGAAAATATCAGGCTTTTCTGTCCTTCCGCCATCAGGATAGATGATGGATCCTTGTCCTGAATGCATGCCTGATGGTGGGCACCTGGAGTAGGGTGTGGGCATAGGTAGATGGGATTCACCTGGGCTAAGACTGGGTTTTCAAGGGTGGCATCACGGGGATGCCAGCAGCAGCAGCAGAAGCCGAAGCAGAAGCCGAGAAGCAGCAGAACGAACGCCAGAATGTCCAGATAGAGTGAAGACTTGCTGGGGGCTGGGAGGCTGCCTGCCAGCCAGCACCCCTGCCTGCCATATGCCTGGTGAACCCCAATAAAAGACCTGCAAAAAAGCCACTGAGGACTCTGACTCCTCCTTTACCCGGTCTGCATGGGATCAGAAAACCTGCCCTGTGGTCCGTGCTGACCTTTACAATTGGCATAAGTCGGCAGACAGGCATTGGAGCCCTCAGAAGACCTGGAGGGACTAAGGGGTAACTGTGTTTACCTGTGATGACGCTGGAGACGCCATGGCGGCACAGAAGATGGATACAGTCCGGGAGCTCCAGGACGGGACCTGGCATGAAGGAGACGCCCAAGAGGACCAGCCGACGACACCCGAAAAGACCGGCCAATGACCCCTGAGGCAGCAGAATCGTCGGGGAGGAGAGGACCACTATTCAGCGCTCGCTGGTGCTGATGCAGGGAGAGGCCAATGGACTTCAACTGATGGACATGGACTGATAAACTTGGACTGACAATCCTGCCAGAAAGCAGAGGACCTTGGCAGGTTATGTGTTTTTGTTTTTTTTTTTTTTTGAGAGTCTGTGGGTGGCCAGTGGGCCTTGATGGCCAAAAGCAGCCTGTGCATGCCCAGCAGCCAGGTGGAGGAGAAAAGCCAACTGAGAAGGCAAAAGCTGGTGCTGATGCTACGTTGAGAAGCCCTGAGTGGCTGTTAAGCAGCCTGAGTATGCTGAAGCCCTGTGAGTCTCGTAAAATCACCTGTGGGTGATGCCCTGCTCATTCTTGAGTGAGGGTGAGGAGCTGAGGAACCCGTCCTTGGGGGACGGGTGGGGAACGTGGCTTGGGGTGGAGCCCAAGCCGAATGCAGAGTTTGGATCCCCGACCCATGTGCTTGTGCAGTGGGTTGGCCTGATTGCAGGGGTCTGCGAGTCGCATGGGTGGCCATGAAGGCCGAGTGTTGGAGCGACTGCAGACAGAAACCCTGAGGGTTGGGATTACCCCCCAACAAAATAGAATCGCCAATCCCAGAGCTAGTGCATCCTGGGGGTGGATGCGGTGTGTGGCTTGTAGCCGAGACTACAGCCAGAGAAGGCCAGGAAGCCTGACGGCTCCTGTTGTGATATAGTAGATGCCGTGAGTGATTCCCCTCCCTCGTATGAGCAGTGCCTTCGGCAGCAGATTTGGTGGCTCATCTGCTGGTACCAATAATTGTCTTTTGCGCTAGGTTGGTGCCCTGCCTGGACTTATTTGTGTTCTGCTGTATTTTGTTATATTTGATGTATTTGCTTTTGTGGGCCATGGCTGCATTGTTTGTTTGCTTAGAAAAGTGTATATATATGTATAGACTGTATGGCAGAAAACCCTGAGGGGGTGGACTGTAGGGTAAAGAAAATATCAGGCTTTTCTGCCCTTCCGCCATCAGGATAGATGGATCCTTGTCCTGAATGCATGCCTGATGGCGGGCACCTGGAGTAGGGTGTGGGCATAGGTAGATGGTATTCACCTGGGCTAAGACTGGGCTTTCAAGGGTGGCGTCATGGGGATGCCAGCAGCAGCAGCAGAAGCCGAAGCAGAAGCCGAGATGCAGCAGAACGAACGCCAGAGTGTCCGGATAGAGTGAAGACTTGCTGGGGGCTGGGAGGCTGGCAGGCCTCCCAGCCCCCCAGCCAGCACCCCTGCCTGCCATATGCCTGGTGAACCCCAATAAAAGACCTGCAAAAAAGCCACTGAGGACTCTGACTCCTCCTTTACCCGGTCTGCATGGGATCAGAAAACCTGCACAGTGCGCGGTCCGGCCCTTTACAATGGGGGAAACCTAGCAAGGCCTATTTGTTCAGATTCCTCTGCGTCCCTCTCTTTTCAGGAAATACGGATGCTCCTTTACTCTGGGTACAGCAATGGTACCTCTCACATGAAGGTTTTACAACCTGCTTGAGGGGAAGGTCAGAAAGTCTTTCTGTACCTGCCATTTCTCAAATTACTTCAGCTTAAAATATTCGACAAGCTAAATGACGGGTCTCTCCAAGATGTTCAGAATAGGCCTTCCCAAGATGTGTCACTTTGGCATGTGGATATTTTGAGCTGAGGGTAATCAAAGCTCTGCAGGTTCGTGATAAACTATAACCACTCCCTTAACTAACTACAGCAAGGTGTAGGGTAAATGGAAGTTATCAGGATTTTTCTGCCCTCTCGCCATTAGCATCAGTGATCGACACCTGTGGTCTTACACGCGTGCCTGATGGCGGCACCTGGAGTGTGGCATGTGCATGTGTGAGTAGACGCACCTGAGGTGAGGGACCGCGCATGTAAGGGCAGCGGCAGAGGCCCAAGCTGCAGAGTGTAGTAGAGACCAGCAGAGACCACGAGAGAATGCCAGAGTCCAGAAAGAGTAAAGATTCACAGGGGCCTAGGAAGCCTCCCTGCCTACCCTGCACCTTGTTGCCTCACTACAAAATAGTGTAGAAGGGTCATTAAAAGCCTGAAAAAGCCACTCAGAGCTCCAGGACTCTCCTTCACCCATCTGCCCGGATCATAAAAAACCTGCTCTGTGCCTTCCTTGCACTACACATGAACACTGGGGTATCATCCAGAACTAGAATTTTTACCCAAAGTAAACTCTATCAGAGAAAGCAATCTCTATTGTTGTAGAAATGAATTCTAGCCTTTTACCCAGGCAGAGGAAGAACAAGCGGTATTTCAGGAATGGTGAGGTCAGGAGAAGCTTTATTACTCGTGCATGAGGTCCCAGACCTGGGTAGCCCCGTAAGGTCTGAGCACTGGCTTAAAGACCAAGGGTTCCTTTATACACGACTGTCTCAATATCTCTTACATTGATAGCATCATTTTTCAGCTGGCACAACCATTTGTGGCAAAGTCCCCAGACAAGGGGGGCTAGGCAAGGGGGAAGGATGCAGGCATTCGGGATGGCCTTGGAGAGAGAGACCATCTGGTTGGCTGCCCGACCTTGTAGATAAGAGTGTTGAGGCCCTGACCATGAATCTTGAAAAGGAAGGAGCTGTAAGTAAGCAAACTTGTTGATTATGCCTGCATTGGCTGGAAGTTCTGCTGGAATCTTTATTATGTTCATTTGCTCAATAATATATTTTCGCTTCACTATGGTAGGGCAAATATCTAACTAGAAAGCATCTGGTGTTCATCATGAGTCCTCCTCTCCTCATCATGTGAGTCCAGCTTCTCTCTCCTTAAGGCCCCAGGCCCCATCCCTTTCCTTAGCTCAGCATACATACACCCACATTTTGCCCTATTGGCTTTAGAATCCACATCCAAGTGGATTCTCCACTCATATGTAACTAAATATTATTTTCTCTAATCTATCTCATGTTAATTTGATTGCTCAACAAGACTAAGAACCCAGGGGAGTAGGGGGACAGTTCCTCTCTGCCCAGGAGTACAAAGGTGCCATATTTTAGGGTAGCATGTCCTGAATCCAGTCAAAGCAAAATATAAGGGGACTGTAGGGTCAATGAAGATTGCTCAGGCATTTGCGCCATTGGCTTCTGTGGCTATCACCTGAAGCCTTCAATGCATTGGTGCTTGGGAGCGTGGGCTCAGGGTATGGTGTGGGCATGCGTAAGAGGGCACACCTGAGCCAAGAGACTGAGCCTATAAGGGCAGTGGCAGAGGCCTGTGCAGTGGAGTGTGGTGGAGAATGGCTACGAGAGGAAAGAGCCTGTAGAGATTCCCAGGGGCCCCAAGTTGCTGGCTTCCTGCAGGCTTGTCTCCCCTCCGCAGTATTAGAAAACCTGTGGGGATGATGCCAAGGGCTCCAAGGTTCTCTTTTAAGCTGCCTGATCTGACGGTGAACCTACCCAGCCTGGGATGGTTGCAGAAAAGGGATGCACAAAAATTGAGGAGAAAATGGCTGTTGTATTTGTTTTTGTAGGTAACAGAGGGAGGGGTGAGTCCAGTAGGTAAAAAAAGACAACCACAAGTTCGGGAGCTCTCTTTGGAGGTTGGAAAGAAGAGAGGACAAACAGAACACAGTGTCAGATTGTTCAAGGGCAAGCTTCTCTCTGCCCAGCTCTACCCTTCCTTAGGATGGGGCAGGGAACCTGGATCCTCCCCTGTCCCTGGGGCTTACCGTGTTACAATAGGGATATACAAAAATAGTATATAATAAGATAATACAAAATAAATGCACTGTATCCTTAACATGTGCTAAATGACACACCTCATTTAACCTTCACATTCACCCAGTAAGGTAGGAATTAACTGTTATCTAGATAACAGTTTCTAGATAAGAAGTTGAGCCATTGAGCTTTTTAGGTTGCTTCAACCTCACCTCACATAGCTACCAAAAATATGAAAATAAAAACCTGCCTAATCTCAACACTTTGCTTTCCAAACATTAGGCCAGGTGTTGTCCTGACTACAGACCTGAGGAAATCGTCAGAATAAAATCAGAAATGAAGGCTCTTCCCACAGTCCACCAGTTCAAACACGCAGCTGCATTGATGCATTTAAACTCCAAAAGCATCAATTGCCAGAGGAGCCACAGTAGCAGTCTGCACCTTGCATTGCAGATACACATGGAAGGTGATCTCACCTAGGATTTTCTGATGTGAATAAAGGAAGTCAAAGAAGCTGGACTGAGTCACAAAATGTAAATTTAAAAAAAGAACCTCAAAAGGAGACCCTTGCATTCTTGTGGGGCCTCCTTCCAAGTGTCTGGAAATGAGGCAGAAGCCAAAGGAAGGGAACTCTATAATGCAAATGACCACAGCTCAGTGTTTAGAAAGACAGCCCAAAGGGATTAAATTTCCTCCTGCAAAGTTAGAGGGGATAAGAATAACAGTGAGCATTAATTGAGTATTTACTGCATGCCAGGCCCCTGCAGGGCTTTAGGTGCTTTATATACTTTATCTGATTTGATCTTCACCTGACTAGAGAAATCAACCCCACTTTAGAGTCAACGGAGAAACACAGACAACTGCTGTATTAACAAAACTCAAATCAGGAAAAGAAATATAAATGTGGCCTATAGATGTCTATACAGTTGTATAATTACTGGAGAAAGGAATTTTAAAATTTCACCAAAATAAGTCAAACTTTTTCCTTATTAAAATGAGTGGTAATTGTACCCTCCCACTCTCAAATTGTATATAGCATTTCTATCACATACATAGTTGGGGTATTTTTTGAATGCAGAATTGAGGCCATTGGAAGAGGAGGAGGGAAGAAAGTGGAGCAGGGGCCCCTGTGGTCTATGATAAAGGGTTATGGGTACTCTGGTGTGGGTGGTGTAGGGTAAGAGATTTAATCAGGCTGTTCACACCACTAGCCTCTGTGGCTGTCACCTACAGCCTTGACTGTTAATTCAGAAGGTGCCTGGGAGTGTGGTGCGGGGTACGCATGCCTGATTGTGGGCACCTGGAGCATGGTTGTGCACGCATGCCTGTGGACACCTGAGCCTAGAGGGCAGGGCTAGAGGGGCGATGTCACTCAGAGGAAGACGGCTACTAGAGGGAGATGGCTACGAGAGGACTAATGACTACAGAAGAGTGGAGACCAGGAGTGAACACCAGAGAGAGCCCAGAAAATGTGTAGATTAGCCGGGGGTGGGGGGTGGGGGCTCGGAGGCCTGCCAGCCTCCAGGGCCCTGGCCCCACTGCCTTGCCAGCTTGCAGGCTTGTCTCATTAGTGGGGTGGGGCGATGCACATTGAGTAGGTGTGAACCTGTTCCTCTGCATCATATACAGAGACATAAACCAATGTTACATCAAATAAATAAATACCTTTTAAAAAAGAGGAGCAAAAAACCCATAACACGGTAAAGCAGCTAAATTATTTCTGGATAAATGAATGTTTCTGGATAAATGAGTTAAAATATACAAGCAAGTACTGCATAAAATTCAAGGAAAAAGAGCTCCAAAACTAAGCAGCCCAAGAATCCACTGCTTAACAGAGAATGCTCTAGTGCAAAGCTGGGCTGGGGTGGGAAAGCCTCCTTAAAGCTAGTCTGACACAGTGGCAGGGCAGACAGCTCTGAACAAAACATCTTCCCAAAATAAACAGGTGGTGATGTAGCAGCAAGGTGGGGAGGGGAGGCATCTCCCTTGCAGCCATCAATCTTCATCAGGAGAAGAAAAGCAAATGCCAAGTCATCACTCAAGAAGCCTGTGGCACATGGAGCTTTGCTGCAAAACTGCCAGGCCAATCTTGTCCACCTGAGCTGCACACTCTGTGTAAGCCTGCTCTGAGATTCTGGTTTTAAATCCCAGCAGGCTGATGCCTCATGTGCTCTTCATACACAATTCTTCTTCAAAACAAATCATCTATAACATATGTCCTGCAGAATATTTTGAAGACAGTTTTATATTATTGGGTCCAAGGTGAATTATTCAGAGCATATTGTATTGGATGGTCACTAGAAAGTAAGGTGGGAGGAAGTACAGTGGAGAGAGCCCTCCTTCATGCTTTTAGCCCAGATAAACTCAAGACATGAAATGTTTTAAATACAACAAAATGAAAATGTTATAACTTAAGAAAAAACCATGAGAGATTATTAAACAATAAATTTAAGATGTTTGATCATAAATGTTTGGAACACTCGACACACACATGCACACACATTTGATTATCTATCTATCTATCTATCTATCTATCTATCTATCTATCTATCTATCTATCTATGTCTCTGAATTCCATATGATCTAGTTATTCCACTCCTAGTACCTATGTGGAGAACACAAAAGTGCTAATTCAAAGAGATATACATTTATCCCCATTTTCATCACAGCATTATTAACAATACTCATAACAAGAGTTGGAAGCAGTCTAAGTGTCCACTGGCAGATGACAGGACAGATATGTGTTATATATACACGATAGACTACTACGCTGATATTTAAAAAAAAAATGAGCTCTTGCCATTTGCAACAACATGGATGGACCTATAGGGTTTGATGCTAAGTAAAATAAGTCAGATGGAGAAAGACAAACATTGTATCATTTTCATTTGTATGTGGTACAAATGAAACAAATGTATTAAATAAAGCAAAAATAAATTTTTAGACTCTGAGACCAAATTACTGGTTATCAGAAAGGAAGGGGATGGGGGTGGGCTGAGTGGATAAAAGGGGTCAATTGCATGATGAAGGATGGAATTAGACTTCCACTGGTGAACACAATGTAGTATGTATAGACTTAGAATGATGTATGTATAGACTTATAATGACTTATATTGACTTATAATGATGAATACCTGAAACCGATATAATGGTACAGACCAATGTGATTTCAATTAAAAATTAAAATATATATATGACTGTAAGGTAAATGGAAATTGTCAGGTTTTTCTGCCCTTCCACCATTGGCGTCTAAGATCCACACTGTGGGCTCATGCATGTGCCTGATGGCAGACAACTGGAGTAGGGTGTGGGATGAGAAATTGGGCTTATAAGGATGGTGTCATGATGCCAGCAGCAGTGAAGAAGCAGAGACAGCGGGGAGACCATGAGAGAACGCCAGAGAGCCCAAAAAGAGTGAAGATTCCCCGTGGCCTGGGACGCCTCCCGGCCCCGCAGCCTGCCAAGTACCTGGTTGCCGCACTAGACATGATGTAGAAAACTCAATAAAAGCCTGAAAAAGCCACCGAGGGCGACAGGACTCTCTTTTACCCGTCTGGCCAATCACAGAAAACCTGTTCTGTGCCTTGCTGGCACTAAAATGACACATGGATTTATGCCTACTGTAACATTATATATTTCTATATACATCTATATAGAGATATAAATTTAATCTCTACAACTCCAGGAGGCTCATGTTCATGAATCTGTCCTATCTTTACAGAATCAAAGTGTAACATTGCTGTATTACATTTAATACTGTTGTAATACTATATTTAAACATATATATTGGGTTGTCAGAAAAATGATGACACATTTTTGCTTGAAAAACAAAAAATAAATACGCCATGACTTTAACAAAAACCCAAGAGTAATCTGACGAAGAGTCTCTCTCTGACCAACCGCTAATCAAGCTCCTTTTGAACTTTCTTTCAACTAAGCCCTGACTTTTGGACTTCCAAGTGTTGTCCAGTTTTATCTGGAATCCTCCTAAACTTGTTTAGCCATAATTTCTAAACCATAATATCCAGTCATCCTCAATAACTAAGCAGGTTATTTCTCTCTTATCCCCAGGTGATGTCTGATCACACTAGCTTACTTTCAGCAAGTGTTGTGGTGGGTTGTATTAGCCAGATCCTCCCCTTATCTCTGATGTTTCTCTTAGTCATTTTCCATCCATTGATCTGCTCCTTGACTACGAACTCCCCAGTTTTGCTTTATGAATCTGGAGTTGAACCCATTCGCTCTCCCTCACTGCAAAACTCCATTGTACTATCCCATAGCTATAGTAATGATCCAGAATAAAGTCTTTTTAATTTACTGTTCTTGAACAAGTGTTATGAATAAATTTTTTCTTTAACAAATCTCGGGGTGAGGAGAACCTCTAACAATGGTTGGCATAAACCATGCTACCAACAGACTTGATAATTTGGAATATTTGGACCAACTTCTTTTCAGATCTGGTGAATTGGTTAGGATTTTTAACCCTGCAATACAGCTGATGACCAGCAGAAATGAAGAGAGCCACAGAAGGCCAAGAACAGGAGAACAACCCATCTGCTTGCAAGACACTCTGGCCAGCAGTGCTCCTCATGTAGTGGACACCACTGATGCTGCACACTGTTGCTGAGCTGGCCAGGTGCCTGGGAGAGCACCCTGACTGGCTCTACCTCACTGAATTGCTCCGTCCAGTCTCAAAGTCCTGGGGCGGGCATATAGCTCTATGATGGAGTCAGATTATGCCTTTATGCCTGGCTGGGGGGAGGAAGAGGGAAAGAGGGAGAGATGAGGAGGAGGAGGGGGAGGAGGAGAGAGAGAGAAAGACAGAGAGAGAGAGAGAGAGAGAGAGAGAGAGAGGCAAATTTTAACTTTCTTAATGTAAGACAGGGCTCTGCATGACATGGAAGATTTCCAAAATCCCCAACAGCTGTGACAATGGAAACTGTTCACCACAGCATGTCTTAGCAATCCATAGTGGTTGAGAGCATGGGTACTAGTATCAAGATTTTCGGGCAAAATACTGGATACAGCATTCGCTAACCCTTTGGCCTCTCACCTCTAAGAGGTTCTCTGGAGAATTATACCCTAATGTTGAAAAGCAATCATTGGATGCAATGTTTCAACTTCTTCACAGACACAGAAGTGTGCTATCTATGTGCTCTACTTGGTTGAACTGAGAAACAAGTCACTCAAATAATTTTCCTTCGGTTTCTCTCACTGAACAACTTAGGAGAGTGACAAGACGTTGTAATATATCATTTACCCTCCCAATGCCTGTTTGTTTCACTTTAACCTCTAAACTTCTAAACTATGAATGAAAATTGCATCCTTTTTGTATTTTAAAGAGAATTTAGGGCCTCCCTGGTGGCGCAGCAGTTAAGTGCTGGGCTGCAAAACTGCCTGAAGCCTCTACAGCACCAGTTCGATCCCTGGCCACCAGGTGAGGGTCCCACATGGCGCGCAGTCCTCCCCTGCCGCCCACTGCTCCCCTCAGCAGTGTACTTCATCAGTCTGCCTGTTCTGCTCCCCGCTCTGGCTCTGGTGAATTCTCTCACCCTCCCGCATTTCTGACTGTACCCAGTGCTTGTATAAATAAATACATAAATCTTTAAAAAAATAAAATAAAATAGAGAATTTAATAAGCTAAAGTATCCAAAACAGTACAGGGAATAAAAATAAATGCTACTGTTAATACCATATTCACCTGTACTAGAAGTGAATCAGTAGATAGTTGAGGCATGAATATATGCATGTTGTCTGCAAAAGAAAATTAGGGAGGAAGGAAAACTGGTTGGAACCTCCTGAAATAATAACAGCAAGAAAAGAAGACAAAGAGGTTCTGAGACAGAAGGACAGCAGTGAAAGTGGAGAGGACAAGTTTCTGAAGTGTTAGGGATATGGTCCCACAAGATCTAGAGTCTGATAGGGTATGGGAAGTGGCAATAACTCAGAATTGTAAACTTGGCTGATGAAATGAATGAATAATGGTGTCATAAGTTAAAAGAAAAAAAATTCTAGGGAGAGATGATGAAATGAATTTGGGACACTGGGATAATTAATCTTACAAGGAATCTGAAAAATAATTTATTCAAAAAGATCTCTTGCTAACCTCAATGCATTCTCCAACTAAGATTGCATTCAAAGCATTCCTTGAGAGGAGTGCCATATTTGGTGGTTTCTACAACAGCAAGTCACAGAAATGAATAACTATCTTACTGAGAAGAAGCAAGAGGGTGTAGAAATTTATGGTCAATATAGGGGAATACTGTGGAATTAATTGGGAAGAATACAAGAGAGCCTCAGAAAGAGGTTACAGTTGCAATGGAAAGTCAATAAAAAGGATTCTGCTCAGGGACATCTTTCCTGGGCTGATGTCTTTCATCTCTCGGAAGACCAGTCCGTTCTTCTGCTCAGGCTACATGCTGGGAGGTGGCCATGTCACCTGTAGTAGATGTCAGTGTTCTGTCCAATTCTTTTTTTTTTTTTAAGATTTATTTATTTATTTATACAAGCACTGGGTACAGTCAGAAGCGCGGGAAGATGAGAGAATGCACCAGAGCCAGAGCGGGCAGAAAGATCGAAGTACACTGCTGAGGGGAGCAGCGGGCGGCAGGAGAGGTCTGCGCGCCATGTGGGACCCTCCTCAGGTGGCCGGGGAGCAGCCGGAGATCGAACCGGCGCTGCAGAGGCTGCGGGCAGCTTCGCAACCCAGCGCTCAACCGCTGTGCCACCGGGGAGGCCCTCTGTCCAATTCTTTTTCTTTTCCTTTTTATGGATCCTTTCACTTTTGTATACTTTTCCTTCCAACAGCTAATGTCTGTGACACTGATAGGATGACCCAGAGGTCTGGGAGTCCCTTTCGCTGGGTTTAGCAAAGATGGAAGTACCTACCTGGGAATTTATATTCCCCCATCCCTATAGCAGCCATTAGCCAATGATAATGACTATAAGCATTTGAATGCCTTGCTTCCTTGCTTCTATCTGGAAAACTCCAAGGCACATGTTTCAGTGTTCTATTGTGAGATAATGTTGAGTTTGCCTATCTTCTGTGGGATTTTTCCATTTTCCCTTGTCCTACCCTGTTTCCATTAGTTCCTTTCTAATTTATTTCTGTGAGTACTTACTTAATGATTTATTTGCAGATATAGCTTCACAGGAACACAACTTTTATAGATTGACTTGCCCATCAAAAAGAATAGGTCGGAAAAAAAAAGTTATTGCAGAAATAATTATTTAAGTTTAAGGTCAGATTATTATAATAGATCCTTATGCAATATTACCAATATCCTTAAAAAAATGGGAAATCTGGACAGACTGACATGCATGAAGGGAAGACACACATGGAGAAGATGGCCATGTGACTGGAGTGATGCATCCACAAGCCAAAGATTGGCAATAATTGCAACAAAGACCAAAAGCTAGAAGAGGCAAGGAACAATTCTCCTCTACAGCCATCAGAGAGAACATGACCTTGATTTCAGACTTCTGGCCTTCAAAATTTAAGAGAATAAATTTATGGTGCTTTAAGTTATCCAATTTTTGGTATGTTGTTATGACAGCCCTAGAAAATGAATACACTAAATCAACAATAACCCTGCTCCCAGAGTTTTACATTCTTCACTTTCAGAAATGAACATAGACTGACTCTATATTCTCTGAGGTTCCTACTTCAATTTCTTAAGGTACAGATTCTGACTGGATCACCCAGTTCCTTCAACTATGTCTAGATGCTGAAGTAACACTGTACAAACGTCAATGTTGTAATTAAAAGGAAATAGCTCCACAGAAAAGGAGGGTACTTTTGCCCTGTGGAATGATGAGCCATCCCCCAAATTGTTACTAATGAGATCTTGTTAGCAGGCAGACAAGGGGCATGGTGGGAACGCCAAAACTTGCACACTCTAAATAGGTTCTGCCACACTGAATAAAGACAAAATATAGTCTTACTGTGTAAGACCTTCAA
The DNA here is from genome assembly GCF_964194135.1 of Talpa europaea. Classification (NCBI taxonomy): domain Eukaryota; kingdom Metazoa; phylum Chordata; class Mammalia; order Eulipotyphla; family Talpidae; genus Talpa; species Talpa europaea. Next base: position 27,886,400 of record NC_140081.1, read on the forward strand.
TAGAGAAAAGCTTAATAGAATTAGTATGAAATAGAAGAGAAGAAAGGATAATAGTTTCCATTAAAACATTCAGTTACGGGGCCTCCCATGGTGGCGCAGGCGGTTGAAGGCCATGCCGTGAAGCTGTCCACAACCTCTGCAGCACCGGTTCGATCCCGGCCAGCCTGTGAGGGTCCCACATGGCACGGCAGACCTCTCCTGTTGTGCCCGCTGCTCCCCTAAGCAGTGTATTTCGTCAGTCTGCCTATTCTGTTCCCCGCTCTGTCTCTGGTGAATCCTCTCACCCTTCCGCACATCTGGCCTGTACCCCGGTTCTTATATAAATAAATAAGTAAATCTTTAAAAAAAAATTCAGTTACGTGTCCCCTAATGGGTAAATCACCAGTCAAACAGGGTTGGCCCAAACTGAGGCCACTGAGGCCCAAAAGCCCACCAAAAGTCTCAGGCACCTTCTTGTGGGGAACCATAGGAAAAGGGGCAGAAGGGGCCAGGCAAGTACTTTGAGCAAAATCAAAGTACAAGCCAAGATAAAGGTAAGCCTCCCCATGGGTCTCTCACCAAATCTCTTTCAAGTGTCTCCTTCCATGTCCCCCAAGTCCCTGGTGCAAGTCCAAAACTAAGAAGCGAGCATAATACGTTCCACATACCGCCTCTTAGTCTTCTTCCCCAGACCCTTTTTTTTTTTTTAGGTATACACACATTTATAATTAGATCCTTTTATTATTATGAAACATCCGTCTTTTTTTTTTCTGTAGCAATATTTTGTTATTATTTGTCACGTATATATATTTGATACACATCAGTTGTGATCTTTTTTTTAAATAATAAATTTTATTTTTATATTCCCCATACAATTGCAACCCCCCCATTCTAGCTCCCCACCCACCTCCAAACCCCCACAATCACTCTGCTCAGCTCCACCCTTCATTAGGTGGGGCAGGGAACATGGAACCGCTCCTTCTTAGATTACACTGTTATAATCTCTCAGAATGGAAGTTTCTAGTGCCTTGTATAGTCCTAATATCAAAGTGGCATGTATCAAACAAGAACTGATGAAGGAGTTTGGTTGCACTTTCAAATTCAGAAGGCGTTTTAAATTGATAGGGTTTCCAAATCATGAGATTTGAAAAAGCCTCAAAGTTGATCAGCATTGCCATTTTGGTTTCCTGATTTGGCTTCTCAATAACAACAATGCATGGTACAGAAGAATATTAATTCAGAATAAACAACAAGTCCTCCTGTGCATTGAAACATGAAGTCAATTTACGTCAAATTCTGTTTTACTGAGTTTGAAAAATAACAAATAGAAATCTTACCAGTATATCTACAAATTTACTTAGCAGAACAGTAGTTTATCTTTTAAGTCAACTCTAAAAGGAAGAAAAGAAAGAAAGTCAGGGGAAGCTTTTTCATTATAATTCAAACTGGAAGTGGAACATTTTGCAGACTGTTTCTGAGGGTGAATTTCATTTCCATCACCTCGGCAACAGCCAATTTGAACCTGATTTAAAGTTGACTGTTTTCAAGCAGTTACCAGTATACCTGTATTTATTAATGGGCAGGCATCTGAGTCTCATTCTTCCTCTATTAACCTGAAAGAACAAGAAAAATAACAAAGAAGACCAAAAGCTGGTAGAAGAAAGAAAATAATAACAATTAGAACAGAAATAAATGAAATAGATATCAAAAAAGACAGTCCAAAAGTTTAATGGAACCAAAAGTTGGTTCCTCAAAGCAATAAACAAAATAAACAAACTTTCAGCGAGGCTCACTTTAAAAAAATAGAGAATATTTTTGGGCATTTGGGTTGTTTCCATGGCTTAGCTATTGTAAATAGTGCTGCTATAAACATAGGGGTGCAGGTGCCCTTTTGAATTAATGTTTCTGTGTCCTTTAGGTAAATACCTAGAAGTGGAATTGCTGGATCATATGGAAGCTCTATCTTTAGTAGGTTAAGAAATCTCCACACAGCTTCCCATAGTGGTTGGACCATTTTGCACTCCCACCAGCAGTGCAGTAGAGTTCCTTTTTCTCCACATCCTCGCCAACATTTGTTGTTGCTAGTTTTTTTATAATATGGTGATACATATAAACAATGGAATATTACTCAGCAATCAAAAATATAAACTCATACAATTTGCAGAAACATGGATGGAGCTGGAAGGGATCATGCTCAGCGAAATAAGCCAGAAAAAATAGAAAAATACCGGATGGTCTCACTTATAGCAGGAATTTAGAAAACCTAAATAAGGGAACAAGAAAACGACTAATTGCAATAAAGTAAAAATCAAAATCAATAAGCAACTATAGACCATAAACACACTGTAGTGGGGGGAGGAGAAGAGAGATTAAGGTGAGAATAAGGGGGGTGGGAATTGTATGGGGAATATAACCAAAATGAAAATGCATATATTATGCAAAAATGAAAAATGATGTAAGAATTATATAAAATAAAATAATTTATAAAAAAATAGAGAATACTCAAATAGGATCAGAACTGAAAGAAGTTACAACAGCCACCGCAGGAATTCAGAGGATAATAACAAGACTACTATGAAAATTGATGGACAAATTATTAAATTATGCAATTATCTGATATATAATAGGGAAGAAATAGAAAACATGAACAGACCAGTCACAAGCAAGGAAACTGAATCAGTAATCAAGTCTCCCAAAAAACGAAAGTCCAGGGCCAAACAGCTTCATAAGTGTATTCCACCAAACCTTCAGATGATATAACACCTATCCTGCTCAAACACTTCCAAAAAATGGGAAAGAAGGAATACTCCCAAACACAGTTCATGAGGCCAGCATTACTTTAATACAAAGACAATACAGAAAAAAGAAAACTAATAGATCAATATCCCTAATGAGAACAGATTCAAAACTCCTCAAACAATCTTTGCAAACCAAACCCAACAATACATTAAAAGGATTATCCACCATGACCAAGTGGGGTTTACACCAGGCACACAGGGTGGTTCAACATGTGAAAATCAATCAATGTAAATCACTACACCAACAAAAAGAGAAAAAAAAATATGATCCTATCAAGAGATGCTGAGAAAGTGTCTGATGACATTCAACATCCATTCATGATGAAAACCCTTGAAAAACTGGGGAAAAATTTAATATAATTTAACATAATAAAAACCATGTATAACAAACCCACAGGTAACATCATTCTCAATGGTGAAAAACTGAAAGCTTTTCTACAAAGATTCAGTATAAGACAAGCCTGTCCACTCTCACCACTATGATTCAACATAGTATTAGAAATCCTAGATACAGCAGTTAGGAATGAAAGCTATAAAAACTAATCAAAATTGGGGAAAAAGAAAAGCTATCATCATTTGTAGATGACACATTAATATAAAGAACCCTAAAGACACCACTAAAAATTTACTGAAATAGTAAATCATTTCAGCAAAGTAGCAGGGTATAAACTAAAATCAATACACAAAAACCAGTGACCTCCCTACATGCAAACAATTAGCTAGAAGAGGAGGAAATTAAAAAAAATAATCCTATTCACAATCACGCTGAAAAAAAAAAAGTACCTAGAGGTAAGCCTAACAAAGGAGGTGAAAGACTTAAACAAAGAAAAATATGAGACATTATAAAAAGAAATAGAAGACAAAAAGAAGTGGAAAGACATCCCCTGCTCATGTGCTGGAAGAATTAACATTGTCAAAATGGCCATGCTAACCAAAGCAATATCAGATTCAGTGCAATCCCCCACAGTTTCAGTGGCCTTTTTCAAAGAAAGAACAAACATTACTGAAATTCAGATAGCACCACAACAGAGGAATTCTGACAAAAAAAAAAAAGAGGAAGAATGGTGACATCACACTTCTAGATGTGAAACTATGCTACAAAGCCATAGTAATCAAAACACTATGGTACCGAAACAAAAACGGACCAACAAGCTTATGGAATACAACTGATATTCCAGAAATAAACACACCTATATGAACAGTTGATCAATGACAAAGGATACAAGAAGATATACTGGAACAAGGAAAGCCTCTTCAATAAGTAATGTTCGGGAAACTGGAGCTACATGCAATAGAATAAAAGTAAACCACTATCTCACACCATGCACAAAAAAATCAAATCTAAATGTCTAAAAGACTTAAAACTACAGAGACCTGTACTTAAGACTTAAAACTACATAAATTACATAGATAATAACATAGACAAAACACTCCACAACATAGGCTTTAAGGATGTCTTTGTGGATTCATCTATAGCAGCAAGGAAAATTAGAGAACATAAACAATTGGGACTATCTTAAACTAAAAATCTTCTGCACAGTGAAAGAAACTGTAACTAAAACAAAAGGACACTCTACTGAATGAGAGAAAAAAATCTTCACACCATACAACTGACAGGGGGCTGACATCAAAGATCTACAAGGAACTCATACAACTCAACAAAAATAAAACAAACTATCAAAAAATGATCAGAAGAGCTAGATAATCACTTCTCCAAAAGACATACAGATGGCCAACATGCACACGAATAAATGTTCAGCATCACTTATCGTCAGGGAAATTAAAATCAAAACAGTGAGATACCACCTCATACCTGAGAGAATGGCCCCTATAAAAAAGAATAATAACAAGTTCTGATGGAGAAAAAGGAACCCTCTTACACTGCTGGGGGGGAAATGTAGACTGGTCTAGCCCCTATGGAGAATAGTATAGAGGTTTCTCAAAAGATTAAAAATGGATATAACATATGATCCAGCAAATCCACTCTTTGGTATTTATCCAAAGAATGCAAAAACATTAATTTGAAGGGACTCAAGGGACTCAAGGGACGTGCACTCAAGTGTTCATTACAACACTATTTATAATAGTCAAGTTATGGAAACAACCAAAATGCCCAGGGGCAGATAAGCAGATTAAGAAGATGTGGTGTGTGTGTGTATACACACATACACACACACAATATGCAATACTACTCGGCTGTGAAAAAGAGGATTTTTTTGATATTTAAATCAACATGGATAGAACTGGATGGGATTATGCTAAGCAAAACAAACCATAAGAAAGACAAATACCAGATGCTTTCACTCATATATGTAATAAGAAAAACAAAACGAAGCCAAACAAAGCTAAGTAAAAAAAAAAAAAAAATCCTACAGACCTGACTGTAAAATTGAGACAACCAGAGCGGTAGGGCAATGGTGGGGAGTAAAGTGTGGAATGTGACCAAGGGACTATGGTGGAGGACTTGGTAATGAGTGTGGTGTGGTAACACATACATGAAGAGGTGTGAACCTGTACCTTTGACTCATATACAGTGCTGTAATCCAATGTTGCCTCAATAAAAATAATGAGAGTAATTACATATTAAGCACTGCAAAAACAACTAAGACCTCTGATTTCTATTATTTTTACCACCTTTGTTAAAAATAATATAATGATACCTGTACCTAAGAACCCCACTTTAGCCCCATACCCTATCACATTCTTCTCCCTTTTCTTTAACAAAAGCCATGATTCAAACCTTCTTAATAATGATTTCCTTTATTTTCCTTACAGTTTTTTTTTGTTAAGATTCATTTATTTATTTATACAAGTACTGGGTACAGTCAGAAATGCGGGAGGGTGAGAGAATTCACCGGAGCCAGAGTGGGGAGCAGAACAGGCAGACTGACGAAGTACACTGCTGAGGGGAGCAGTGGGCACGGCAGGAGAGGTCTGCGCGCCATGTGGGACCCTCACTGGCAGCGGGGGATCGAACCGGTGCTGCAGAGGCTGCGGGCAGCTTCGCAACTCAGCGCTCAACAGCTGCACCACCGGGGAGGCCCTCTTTACAGTTTTTAACTATGGATTTCAACACAAAATAGTTTTTGCCTTTTTTTCTTGAGTGTTGTATTGTTAAAGGTTAACATTTAAGGAACCATTTTTCTTCTTTTTTCTTTTTTTCTTTTATATATATTTTACATCATTTTTTCATTTTTGCACAATGCATGCATTTTCATCTTGGTTATGGTCCCCATACAATCCCCACCTACCTTGTTTTGCTCCTACTCCCTCCACCCACCTTGTAGTGTGTCTCTGGTTTGTAGTTGCTTGTTGATTTTGATTTTTACTTTACTATAAGTAGTCTTTTTCCTGGTCCTGTATTAGGTTTTGTAAATTTTGCTATGAGTGAGACCATGGTGAGACCATAGTGAGCCCATAGTGAGACCATAGACCATGAGTGGGACCAGTATTTTTCATTTTCTCTCTGGCTTATTTTGCTGAGCATGATCCCTTCCAGCTCCATCCATGTTGCTGCAAATTGCATGAGTTTATCTTTTTGATTGATGAGTAATATTCCATTGTGTATATGTTCCACATCTTCTTGATCCAGTCATCTATTTTGGGGCATTTGGGTTGTTTCCATAGCTTAGCTATTGCAAATAGTGCTTCTATAAACATAGGGATGCAGGTGCCCTTTTGAATTAATGATTCTGTGTCCTTTGAGCAAATACCTAGGAGTGCAATTGCTGGATCATATGGAATAAGGAGCCATTTTTAAATGGGGCCTAAGTGGTCACTACAGGAGACAGTTATACTTCCACTATAAAACTGGTACAAATCTTTGGAATGGGTCAAACTGTCAACATTCCAAAAACTAATAAAGAAGATTATGCTACCTGAAAGCACTGATAAATAGAACTTTTCCTACCTCTACTTTGTGATCCCTCCACCTAACCAATTACCTCATAATTCCCCATTTTACCTCATGACTCCTTTAGCTATCATTACCTTATCCTATTTTTGCTCTCTAAAATCCCCTGAATTTTGCATCTCCTCAGCACATGGTTTAGGCTTCTACCTGATCTGTGTATCCCAAGTTGCAATACTTTGACCCCAAATAAATGCACTTTGCCTTTTTAATGGCTTCCTGAATTTTTAGATTAATACATACGGTATCAGAAATGGGGTCAGAAGCAATTCTCACCTTCACAAATCAGAGTCCCCTGGCAATGTCAATGTATTGACATTGCACCTTGTGGTTAGTCAGTTTTATGGATGACTGTCTCCTCCAACCGTAAGCCCTTTCAGGCTCTAACACACTCCCTTTTGAATGAGGTCTACCTTTCTTTGGGATTAAGGCACATTAGCCCTGGGGGACAGCCGTCTTAAGTCCAGCTCAAAGCTCCCACTTCTAGCTAAAGTTCATACACCAGGGATTCCTTCGTTGTTGAGCATTCAGTGGTCAATTGCAGTTGCTGGAACTAGCAGTAGGAGCCCCAGCTACAGGGGAGACTTCCTTTCTATGGTACACTCATGACTGTGGTGAGCGTTCAAGGACTGCCTTTCACCAGAATGAGTGAGAAAGGAAAAAAGCAGCCTCTGATATCCAGAACTCTCTAAATGAAGAGGTCCATTCCCCCAGTGTCACTCTCTTTTGTGCGCTTTTACATCACAGGACTTTCTTTTTCTAAGTCTGCCCTCGCAGTCCCTCCCTCGGAAATTCCAGCTGGATGTATGTTGAATACTTAATGCCCATGACCTTATACATTCTTGTCGTGCTGGAAAAGTACAGTGGCCACCATGGAGTTTGTGCTGCAAACCTGAAAACTGCTGATTTAGATGGAACACCCACATTCCACCACCCACATTCATTTCCTGTGTCATTTGTCATAAGAAGGAAAACCACAGAAAGTTTTCTTTGTTTTTTCCTTTGTGTTCCAAGACCTTGGCTTGGTCCCCCAAACACAGCTAGACAGAAAAGTGGATAAGACACCACTTGTGTCAGTGTCTATTACAGTCCTCAGGGAAATTATCTAAGGCCATACCTTCCTTTGATTATCTTCTGAAGTGGCTTGAGTGTTTGGATCCACAAAGTTGTCTAGTACTGCCAGAAACAGTTTGTACTCATCCTAGCTAAAAATTGGTGTTTTAAAATATTTTTATAAGGTCTCCCTGGTGGCGCAGGCGGTTGAGCGCCGCACTGTGAAGCTGTCCACAGCCTCTGCAGCACGGGTTCCATCCCGGCTGGCCAGGGAGAATCCCACAAGGCGAAGCAGACCTCTCCTGTCTTGCCTGATGCTCCCCTCAGCAGTGTATTTCTTCAGTCTGCCTGTTCTGTTCCCCACTGTGTCTCCAGTGAATCCTCTCACCCTTCCGTGCATCTAACCTGTACCCCAGTTCTTGTATAAAAATAAATCTAAAAAAAAAACTATCATAGGGCCTTCTCAGTGACGCAGTGGGTTGAGTACAGCGCTATGAAGCTGTCTGCAGCCTCTGCAGTGCAGTGTCGGTTCGATTCCTGGCCGGCCAGGGAGATACCCACATGGTGAGGCAGATCTCTCCTGTCTTGCCCGTCTGCTGCTCCCCTCAGCAGTGCTTTCAGTCAGTCTGCCTGTTCTGCTCCCTGCTCTGTCTCTGGTGAATCCTCTCACCCTCACATTACTCTGGCCAGTATCCCAGATCTTGTATCAATAAATAAATCATTTTTTTAAATAAAAAAATTAAATATAAAGTATTTTTATCATAATTCTCTGGTCAAAATTTGGTCAAATTGGAAGCAGATATTCAGAATTTTTATATTATAAACCTTTGCAAAACCACAAAGGCAACTTGTATTCTTCTTAGGTATTACAAAATTCTGGCCTTAGAAAATGAAGTCCTTCTTAGAGAAAAATAATTATTACTTGACACATCCCATTAAAACACAAACTTCAGGAAGATTTAAAAAAACGAAGAAAGAAAGGAAACCCTTTAAAAATTTAAAGTAGTCATATGAAGGTTTCCTCACCTAAAAATACCCTACAGGAGTTTTATACCTGATTCATGGACAAAATTTAAAATGAAAGTGTAAGTTCTCTGTTCCAGTCTGTGTGAATCTATGTATAGTATATGTGCCTTATATTTCAGCTTCCAGATGGCATTACCAAAATTTATTTATAAGTGCTTATATAAATTTTTCTAAACTCAGAAAACAATAGAACCCCAACTGTTTTTCAAATTGATGTAAGCTGGGGAAATATTGGGTAAGCTTCTTATCAAAATTTTTCTATTGTAAATTAAAAATTTTATAAAAATTAAATCTGTTGCTAGGGTAAATTACAACAGGGTTGTCTGTTGTATATATAATACTTTTGTATATATAATATAATGTATATATAATATATAATGTATATAATGTATATAATTATATATAATGTATATAATGTATATAATTATATATAATGTATATATAATGTAATACTGTTGTATATATAATACTTTTATTTTTTATTTTTTGAAAGATTTATTTATGCATATAAGAACTGGGGTACAGGCCAGAGTTGCAGGGGGTGGATTCACCAGACTGGGGAGCAGAACAGGCAGGCCAGAGTTGCAGGGGGTGGATTCACCAGACTGGGGAGCAGAACAGGCAGACTGACCGAAATACACTGCTGAGGGGAGCAGTGGACGAGACAGGAGAGGTCTGCTGTGCCATGTGGGTAGCTCCCTGGCTGGCCAGGGATCAAACTCATGCTGCAGAGGCTGCAGATTGCTTCATAGTGCTGTCCTTAACCCCTTGTGCCACCAGGGAGGCCCTATTCTACCTAGTTTTATTTACAAAAATAAGATCATGTTATCTAATAAGAAAGATAACAAAATAATGGCTGATGTCTAATATTGCATAAATGTTTATAGTTCTATAATTAATAGAAGCAAATGGTTTAAATAGATGTGTGACAAAAATTAAATGTGACATTCTAGATGAATGTTCCAGCAATAGTTTTATAATTTAGGTTTTGATGTATGATTCTTAAATAATCTCTCAAGTATTTTCAGTTACTTGTAAATAGTCTTGTTGAGTTGAATGATGGAAATTCATTAAATATCTAGATTATTTCCCAATAAGATAAAACGTTTGAACATTAATCAGTAAACATTGATATACCTACTTTTGACTTCCTTCTACTGAAGAAAATAAGGTATTAGGGTCTACTAGCAAACATGTTTGTGCCACACTGGAAAATTTACTATGAAAAAGAATATACTTCCCAAGTAAATTATATAATGTATTTATGAATTTGCCAAACTAAAGAATGCTATTGTAAAAAAAAAAATTAAAAAACTGCTTACTTCTTAGTTCTCATTAAAAATTGAAGGTTTTAAAGTGAAGAATTCTGTCAATTAATACATAACTGAAATGAACAGAAATAAGGAAAATCTATACAAGAACATAAGATGTGTGTTTTCAATTAAAAAAAGGACTAAAGAACAAAGATGCATTTTGTTAAGGAAAATGAGTAATTTTGTTCTTAAAGTGAGTTTGGTTATCTCAGAAAAGCACAGAAAAATATCTTAATGTGAAATAAGAGTTAAGAAAGGTTTGTAGAAAATGAATCTAGGGGGAAAAAGAAATTGGTGCAGTCAAGCTGGATAGGATTGAATAAATTTGTCATAAGTATATTAAAATAAGGTTTATTATATATACGTAAAGCTAACGCTTAGTTGTTTTTTTTTAATCTACTAATGTAACAATGTTTTCTTGAACTTCTGTCAGCTTTTGATAACAAATTATAAATTTTTTAAGTAATTTATATTAAAAAGAAAAGCTTATATTTTATTAAAATAATCCATTATTACCTTTACCATTATATTTTAGATTAAGTAAATCTAGTCTCCTCAATGTTAAAAAAAGCTAAACTTTGTTTGTATATTTACTTTTCATTGTCACTTTGGTTAAATGGATATCATGTATTGTTACACAGTTCCTAAGATCCTACTTAACCAAGTGTTGGAAAACTTTATATTTTTGGCAAACTTCGCAACATAAATTTTATTTTTTTATTTAAATTTTATTTTTTTATATTCCCCATACAATTACAACCCCCTTATTTTGACCCCAAGCCCTCCTTGGCCCACCCCCCACCCCCCAAAGAATGTCTCTGGTTCATAGTTGTTTGTTGATTTTGATATTTTCTTTCTTATAGTTATTCTTTTTCCTGGTCCCTTATTTAAGTTTTCTAGATTCTTGCTATGAGTGAGACCATCCAGTATTTTTCTTTTTCTTTCTCGCTTATTTCGCTGAGCATGATCCCTTCCAGCTCCATCCATGTTGCTGCAAATTGCATGTGTTTATCTTTTTTGAATGCTGAGCAATATTCCACGCAACATAAATTTTAAAATAGAATTTTTTATTGACTTAAAGCTAATTTTGGTGTCTTCCCAAAAGGGCTAAGAATACCACAACAGGAATTGTTCTCTCTCTTTATGAAGGGAGAGATGAAACAAATTAGGCTTATTTGATATGTTAAATTACATGGGAAGCATTAGCAAAAAAAAATAGTAAGTCATTTTTATGTTATATTTGTATAGCTATAGGGTATACATATTCGTAAAATGATACAAGATTCCCAGAAATCATCTCATCAAGATTCATGGGAAAGTCATTGACAAGTGTTCTAGAATACAGGTTTCTGATAACTTTTAAATTATAAAACTGAACTGAAATTCAACAAAATAACTTGCTGTAGTTGGGTGAACTTGTAAACTTTAATTTCATAAGAATTTCCAGCACTTGTAAAATAGATGTATTTAAACAGAGCAAAAATTAATTACATGGGATTGAATGAACTGCTGAGGATGATCTTAATTTTCATTTGAAACATTGTTGAAATGGAATTGTAATATTTGCTTTGAGTCAGAAATTACTGTTTAATTTTAATTCAGGATTCTCATAACATCAGGTGCAGCAAAAGGGAGCTCATAACCATATGAAATGTAACTTTGAAGTGGGAAATGGCTATTATATCTAAGAAAGAATATTGAATTCTTTTTAGTAATTTATGTCTATGTGTGTATTGATAAGCATACATACATGCATACAGATGCATGTGGCATACACTGGAAATCTATTGACAAAGAAATTAATCAAAGGTTTAGATAAATGAGATACTCACATAAAATAGTATATCTGAATCCATCAATTTGTGTCTAAAATTAGCAGTAACACATGGATGTTACCTATATTGGTCTATTTACTATTTAAACTATAAAAGTCTACAACAGTTTTTCGTTTGCCGTTATTCAATATTTTCTCTTTCTTTTTAAAGATGTATTTATTTATTTATACAAGCAGTGGGTACAGTCAGAAGCACAGGAAGGTGAGAGAATTCACCAGAGCCAGAGCGGAGAGCAGAACAGGCAAGACTGACGAAGTACACTACTGAGGGGAGCAGCGGGCAGCAGGAGAGGTCTGCTTGCCATGTGGGACCCTCGCCGGCTGCCAGGGATCAAACCGGCGCTGCAGAGGCTGCAGACAGCTTCACAGCCCAGTGCTCAACCACTGCGCCACCAGGGGAGGCCCCTATTCATTATTTTCTAAGCAATGGTTTATTTTTGCTATCAAGCTCTCATAGTAGCCTACTTTTAAGTTTACTTACTTTATCTTGAATGTTATCATTTTTGGAAGTATTTGACTTTTATTCAAAGTGTATATATTCTGAATTTTAAAAAGTAGCAGTACATGTTTAACAACAGCAATTTATGCCAAAAGGTTTTGCTTGGAGATTTAAATAACTTGCATAGCAGTGAAATGTGTTTTGTGTCGGATAAAAATAAAAAATAAAGCAGTGTCTTAAGAGATAACTTACTGGAGAATATCAGAATTACCCAATAGCTCCTAAATTATTCATAGCCATAAATTATTCATTTAAGACTAAAAGTTGTAATCTTTTATATTGTTTTGGATTTTGTTGTTAATATCTGGAGGTCTCACAGATTTTAGATACAGTATTTGCCTGCCTAATTCCTTGTGGGAATGATGATCACTGTGGGTCAACTTCAGATGCCATAAAAAATCTGGTAAAATATAACTGTATGAACAAAGAGGAAATGTTTACTTTTTCTCCTTACCTGATTCCTCGAGAAGTTGGAGATTTAGTAATTACTCTTATTTTCAAGGCAGTATAGCTAACTGCATAAGTTAAATAATAATAGACTCTCTTTATAACACAATTGGCAAATTGATTATCTCCCCAAGTTTTGGCTGGAACATTATATCTGACAGGGGAATTCACTTAAACTATTACAGGTAAAATCTGATGACAAGCAGCAAAGCAGATTCAAATGAGCTTATATCGTTAATTGAAATTCTTGCTGTACATATGCAAATCACTGGCTGATTTTATTGAAACTAAACTTATTTTGTCAACCAACTATTTCTACTATGATTATCTTTGATTACAATTGGGGTACATAGAAAGATTATGTTTGACCTTTGTAGATCTTAGATTCTAATGTTGTTAATTGTCTTTGAAGTTTTATTTTCTACTTGTAAACTGGAATGGACATTAAATTCTAGCTTTCTTTGCCACAGCTGGATAACTGGTTGTACCTATTTTGTTGTGTGATGAATCAGAAATTCCACACTGGGCCATATCCTTAAATGTGTATCACAGAATAAAGCATGGAACTTTATTTAGGTGGGTGATGTCAATATCCATTGACATTGCTAGGTTTAGAAGAAGTTTTTTTTTTTTTTTCACCATGCTGTGCACTTCATTAAATGAATACATGATTGCAAACTAATCTAAAACCTTAGGGGATATTGTTGTACCTGTTGCTAAGGCAATAGTCGCCTACTAACAATCTTTGGATTCCCTTGCACAAGTTGCACTTCATTATATCCTAGCTGAACAAGGTGTTTTTTTTTTCTGTTATAACTATCTCTTATGTTACATTTACACCTCAGTGAAGGAGAGGCACCATTTTCCTCACCCCCACTTACATGCAGTTGCCTTGGATTACAAGTCTCAGTATGCCATGAACTGGACTTCCTGACCAAGGGAGTTCCTGGGAACTAGAGGTGGAGCTCAATGGCCAAGTGAAACTATATAACATGGAAAGCAGATGGGCCTATACTCTGGAGTTTGATTTGCACCCTGGTACTGCTGGGAAAGAGACTTGGAGGAGACATGCAGAGGAGATTCACATAGACACTTGGAAGAGAGAGTTGGAAGAGACATGAGACAGCAGCCCCATTTCTGACCAAGTCTGCTTGGCTGGACATTTGCTCACAAGGGGATGGGTACTTTTCAGAGTTTTATTAGGAAAAGCCTTTCTTTTCTCGCTTATGCACACTAATTCTATTAAAACTATATTACACTAAGAGTCTGCTTCCTTTGCCTTTATGCATTTGGCTGCCAGAATCCCTTTCAAAGTGTGCATCCCTTGAATGTTTGGGGTTCCTGGGCCTCCCTGGTGACACAGGTGGTTGAACACAGCACTGTGAAGCTGTCCGCAGCCTCTGTAGTGCAGGTTTGATTCCCAGATGGCCAGGGAGATACCCACATGCTGAGGCAGACCTCTACTGTCTCACCCGCTGCTCCCCTCAGCAGTGTATTCTGGTCAGTCTGCCTGTTCTGTTCCCCGCTCTGTCTCTGGTAAGTCTTCTCACCCTCCCACGCCTCTGGCCTGTACCCCAGCTCTTGTATAAATAAACAAATCTTAAAAAAAAGTTTGGGGGTTCCTGTAACCACTGGTCACATGCTAACACTCGAGTAAACACCTCTGAGTGACGTAGGGATAGAGCTAGACAAAATCTGGTCACAGACCAAATGTTTAAATCTAGTGCATGCCGCTAACACTTAATCCTCTGATCTCTTTAGCTGGATTCTTTCAGGCAATACATCCTGGTTCAGGTCTATTCTCCAATTTGCACCTGGCATTTTCTTTGTTATTAAAGAAATTTTTATTATTGTAAAACATTGTTTCTTTTGCACAGTTCAATGTTGTAAAAAGTAAATTACATGGCTAGTAATTTCTCTGTGCTTTGAAATAATGGGGAAGGAACTGAAGCCTCCAGACAATGATTATGTATGCACATGAAACTGGAAGTACATCCTCCACCCCAAGTCAAGTCTCAGATGACCCTTGATTGCAACTTTTGAGGGACTCTAAACCAGAACCATCAGAAACCACCTGACCTACAGAAACTGAGCTAATCAATGATGTTTTAAATCAGTGACTTTTGGAGAAATATTATGAAGCAACAAATAACTAATTCAGTACTTCTTTGTGCTTAGCTTCCTTCACTCAGCATAATACATTCGAGTTTAAACAATATTGGTGTATACATCAGTAATTAATTTCTTTTTATTGTTGAGTGATATTTCAGTGTCTTTAAAATTATATGTGGTCCTCTACATTGCCTGATCCAATGAAATGTGATAGCAGTGATGTGTGATTTAGTCAGCAGCACGAAATGAACCACCAGCGCCAGACTCTGCAGGGTTTTACTTTCCTCTACTGTGCACTGAGCAAAATGGAGCTGAGTCACTGGGAGAAGATGATAGAGGGTATATGCCAACTGCATAGTCACATGTTATGAATGAGAAATAAACTTGTGATAAACCTCTGAGATCCTGGAGTTGTTTATAGCTCTAAATAATATCATAACCAAATCCAACCGAACATACTCTACATTATTATACTTTTTTTTTTTTTTAGGAATATGTATATTTTATCCAGACAAACTCTGGTGGTAAAACTTCTGTGGTAAAATTTACAAATTTGGTGGTAAAATTATTCATTAAATTCTCTTACTTTTTAATGTCTATATGCTGTGTAGTTACACTTTTTCATTCCTGATATTTGTGCCATTCCCATTTTTCCTATTTTTTGTGTTATATATCTCAAATTTAACTAGTATTTTGAAACAGTCATCTTTTTAATTAATAATCTTTATTTCAGGGCCTCCCCGGTGGCGCAGCAGTTGAGCGCTGGGTTGCGAAGCTGCCCGCAGCCTCTTTAGCTCCGGTTCGATCCCCAGCCGCCAGGCGAGGGTCCCACGTGGGGCGCAGACCTCTCCTACTGCTCCCCTCAGCAGTGTACTTCGTCAGTCTGTCCGTTCTGCTTTGTCACAGTCTGCCTGCTCTGCTCCCCGCTCTGGCTCTGGTGAATTCTCTCACCCTCCCTGCTTCTGACTGTACCCCAGTGCTCGTATAAACAAATAAATAAATATTTAAAAAAATAATAATCTTATTTCATGAGTGCTTTCTATAACATTTAATTTCTGCTCTTTATCATTTTACTCTGATTTTTATTAGTTTTGTTTTGCTCCTTTTTTACTAACCTCCTGAAGTCATTTAGGACCTTAATTTTCTATTTTAAGGCTGTAACTTTTTTTCTAAGTACTGTTTTACTTTCATTTATTATAAAATATTTTCTCATTTTCATGACAATTTCTTTTTCATTTTAGATATGTTTCTAATACATTGCATTATTTTTATCCTGTTTTATTTAGTGTCAGTCCTCTGAGGGCAAGGGACTGGGACAGATTTACTTCCTGTTCACTTTTTACTGAAGGTGTGATATATACCTTTTGAGACCACTTGCTTATGGAATAATGGTTTCATCATGCTTTAATATTTGGGAAGATGCGGGGTTTTAATTTCTCTCCCCAAGTCCTATCAGGATATAATTTGCCAGATTTGGCTAATGACCTCAATGTACTGTTATCTTTGGTGCTCTACTTCCTCTTTTGGTTTTCTGTCTCACTTAGATTTGGCTTCTACATGACATATTTCAGAAACATCTTTAAAGACACATCCCCCAAAGTAAAGAAAGTGAAGGAAAAGATAAACAGCTGGGGTTACATCAAGCTAAAAAGCTTCTGTATAGCAAAAGAGACACTAACCAAAACAAAGAAAAATCTTTGCACTCCACACAACTCATAAGGGACTGATTACAAAGATCTACAAAGAGCTCACATGATTCAACAAAAACAAAGTAAATAATCCAGTCAAAAAATAGGCAGAAGAGCTAACAAAGACACTTCTCCAAAGAAGAAATGCAAGTGGTCAACAGGTATATGAGAAAATGTTCTACATCACTTGTATTCAGGGAACTGCAAATCAAAATCACAATGAAATACCACCTTACACAAGTGATAATGATATGTATTTAAAAAACAGGCAAAAACAAATGTTGGCGAAGATGTGGAGAAAAAGGAACTCTCCTACACTGCTGGTAGGAAAGCAAACTGGTCCAACCACTATGGAAAGCTGTGTGGAGGTTCCTCAACCTACTGAAAACGGAGCTTCCATGTAACCCAGCAATTCCACTCCTAGGGATCTACCCAAACAACACAAAAACATTAATTCAAAACCTCCACCCCTATGTTTATTGTAGCACAATTTATAATAGATGAGATATAGAAACCATCCAAATGCCCAAAAATAGATAACTGGATCAAGAAGGTGTGGTATACACACACACACACACACACACACAATGGAATACTATTCAGCAATCAAAAAAGATAAACTCATGCCATTTGCAGCATCATGGATGGAGCTAGAAGGCATTATGCTCAATGAAATAAGCCAAAAGGAAAAAGAAAAATATCAGATGGTTTCACTTACAGGAGGGATATAGGGAAGCCAAATAAGGCACCAGGAATAAAGTAACAATAATAAATTAAAAAAATATATTAGCAGGCAACTATAAATCAGAGACATTCTGCAAGAGAGGGAGAGTTAAAAGAAAGGAAACTGAAGAGAGAAGAGCATACGGGACTATGGTGATGGTTCACAAGTGAATTGGTGGTGGGAATTGTACAGGGAATACACCCGAAGGGAGAGAGCATAGAAGCATACATTGTACAAAAATGAACAATGATGTCACATATATATATATATATATATATATATATATAATTCCTACTTATTAGTTCTTTTAAGGATTCCAAACTTTAGATTTTAAATCGTTCTTAGTGGGAGAGTGAATCTGAATTCCTGACCTATAGTGCCATGACTCCGTTTATGCTTTATATGGTGTGGCCTGTGAATTCTGAGTTTTATTATGATGATTACTTCTAATAATAATTCTAGATAAAGTATAATTTGTAAACTTTTTTCCTCTTTCTTCTATTTGGGAGGTGGGATGATGGTTACATATTTGGCTAATGACCTGCTTGTTAATGATGGTGGTGTATTTGTGTAACACATGACTCAAAGAAACACAGTTCTGTTGATTTTCATGCTGATAAAACTTATTAAATGAAACAATTCTCATTAGAATTATATGGACATTTTAATTTAAGATTGTAAACTGCATTTGATGGTGTTCAGGACATACTATGCCAACATATGGACACCTTGGCCTATTGAATATTTTAAATTAAAGGAACAGGAAGGTCACTCTGACCTCCTTCCTCCCTCACGGTTCTCCCACGAAACAGGTCATAACATCCTCATATGCAATATGTCTTCCATGTATGCAAAGGAATGGAACATCTTTTCCTTGGAAGACAAGGTTCAGTGAGTGGGATTATTGAGTTCCCTCTGGGAAACGTTTTGGCAGAGTTTTCCCATTAGCAGCACATGGGAGTTTAAGGCAGGGCAAAGTTATTAAAGAAAAAGATTTGTTTAGACAGAAAAAGGCAAAAGATGCTTTTTAAAAGGGCAAGTTAATTAAGAGAAAAGGAAAAAAGGAGAGTTCTTACAGGACAAGAAGCTGTCTTTTGAAAGAGAAAGGATTAGGGCCCCCCCCCCCCGGTGGCACAATGGGTCAAGATGCAACTTAGGAAGCTATCTGCAGCCACTGCAGCACGACTTCGATCCCCGGCCAGGGAGCTACCCACATGGCACAGCAGACCTCTCCTGACTCGCTTGCTGCTCCCCTAAGCAGTGTATTTCAGTAAATGCACATGTTCTCTTCTCCACTCTGTCTCTGGTGAGTCCTCTCATCCCCCACACCTCTGGCCTGTACCCCAGTTCTTGTATGCATAAATAAATAAATCTTTAAAAAAAAGAGAGAGAGAGAGGATTATTAAGAAAAAGAGACACCTAGATATTGAAGCAGTGAGGCAGCCTGTGGCAAGATCTGCATTTTGCCAGAACAAGAGGTATCCTTATAAAGTGTTCTTTGGGGGGGTTCATTTCTTTGTGGAACTTTATCTATTGTGGAATCTACTAATTCTAAGGTCTGGCTAGGTTACTCTGTAACCTGACAATTGGTTACAGATGTTCCCTGACAATTCCCCACCTTTGGTTCCTGTCTTTGATTATCCACAGGCAGTTTAACAACCTGTTAATAATTTCTACCCTTACCTCTAGTTTCTGGCCTTGTGAAGCTTCCATCCTAAATCTTCTACTCTAAACTTCCATCACTAGGTTTCCTCCACCTTACTACAAATATCTTCAACTGCTTAACCTTTCATATGCCCCCACAGCTTTGCCCTCTTCATCAAATATATCATAAAAATAGACCCGACTATTTGCTTAGGGTTCTCTTTACCTTATGAAGGCTTCTGGCATGCAAAAGTTATATTAAATAAAACTTGCATGCTTTTCTCCTTTCATTCTGTCAGTTAAATTTTCAGATGCAGCTAATAAGAAAAACTTTTTCATTCTCTACATGTCTTAAGTATTTTAAGGGCAGAGACTGTCTATTTCGTCACTCGATTCCCTATAGCACCTACCAGAGTAGTAGTCAACAGATATTTATTGAATAAAAGATATTGAAGAATTTCATTATGTATTTTCTGCTACCTCCATCGGCTGTCATTAAGGCTTTACTTTTTTTTTTTCTCTGTATTCTGTGGAAATACAACTAAAGAAAAACAGCCTCCCTGGTGGTTCAAAGGGTTAAAAGGCAACCTATGAAGCTATCTCTGTCTCTCTGGCCTATACCCCATTTCTGTGAGCATGAATAAATAAATCTTTAAAAAAACTAAAGAAAATAATCTGCCTAAAATTTTCCATCTTCTGATATAAGGGAGGAGTTATTTCAGGGAAGGAGAGTAGAGTTGGAAGATGAGCATAAGCAGTTAAATTCAAGAGAACAGAGTAAAGAGTAGAGACATTGTAGATGTTCTTTGAAATTCTGATTAGCTACAGAATTCCTGAAAGGAGTTTTGGCAGCTGAAAGCAGAGTTCCCTGCTCCCATCTCCCATTGAATAGAAAAATATACATGAAGAACTTACATTAAGGAGGGGAAGCATAATTTTCAGAAATGTGATATTTCAATGTTCCTTCTATGATGAGCCATATAGACATAATATCTTTACTATTTGTGCAAAATGCATTCATTCAGCAAATAAACATCATTTTGCATCTCTGCAGATATGTACAAGAATTAATTTGCCTTTGGGGGGACCATATACTCACAGGAGGAATGATCTCTGTACACAGAAAAATGAAATGAGAGAGATTTAGAGAAGGGAAAGGTTTTATGTTTAGGG